>NW_027327302.1:346177-692355 GCF_047675955.1 Chlorocebus sabaeus
ATGGGCTTCCAAATATCCCTTTGCCAATTGCACAAGAACAGCCTTAGCGAAAGGCTTCTTGAAGGGAAAGATGTAACTCTGTGAGATGAATTAACAGAACACAGAGCAGTTTCTCAGAAAGCTTCTTTCCAGTTTTAAACGGAAGATATTTCCTTTTTCACCATAGCCCTCTATGGGCTTCCAAATATCCCTTTGCCAATTCCACAAGAACAGCCTTACCGAAAGGCTTCTTGAAGGGAAAGATATAACTCTGTGAGATGAATTAACAGAACACAGAGCAGTTTCTCAGAAAGCTTTTTCCAGTTTTGAACGGAAGATATTTCCTTTTTCACCATAGCCCTCTATGGGCTTCCAAATATCCCTTTGCCAATTCCACAAGAACAGCCTTAGCGAAAGGCTTCTTGAAGGGAAAGATGTAACTCTGTGAGATGAATTTAGAGAACATAGAACAGTTTCTCAGAAAGCTTCTTTCCAGTTTTGAACGGAAGATATTTCCTTTTTCACCATAGCCATCTATGGGCTTCCAAATATCCCTTTGCCAATTCCACAAGAACAGCCTTAGCGAAAGGCTTCTTGAAGGGAAAGATGTAACTCTGTGAGATGAATAAACAGAACACGGAGCAGTTTCTCACAAAGCTTCTTTCCAGTTTTGAACGGAAGCTATTTCCTTTTTCACCATAGCCCTCTATGGGCTTCCAAATATCCCTTTTCCAATTCCACAAGAACAGCCTTAGCGAAAGACTTCTTGAAGGGAAAGATGTAACTCTGTGAGATGAATTAACAGAACACAGAGCAGTTTCTCAGAAAGCTTCTTTCCAGTTTTGAACGGAAGATATTCCGTTTTTCACCATAGCCCTCTATGGGCTTCCAAATATCCCTTTGCCAATTCCACAAGAACAGCCTTAGCGAAAGGCTTCTTGAAGGGAAAGATGTAACTCTGTGAGATGAATTAACAGAACACAGAGCAGTTTCTCAGAAAGCTTCTTTCCAGTTTTGAACGGAAGATATTTCCTTTTTCACCATAGCCCTCTATGGGCATCTAAATATCCCTTTGCCAATTCCACAAGAACAGCCTTAGCGAAAGGCTTCTTGAAGGGAAAGATGTAACTCTGTGAGATGAATTAAAAGAACACAGAGCAGTTTCTCAGAAAGCTTCTTTCCAGTTTTGAACGGAAGATATTTCCTTTTTTACCATAGCCCTCTATGGGCTTCCAAATATCCCTTTGCCAATTCCACAAGAACAGCCTTACCGAAAGGCTTCTTGAAGGGAAAGATGTAACTCTGTGAGATGAATTAACAGAACACAGAGCAGTTTCTCAGAAAGCTTCTTTCCAGTTTTGAACGGAAGATATTTCCTTTTTCACCATAGCCCTCTATGGTCTTCCAAATATCCCTTTGCCAATTCCACAAGAACAGCCTTAGCGAAAGGCTTCTTGAAGGGAAAGATGTAACTCTGTGAGATGAATTAACAGAACACAGAGCAGTTTCTCAGAAAGCTTCTTTCCAGTTTTGAACGGAAGATATTTCCTTTTTCACCATAGCCCTCTATTGGCTTCCAAATATCCCTTTGCCAATTCCACAAGAACAGCCTTAGCGAAAGGCTTCTTGAAGGGAAAGATGTAACTCTGTGAGATGAATTAACAGAACACAGAGCAGTTTCTCAGAAAGCTTCTTTCCAGTTTTGAACGGAAGCTATTTCCTTTTTCACCATAGCCCTCCATGGGCTTCCAAATATCCCTTTGCCAATTCCACAAGAACAGCCTTAGCGAAAGGCTTATTGAAGGGAAAGATGTAACTCTGTGAGATGAATTAACAGAACACAGAGCAGTTTCTCAGAAAGCTTCTTTCCAGTTTTGAACGGAAGATATTTCCTTTTTCACCATAGCCCTCTATGGGCTTCCAAATATCCCTTTGCCAATTCCACAAGAACAGCCTTAGCGAAAGGCTTCTTGAAGGGAAAGATGTAACTCTGTGAGATGAATTAACAGAACACAGAGCAGTTTCTCAGAAAGCTTCTTTCCAGTTTTGAACGGAAGATATTTCCTTTTTCACCATAGCCCTCTATGGGCTTCCAAATATCCCTTTGCCAATTCCACAAGAACAGCCTTAGCGAAAGGCTTCTTGAAGGGAAAGATGTAACTCTGTGAGATGAATTAACAGAACACAGAGCAGTTTCTCAGAAAGCTTCTTTCCAGTTTTGAACGGAAGATATTTCCTTTTTCACCATAGCCCTCTATTGGCTTCCAAATATCCCTTTGCCAATTCCACAAGAACAGCCTTAGCGAAAGGCTTCTTGAAGGGAAAGATGTAACTCTGTGGGATGAATTAACAGAACACAGAGCAGTTTCTCAGAAAGCTTCTTTCCAGTTTTGAACGGAAGATATTTCCTTTTTCACCATAGCCCTCTATGGGCTTCCAAATATCCCTTTGCCAATTACACAAGAACAGCCTTAGCGAAAGGCTTCTTGAAGGGAAAGATGTAACTCTGTGAGATGAATTAACAGAACACAGAGCAGTTTCTCAGAAAGCTTCTTTCCAGTTTTGAACGGAAGCTATTTCCTTTTTCACCATAGCCCTCCATGGGCTTCCAAATATCCCTTTGCCAATTCCACAAGAACAGCCTTAGCGAAAGGCTTCTTGAAGGGAAAGATGTAACTCTGTGAGATGAATTAACAGAACACAGAGCAGTTTCTCAGAAAGCTTCTTTCCAGTTTTAAACGGAAGATATTTCCTTTTTCACCATAGCCCTCTATGGGCTTCCAAATATCCCTTTGCCAATTCCACAAGAACAGCCTTAGCGAAAGGCTTCTTGAAGGGAAAGATGTAACTCTGTGAGATGAATTAACAGAACACGGAGCAGTTTCTCACAAAGCTTGTTTCCAGTTTTGAATGGAAGATATTTCCTTTTTCACCATAGCCCTCTATGGGCTTCCAAATATCCCTTTGCCAATTGCACAAGAACAGCCTTAGCGAAAGGCTTCTTGAAGGGAAAGATGTAACTCTGTGAGATGAATTAACAGAACACAGAGCAGTTTCTCAGAAAGCTTCTTTCCAGTTTTGAACGGAAGACATTTCCTTTTTCACCATAGCCCTCTATGGGCTTCCAAATATCTCTTTGCCAATTCCACCAGAACAGCCTTAGCGAAAGGCTTCTTGAAGGGAAAGATGTAACTCTGTGAGATGAATTAACAGAACACAGAGCAGTTTCTCAGAAAGCTTCTTTCCAGTTTTGAACGGAAGATATTTCGTTTTTCACCATACCCCTCTAAGGGCTTCCAAATATCCCTTTGCCAATTCCACAAGAACAGCCTTAGCGAAAGGCTTCTTGAAGGGAAAGATGTAACTCTGTGAGATGAATTAACAGAACACAGAGCAGTTTCTCAGAAAGCTTCTTTCCAGTTTTGAACGGAAGATATTTCCTTTTTCACCATAGCCCTCTGTGGGCTTCCAAATATCCCTTTGCCAATTCCACAAGAACAGCCTTAGCGAAAGGCTTCTTGAAGGGAAAGATGTAACTCTGTGAGATGAATTAACAGAACACAGAGCAGTTTCTCAGAAAGCTTCTTTCCAGTTTTGAACGGAAGATATTTCCTTTTTCACCATAGCCCTCTATGGGCTTCCAAATATCCCTTTGCCAATTCCACAAAACAGCCTTAGCGAAAGGCTTCTTGAAGGGAAAGATGTAACGCTGTGAGATGAATTAACAGAACACAGAGCAGTTTCTCAGAAAGCTTCTTTCCAGTTTTGAACGGAAGATATTTCCTTTTTCACCATAGCCCTCTATGGACTTCCAAATATCCCTTTGCCAATTCCACAAGAACAGCCTTAGCGAAAGGCTTCTTGAAGGGAAAGATGTAACTCTGTGAGATGAATTAACAGAACACAGTGCAGTTTCTCAGAAAGCTTCTTTCCAGTTTTGAACGGAAGGTATTTCCTTTTTCACCATAGCCCTCTATGGGATTCCAAATATCCCTTTGCCAATTCCACAAGAACAGCCTTAGCGAAAGGCTTCTTGAAGGGAAAGATGTAACTCTGTGAGATGAATTAACAGAACACAGCGCAGTTTCTCAGAAAGCTTCTTTCCAGTTTTGAACGGAAGATATTTCCTTTTTCACCATAGCCCTCTATGGGCTTCCAAATAACCCTTTGCCAATTCCACAAGAACAGCCTTAGCAAAAGGTTTCTTGAAGGGTAAGATGTAACTCTGTGAGATAAATTAACAGAACACAGAGCAGTTTCTCAGAAAGCTTCTTTCCAGTTTTGAACGGAAGATATTTCCTTTTTACCATAGCCCTCTATGGGCTTCCAAATATCCCTTTGCCAATTCCACAAGAACAGCCTTAGCGAAAGGCTTCTTGAAGGGAAAGATGTAACTCTGTGAGATGAATTAACAGAACACAGAGCAGTTTCTCAGAAAGCTTCTTTCCAGTTTTGAACGGAAGATATTTCCTTTTTCACCATAGCCCTCTATGGGCTTCCAAATATCCCTTTGCCAATTCCACAAGAACAGCCTTAGCGAAAGGCTTCTTGAAGGGAAAGATGTAACTCTGTGAGATGAATTTAGAGAACATAGAACAGTTTCTCAGAAAGCTTCTTTCCAGTTTTGAACGGAAGATAGTTCCTTTTTCACCATAGCCCTCTATGGGCTTCCAAATATCCCTTTGCCCATTCCACAAGAACAGCCGTAGCGAAAGGCATCTTGAAGGGAAAGATGTAACTCTGTGAGATGAATTAACAGAACACAGAGCAGTTTCTCAGAAAGCTTCTTTCCAGTTTTGAACGGAAGCTATTTCCTTTTTCACCATAGCCCTCTATGGGCTTCCAAATATCCCTTTGCCAATTCCACAAGAACAGCCTTAGCGAAAGGCTTCTTGAAGGGAAAGATGTAACTCTGTGAGATGAATTACCAGAACACAGAGCAGTTTCTCAGAAAGCTTCTTTCCAGTTTTGAACGGAAGGTATTTCCTTTTTCACCGTAGCCCTCCATGGGCTTCCAAATATCCCTTTTCCAATTCCACAAGAACAGCCTTAGCGAAAGGCTTCTTGAAGGGAAAGATGTAACACTGTGAGATGAATTAACAGAACACAGAGCAGTTTCTCAGAAAGCTTCTTTCCAGTTTTGAACGGAAGATATTTCCTTTTTCACCATAGCCCTCTATGGGCTTCCAAATATCCCTTTGCCAATTCCACAAGAACAGCCTTACCGAAAGGCTTCTTGAAGGGAAAGATATAACTCTGTGAGATGAATTAACAGAACACAGAGCAGTTTCTCAGAAAGCTTTTTCCAGTTTTGAACGGAAGATATTTCCTTTTTCACCATAGCCCTCTATGGGCTTCCAAATATCCCTTTGCCAATTCCACAAGAACAGCCTTAGCGAAAGGCTTCTTGAAGGGAAAGATGTAACTCTGTGAGATGAATTTAGAGAACATAGAACAGTTTCTCAGAAAGCTTCTTTCCAGTTTTGAACGGAAGATATTTCCTTTTTCACCATAGCCATCTATGGGCTTCCAAATATCCCTTTGCCAATTCCACAAGAACAGCCTTAGCGAAAGGCTTCTTGAAGGGAAAGATGTAACTCTGTGAGATGAATAAACAGAACACGGAGCAGTTTCTCAGAAAGCTTCTTTCTAGTTTTGAACGGAAGATATTTCCTTTTTCACCATAGCCCTCTATGGGCTTCCAAATATCCCTTTGCCAATTCCACAAGAACAGCCTTAGCGAAAGGCGTCTTGAAGGGGAAGATGTAACTCTGTGAGATGAATTAACAGAACACAGAGCAGTTTCTCAGAAAGCTTCTTTCCAGTTTTGAACCAAAGATAATTCCTTTTTCACCATAGCGCTCTAGTGGCTTCCAAATATCCCTTTGCCAATTCCACAAGAACAGCCTTAGCGATAGGCTTCTTGAAGGGAAAGATGTAACTCTGTGAGATGAATTAACAGAACACAGAGCAGTTTCTCAGAAAGCTTCTTTCCAGTTTTGAACGGAATCTATTTCCTTTTTCACCATAGCCCTCTATGGGCTTCCAAATATCCCTTTGCCAATTCCACAAGAACAGCCTTAGTGAAAGGCTTCTTGAAGGTAAAGATGTAACTCTATGAGATGAATTAACAGAGCACAGAGCAGTTTCTCAGAAAGCTTCTTTCCAGTTTTGCACGGAAGATATTTCCTTTTTCACCATAGCCCTGTATGGGCTTCCAAATATCCCTTTGCCAATTCCACAAGAACAGCCTTAGCGAAAGGCTTCTTGAAGGGAAAGATGTAACGCTGTGAGATGAATTTACAGAACATAGAAGAGTTTCTCAGAAAGCTTCTTTCCAGTTTTGAACGGAAGATATTTCCTTTTTCACCATAGCCCTCTATGGGCTTCCAAATATCCCTTTGCCAATTCCAGAAGAACAACCTTAGCGAAAGGCTTCTTGAAGGGAAAGATGTAACTCTGTGAGATGAATTAACAGACACAGAGCAGTTTCTCAGAAAGCTTCTTTCCAGTTTTGAACGGAAGATATTTCCTTTTTCACCATAGCCCTCTATGGGCTTCCAAATATCCCTTTTCCAATTCCACAAGAACAGCCTTAGCGAAAGGCTTCTTGAAGGGAAAGATGTAACTCTGTGAGATGAATTAACAGAACACAGAGCAGTTTCTCAGAAAGCTTCTTTCCAGTTTTGAACGGAAGATATTTCCTTTTTCACCATAGCCCTCTATGGGCTTCCAAATATCCCTTTGCCCATTCCCCAAGAACAAACGTAGCGAAAAGCATCTTGAAGGGAAAGATGTAACTCTGTGAGATGAATTAACAGAACACAGAGCAGTTTCTCAGAAAGCTTCTTTCCAGTTTTGAACGGAAGCTATTTCCTTTTTCACCATAGCCCTCTATGGGCTTCCAAATATCCCTTTGCCAATTCCACAAGAACGGCCTTAGCGAAAGGCTTCTTGAAGGGAAAGATGTAACTCTGTGAGATGAATTACCAGAACACAGAGCAGTTTCTCAGAAAGCTTCCTTCCAGTTTTGAACGGAAGGTATTTCCTTTTGCACCGTAGCCCTCCATGGGCTTCCAAATATCCCTTTTCCAATTCCACAAGAACAGCCTTAGCGAAAGGCTTCTTGAAGGGAAAGATGTAACTCTGTGAGATGAATTAACAGAACACAGAGCAGTTTCTCAGAAAGCTTCTTTCCAGTTTTGAACGGAAGATATTTCCTTTTTCACCATAGCCCTCTATGGGCTTCCAAATATCCCTTTGCCAATTCCACAAGAACAGCCTTACCGAAAGGTTTCTTGAAGGGAAAGATATAACTCTGTGAGATGAATTAACAGAACACAGAGCAGTTTCTCAGAAAGCTTTTTCCAGTTTTGAACGGAAGATATTTCCTTTTTCACCATAGCCCTCTATGGGCTTCCAAATATCCCTTTGCCAATTCCACAAGAACAGCCTTAGCGAAAGGCTTCTTGAAGGGAAAGATGTAACTCTGTGAGATGAATTTAGAGAACATAGAACAGTTTCTCAGAAAGCTTCTTTCCAGTTTTGAACGGAAGATATTTCCTTTTTCACCATAGCCATCTATGGGCTTCCAAATATCCCTTTGCCAATTCCACAAGAACAGCCTTAGCGAAAGGCTTCTTGAAGGGAAAGATGTAACTCTGTGAGATGAATTAACAGAACACAGTGCAGTTTCTCAGAAAGCTTCTTTCCAGTTTTGAACGGAAGGTATTTCCTTTTTCACCATAGCCCTCTATGGGATTCCAAATATCCCTTTGCCAATTCCACAAGAACAGCCTTAGCGAAAGGCTTCTTGAAGGGAAAGATGTAACTCTGTGAGATGAATTAACAGAACACAGCGCAGTTTCTCAGAAAGCTTCTTTCCAGTTTTGAACGGAAGATATTTCCTTTTTCACCATAGCCCTCTATGGGCTTCCAAATAACCCTTTGCCAATTCCACAAGAACAGCCTTAGCAAGAGGTTTCTTGAAGGGTAAGATGTAACTCTGTGAGATAAATTAACAGAACACAGAGCAGTTTCTCAGAAAGCTTCTTTCCAGTTTTGAACGGAAGATATTTCCTTTTTACCATAGCCCTCTATGGGCTTCCAAATATCCCTTTGCCAATTCCACAAGAACAGCCTTAGCGAAAGGCTTCTTGAAGGGAAAGATGTAACTCTGTGAGATGAATTAACAGAACACAGAGCAGTTTCTCAGAAAGCTTCTTTCCAGTTTTGAACGGAAGATATTTCCTTTTTCACCATAGCCCTCTATGGGCTTCCAAATATCCCTTTGCCAATTCCACAAGAACAGCCTTAGCGAAAGGCTTCTTGAAGGGAAAGATGTAACTCTGTGAGATGAATTTAGAGAACATAGAACAGTTTCTCAGAAAGCTTCTTTCCAGTTTTGAACGGAAGATAGTTCCTTTTTCACCATAGCCCTCTATGGGCTTCCAAATATCCCTTTGCCCATTCCACAAGAACAGCCGTAGCGAAAGGCATCTTGAAGGGAAAGATGTAACTCTGTGAGATGAATTAACAGAACACAGAGCAGTTTCTCAGAAAGCTTCTTTCCAGTTTTGAACGGAAGCTATTTCCTTTTTCACCATAGCCCTCTATGGGCTTCCAAATATCCCTTTGCCAATTCCACAAGAACAGCCTTAGCGAAAGGCTTCTTGAAGGGAAAGATGTAACTCTGTGAGATGAATTACCAGAACACAGAGCAGTTTCTCAGAAAGCTTCTTTCCAGTTTTGAACGGAAGGTATTTCCTTTTTCACCGTAGCCCTCCATGGGCTTCCAAATATCCCTTTTCCAATTCCACAAGAACAGCCTTAGCGAAAGGCTTCTTGAAGGGAAAGATGTAACACTGTGAGATGAATTAACAGAACACAGAGCAGTTTCTCAGAAAGCTTCTTTCCAGTTTTGAACGGAAGATATTTCCTTTTTCACCATAGCCCTCTATGGGCTTCCAAATATCCCTTTGCCAATTCCACAAGAACAGCCTTACCGAAAGGCTTCTTGAAGGGAAAGATATAACTCTGTGAGATGAATTATCAGAACACAGAGCAGTTTCTCAGAAAGCTTTTTCCAGTTTTGAACGGAAGATATTTCCTTTTTCACCATAGCCCTCTATGGGCTTCCAAATATCCCTTTGCCAATTCCACAAGAACAGCCTTAGCGAAAGGCTTCTTGAAGGGAAAGATGTAACTCTGTGAGATGAATTTAGAGAACATAGAACAGTTTCTCAGAAAGCTTCTTTCCAGTTTTGAACGGAAGATATTTCCTTTTTCACCATAGCCATCTATGGGCTTCCAAATATCCCTTTGCCAATTCCACAAGAACAGCCTTAGCGAAAGGCTTCTTGAAGGGAAAGATGTAACTCTGTGAGATGAATAAACAGAACACGGAGCAGTTTCTCAGAAAGCTTCTTTCTAGTTTTGAACGGAAGATATTTCCTTTTTCACCATAGCCCTCTATGGGCTTCCAAATATCCCTTTGCCAATTCCACAAGAACAGCCTTAGCGAAAGGCGTCTTGAAGGGGAAGATGTAACTCTGTGAGATGAATTAACAGAACACAGAGCAGTTTCTCAGAAAGCTTCTTTCCAGTTTTGAACCAAAGATAATTCCTTTTTCACCATAGCGCTCTAGTGGCTTCCAAATATCCCTTTGCCAATTCCACAAGAACAGCCTTAGCGATAGGCTTCTTGAAGGGAAAGATGTAACTCTGTGAGATGAATTAACAGAACACAGAGCAGTTTCTCAGAAAGCTTCTTTCCAGTTTTGAACGGAATCTATTTCCTTTTTCACCATAGCCCTCTATGGGCTTCCAAATATCCCTTTGCCAATTCCACAAGAACAGCCTTAGTGAAAGGCTTCTTGAAGGGAAAGATGTAACTCTATGAGATGAATTAACAGAGCACAGAGCAGTTTCTCAGAAAGCTTCTTTCCAGTTTTGCACGGAAGATATTTCCTTTTTCACCATAGCCCTGTATGGGCTTCCAAATATCCCTTTGCCAATTCCACAAGAACAGCCTTAGCGAAAGGCTTCTTGAAGGGAAAGATGTAACGCTGTGAGATGAATTTACAGAACATAGAAGAGTTTCTCAGAAAGCTTCTTTCCAGTTTTGAACGGAAGATATTTCCTTTTTCACCATAGCCCTCTATGGGCTTCCAAATATCCCTTTGCCAATTCCAGAAGAACAACCTTAGCGAAAGGCTTCTTGAAGGGAAAGATGTAACTCTGTGAGATGAATTAACAGACACAGAGCAGTTTCTCAGAAAGCTTCTTTCCAGTTTTGAACGGAAGATATTTCCTTTTTCACCATAGCCCTCTATGGGCTTCCAAATATCCCTTTTCCAATTCCACAAGAACAGCCTTAGCGAAAGGCTTCTTGAAGGGAAAGATGTAACTCTGTGAGATGAATTAACAGAACACAGAGCAGTTTCTCAGAAAGCTTCTTTCCAGTTTTGAACGGAAGATATTTCCTTTTTCACCATAGCCCTCTATGGGCTTCCAAATATCCCTTTGCCCATTCCCCAAGAACAAACGTAGCGAAAAGCATCTTGAAGGGAAAGATGTAACTCTGTGAGATGAATTAACAGAACACAGAGCAGTTTCTCAGAAAGCTTCTTTCCAGTTTTGAACGGAAGCTATTTCCTTTTTCACCATAGCCCTCTATGGGCTTCCAAATATCCCTTTGCCAATTCCACAAGAACGGCCTTAGCGAAAGGCTTCTTGAAGGGAAAGATGTAACTCTGTGAGATGAATTACCAGAACACAGAGCAGTTTCTCAGAAAGCTTCCTTCCAGTTTTGAACGGAAGGTATTTCCTTTTGCACCGTAGCCCTCCATGGGCTTCCAAATATCCCTTTTCCAATTCCACAAGAACAGCCTTAGCGAAAGGCTTCTTGAAGGGAAAGATGTAACTCTGTGAGATGAATTAACAGAACACAGAGCAGTTTCTCAGAAAGCTTCTTTCCAGTTTTGAACGGAAGATATTTCCTTTTTCACCATAGCCCTCTATGGGCTTCCAAATATCCCTTTGCCAATTCCACAAGAACAGCCTTACCGAAAGGTTTCTTGAAGGGAAAGATATAACTCTGTGAGATGAATTAACAGAACACAGAGCAGTTTCTCAGAAAGCTTTTTCCAGTTTTGAACGGAAGATATTTCCTTTTTCACCATAGCCCTCTATGGGCTTCCAAATATCCCTTTGCCAATTCCACAAGAACAGCCTTAGCGAAAGGCTTCTTGAAGGGAAAGATGTAACTCTGTGAGATGAATTTAGAGAACATAGAACAGTTTCTCAGAAAGCTTCTTTCCAGTTTTGAACGGAAGATATTTCCTTTTTCACCATAGCCATCTATGGGCTTCCAAATATCCCTTTGCCAATTCCACAAGAACAGCCTTAGCGAAAGGCTTCTTGAAGGGAAAGATGTAACTCTGTGAGATGAATAAACAGAACACGGAGCAGTTTCTCAGAAAGCTTCTTTCTAGTTTTGAACGGAAGATATTTCCTTTTTCACCATAGCCCTCTATGGGCTTCCAAATATCCCTTTGCCAATTCCACAAGAACAGCCTTAGCGAAAGGCTTCTTGAAGGGGAAGATGTAACTCTGTGAGATGAATTAACAGAACACAGAGCAGTTTCTCAGAAAGCTTCTTTCCAGTTTTGAACCGAAGATATTTCCTTTTTCACCATAGACCTCTAGTGGCTTCCAAATATCCCTTTGCCAATTCCACAAGAACAGCCTTAGCGAAAGGCTTCTTGAAGGGAAAGATGTAACTCTGTGAGATGAATTAACAGAACACAGAGCAGTTTCTCAGAAAGCTTCTTTCCAGTTTTGAACGGAAGATATTTCCTTTTTCACCAGAGCCCTCTATGGGCTTCCAAATATCCCTTTGCCAATTCCACAAGAACAGCCTTAGTGAAAGGCTTCTTGAAGGGAAAGATGTAACTCTATGAGATGAATTAACAGAACACAGAGCAGTTTCTCAGAAAGCTTCTTTCCAGTTTTGAACGGAAGGTATTTCCTTTTTCACCATAGCCCTGTATGGGCTTCCAAATATCCCTTTGCCAATTCCACAAGAACAGCCTTAGCGAAAGGCTTCTTGAAGGGAAAGATGTAACTCTGTGAGATGAATTTACAGAACATAGAAGAGTTTCTCAGAAAGCTTCTTTCCAGTTTTGAACGGAAGATATTTCCTTTTTCACCATAGCCCTCTATGGGCTTCCAAATATCCCTTTGCCAATTCCAGAAGAACAACCTTAGCGAAAGGCTTCTTGAAGGGAAAGATGTAACTCTGTGAGATGAATTAACAGACACAGAGCAGTTTCTCAGAAAGCTTCTTTCCAGTTTTGAACGGAAGATATTTCCTTTTTCACCATAGCCCTCTATGGGCTTCCAAATAACCCTTTGCCAATTCCACAAGAACAGCCTTACCGAAAAGCTTCTTGAAGGGAAAGATAGAACTCTGTGAGATGAATTAACAGAACACAGAGCAGTTTCTCAGAAAGCTTCTTTCCAGTATTGAACGGAAGATATTTCCGTTTTCACCATAGCCCTCTATGGGCTTCCAAATATCCCTTTGCCAATTCCACAAGAACAGCCTTAGCGAAAGGCTTCTTGAAGGGAAAGATGTAACTCTGTGAGATGAATTAACAGAACACAGAGCAATTTCTCAGAAAGCTTCTTTCCAGTTTTGAACGGAAGATATTTCCTTTTTCACCATAGCCCTCTATGGGCTTCCAAATATCCCTTTGCCAATTCCACAAGAACAGCCTTAGGGAAAGGCTTCTTGAAGGGAAAGATGTAACTCTGTGAGATGAATTTACAGAACATAGAAGAGTTTCTCAGAAAGCTTCTTTCCAGTTTTGAACGGAAGATATTTCCTTTTTCACCATAGCCCTCTATGGGCTTCCAAATATCCCTTTGCCAATTCCAGAAGAACAACCTTAGCGAAAGGCTTCTTGAAGGGAAAGATGTAACTCTGTGAGATGAATTAACAGACACAGAGCAGTTTCTCAGAAAGCTTCTTTCCAGTTTTGAATGGAAGATATTTCCTTTTTCACCATAGCCCTCTATGGGCTTCCAAATATCCCTTTGCCAATTCCACAAGAACAGCCTTACCGAAAAGCTTCTTGAAGGGAAAGATAGAACTCTGTGAGATGAATTAACAGAACACGGAGCAGTTTCTCAGAAAGCTTCTTTCCAGTATTGAACGGAAGATATTTCCGTTTTCACCATAGCCCTCTATGGGCTTCCAAATATCCCTTTGCCAATTCCACAAGAACAGCCTTAGCGAAAGGCTTCTTGAAGGGAAAGATGTAACTCTGTGAGATGAATTAACAGAACACAGAGCAATTTCTCAGAAAGCTTCTTTCCAGTTTTGAACGGAAGATATTTCCTTTTTCACCATAGCCCTCTATGGGCTTCCAAATATCCCTTTGCCAATTCCACAAGAAGAGCCTTAGCGAAAGGCTTCTTGAAGGGAAAGATGTAACTCTGTGAGATGAATTAACAGAACACAGAGCAGATTCTCAGAAAGCTTCTATCCAGTTTTGAACGAAAGATATTTCCTTTTTCAACATAGCCCTCTATGGGCTTCCAAATATCCCTTTGCCAATTCCACAAGAACAGCCTTAGCGAAAGACTTCTTGAAGGGAAAGATGTAACGCTGTGAGATGAATTAACAGAACACAGAGCAGTTTCTCAGATAGCTTCTTTCCAGTTTGAACGGAAGATATTTCCTTTTTCAACATAGCCCTCTATGGGCTTCCAAATATCCTTTTGCCAATTCCACAAGAACATCCTTAGAGAAAGGCTTCTTGACGGGAACGATGTAACTCTGTGAGATGAATTAACAGAACACAGAGCAGTTTCTCAGAAAGCTTCTTTCCAGTTTTGAACGGAAGATATTTCCTTTTTCACCATAGCCCTCTATGGGCTTCCAAATATCCCTTTGCCAATTCCACAAGAACAGCCTTAGCGAAAGGCTTCTTGAAGGGAAAGATGTAACTCTGTGAGATGAATTAACAGAACACAGAGCAGTTTCTCAGAAAGCTTCTTTCCAGTTTTGAACGGAAGATATTTCCTTTTTCACCATAGCCCTCTCTGGGCTTCCAAATATCCCTTTGCCAATTCCACAAGAACAGCCTTACCGAAAGGCTTCTTGAAGGGAAAGATGTAACTCTGTGAGATGAATTTACAGAACATAGAAGAGTTTCTCAGAAAGCTTCTTTCCAGTTTTGAACGGAAGATATTTCCTTTTTCACCATAGCCCTCTATGGGCTTCCAAATATCCCTTTGCCAATTCCAGAAGAACAACCTTAGCGAAAGGCTTCTTGAAGGGAAAGATGTAACTCTATGAGATGAATTAACAGACACAGAGCAGTTTCTCAGAAAGCTTCTTTCCAGTTTTGAACGGAAGATATTTCCTTTTTCACCATAGCCCTCTATGGGCTTCCAAATATCCCTTTGCCAATTCCACAAGAACAGCCTTACCGAAAAGCTTCTTGAAGGGAAAGATAGAACTCTGTGAGATGAATTAACAGAACACAGAGCAGTTTCTCAGAAAGTTTCTTTCCAGTATTGAACGGAAGATATTTCCGTTTTCACCGTAGCCCTCTATGGGCTTCCAAATATCCCTTTGCCAATTCCACAAGAACAGCCTTAGCGAAAGGCTTCTTGAAGGGAAAGATGTAACTCTGTGAGATGAATTAACAGAACACAGAGCAATTTCTCAGAAAGCTTCTTTCCAGTTTTGAACGGAAGATATTTCCTTTTTCACCATAGCCCTCTATGGGCTTCCAAATATCCCTTTGCCAATTCCACAAGAACAGCCTTAGCGAAAGGCTTCTTGAAGGGAAAGATGTAACTCTGTGAGATGAATTAACAGAACACAGAGCAGTTTCTCAGAAAGCTTCTTTCCAGTTTTGAACGAAAGATATTTCCTTTTTCAACATAGCCCTCTATGGGCTTCCAAATATCCCTTTGCCAATTCCACAAGAACAGCCTTAGCGAAAGGCTTCTTGAAGGGAATGATGTAACTCGGTGAGATGAATTAACAGAACACAGAGCAGTTTCTCAGAAAGCTTCTTTCCAGTTTTCAACGGAAGATATTTCCTTTTTCAACATAGCCCTGTATGGGCTTCCAAATATCCCTTTGCCAATTCCACAAGAACAGCCTTAGCGAAAGGCTTCTTGAAGGGAAAGATGTAACTCTGTGAGATGAATTTACAGAACATAGAAGAGTTTCTCAGAAAGCTTCTTTCCAGTTTTGAACGGAAGATATTTCCTTTTTCACCATAGCCCTCTATGGGCTTCCAAATATCCCTTTGCCAATTCCAGAAGAACAACCTTAGCGAAAGGCTTCTTGAAGGGAAAGATGTAACTCTGTGAGATGAATTAACAGACACAGAGCAGTTTCTCAGAAAGCTTCTTTCCAGTTTTGAACGGAAGATATTTCCTTTTTCACCATAGCCCTCTATGGGCTTCCAAATATCCCTTTGCCAATTCCACAAGAACAGCCTTACCGAAAAGCTTCTTGAAGGGAAAGATAGAACTCTGTGAGATGAATTAACAGAACACAGAGCAGTTTCTCAGAAAGCTTCTTTCCAGTATTCAACGGAAGATATTTCCGTTTTCACCATAGCCCTCTATGGGCTTCCAAATATCCCTTTGCCAATTCCACAAGAACAGCCTTAGCGAAAGGCTTCTTGAAGGGAAAGATGTAACTCTGTGAGATGAATTAACAGAACACAGAGCAATTTCTCAGAAAGCTTCTTTCCAGTTTTGAACGGAAGATATTTCCTTTTTCACCATAGCCCTCTATGGGCTTCCAAATATCCCTTTGCCAATTCCACAAGAAGAGCCTTAGAGAAAGGCTTCTTGAAGGGAAAGATGTAACTCTGTGAGATGAATTAACAGAACACAGAGCAGTTTCTCAGAAAGCTTCTTTCCAGTTTTGAACGAAAGATATTTCCTTTTTCAACATAGCCCTCTATGGGCTTCCAAATATCCTTTTGCCAATTCCACAAGAACAGCCTTAGAGAAAGGCTTCTTGAAGGGAAAGATGTAACTCTGTGAGATGAATTAACAGAACACAGAGCAGTTTCTCAGAAAGATTCTTTCCAGTTTTGAACGGAAGATATTTCCTTTTTCACCATAGCCCTCTATGGGCTTCCAAATATCCCTTTGCCAATTCCACAAGAACAGCCTTAGCGAAAGGCTTCTAGAAGGGAAAGATGTAACTCTGTGAGATGAATTAACAGAACACAGAGCAGTTTCTCAGAAAGCTTCTTTCCAGTTTTGAACGGAAGCTATTTCCTTTTTCACCATAGCCCTCTATGGGCTTCCAAATATCCCTTTGCCAATTCCACAAGAACGGCCTTAGCGAAAGGCTTCTTGAAGGGAAAGATGTAACTCTGTGAGATGAATTACCAGAACACAGAGCAGTTTCTCAGAAAGCTTCCTTCCAGTTTTGAACGGAAGGTATTTCCTTTTGCACCGTAGCCCTCCATGGGCTTCCAAATATCCCTTTTCCAATTCCACAAGAACAGCCTTAGCGAAAGGCTTCTTGAAGGGAAAGATGTAACTCTGTGAGATGAATTAACAGAACACAGAGCAGTTTCTCAGAAAGCTTCTTTCCAGTTTTGAACGGAAGATATTTCCTTTTTCACCATAGCCCTCTATGGGCTTCCAAATATCCCTTTGCCAATTCCACAAGAACAGCCTTACCGAAAGGTTTCTTGAAGGGAAAGATATAACTCTGTGAGATGAATTAACAGAACACAGAGCAGTTTCTCAGAAAGCTTTTTCCAGTTTTGAACGGAAGATATTTCCTTTTTCACCATAGCCCTCTATGGGCTTCCAAATATCCCTTTGCCAATTCCACAAGAACAGCCTTAGCGAAAGGCTTCTTGAAGGGAAAGATGTAACTCTGTGAGATGAATTTAGAGAACATAGAACAGTTTCTCAGAAAGCTTCTTTCCAGTTTTGAACGGAAGATATTTCCTTTTTCACCATAGCCATCTATGGGCTTCCAAATATCCCTTTGCCAATTCCACAAGAACAGCCTTAGCGAAAGGCTTCTTGAAGGGAAAGATGTAACTCTGTGAGATGAATAAACAGAACACGGAGGAGTTTCTCAGAAAGCTTCTTTCTAGTTTTGAACGGAAGATATTTCCTTTTTCACCATAGCCCTCTATGGGCTTCCAAATATCCCTTTGCCAATTCCACAAGAACAGCCTTAGCGAAAGGCTTCTTGAAGGGGAAGATGTAACTCTGTGAGATGAATTAACAGAACACAGAGCAGTTTCTCAGAAAGCTTCTTTCCAGTTTTGAACCGAAGATATTTCCTTTTTCACCATAGACCTCTAGTGGCTTCCAAATATCCCTTTGCCAATTCCACAAGAACAGCCTTAGCGAAAGGCTTCTTGAAGGGAAAGATGTAACTCTGTGAGATGAATTCACAGAACACAGAGCAGTTTCTCAGAAAGCTTCTTTCCAGTTTTGAACGGAAGATATTTCCTTTTTCACCATAGCCCTCTATGGGCTTCCAAATATCCCTTTGCCAATTCCACAAGAACAGCCTTAGTGAAAGGCTTCTTGAAGGGAAAGATGTAACTCTATGAGATGAATTAACAGAACACAGAGCAGTTTCTCAGAAAGCTTCTTTCCAGTTTTGAACGGAAGGTATTTCCTTTTTCACCATAGCCCTGTATGGGCTTCCAAATATCCCTTTGCCAATTCCACAAGAACAGCCTTAGCGAAAGGCTTCTTGAAGGGAAAGATGTAACTCTGTGAGATGAATTTACAGAACATAGAAGAGTTTCTCAGAAAGCTTCTTTCCAGTTTTGAACGGAAGATATTTCCTTTTTCACCATAGCCCTCTATGGGCTTCCAAATATCCCTTTGCCAATTCCAGAAGAACAACCTTAGCGAAAGGCTTCTTGAAGGGAAAGATGTAACTCTGTGAGATGAATTAACAGACACAGAGCAGTTTCTCAGAAAGCTTCTTTCCAGTTTTGAACGGAAGATATTTCCTTTTTCACCATAGCCCTCTATGGGCTTCCAAATAACCCTTTGCCAATTCCACAAGAACAGCCTTACCGAAAAGCTTCTTGAAGGGAAAGATAGAACTCTGTGAGATGAATTAACAGAACACAGAGCAGTTTCTCAGAAAGCTTCTTTCCAGTATTGAACGGAAGATATTTCCGTTTTCACCATAGCCCTCTATGGGCTTCCAAATATCCCTTTGCCAATTCCACAAGAACAGCCTTAGCGAAAGGCTTCTTGAAGGGAAAGATGTAACTCTGTGAGATGAATTAACAGAACACAGAGCAATTTCTCAGAAAGCTTCTTTCCAGTTTTGAACGGAAGATATTTCCTTTTTCACCATAGCCCTCTATGGGCTTCCAAATATCCCTTTGCCAATTCCACAAGAACAGCCTTAGGGAAAGGCTTCTTGAAGGGAAAGATGTAACTCTGTGAGATGAATTTACAGAACATAGAAGAGTTTCTCAGAAAGCTTCTTTCCAGTTTTGAACGGAAGATATTTCCTTTTTCACCATAGCCCTCTATGGGCTTCCAAATATCCCTTTGCCAATTCCAGAAGAACAACCTTAGCGAAAGGCTTCTTGAAGGGAAAGATGTAACTCTGTGAGATGAATTAACAGACACAGAGCAGTTTCTCAGAAAGCTTCTTTCCAGTTTTGAATGGAAGATATTTCCTTTTTCACCATAGCCCTCTATGGGCTTCCAAATATCCCTTTGCCAATTCCACAAGAACAGACTTACCGAAAAGCTTCTTGAAGGGAAAGATAGAACTCTGTGAGATGAATTAACAGAACACGGAGCAGTTTCTCAGAAAGCTTCTTTCCAGTATTGAACGGAAGATATTTCCGTTTTCACCATAGCCCTCTATGGGCTTCCAAATATCCCTTTGCCAATTCCACAAGAACAGCCTTAGCGAAAGGCTTCTTGAAGGGAAAGATGTAACTCTGTGAGATGAATTAACAGAACACAGAGCAATTTCTCAGAAAGCTTCTTTCCAGTTTTGAACGGAAGATATTTCCTTTTTCACCATAGCCCTCTATGGGCTTCCAAATATCCCTTTGCCAATTCCACAAGAAGAGCCTTAGCGAAAGGCTTCTTGAAGGGAAAGATGTAACTCTGTGAGATGAATTAACAGAACACAGAGCAGTTTCTCAGAAAGCTTCTATCCAGTTTTGAACGAAAGATATTTCCTTTTTCAACATAGCCCTCTATGGGCTTCCAAATATCCCTTTGCCAATTCCACAAGAACAGCCTTAGCGAAAGGCTTCTTGAAGGGAAAGATGTAACGCTGTGAGATGAATTAACAGAACACAGAGCAGTTTCTCAGATAGCTTCTTTCCAGTTTGAACGGAAGATATTTCCTTTTTCAACATAGCCCTCTATGGGCTTCCAAATATCCTTTTGCCAATTCCACAAGAACATCCTTAGAGAAAGGCTTCTTGACGGGAACGATGTAACTCTGTGAGATGAATTAACAGAACACAGAGCAGTTTCTCAGAAAGCTTCTTTCCAGTTTTGAACGGAAGATATTTCCTTTTTCACCATAGCCCTCTATGGGCTTCCAAATATCCCTTTGCCAATTCCACAAGAACAGCCTTAGCGAAAGGCTTCTTGAAGGGAAAGATGTAACTCTGTGAGATGAATTAACAGAACACAGAGCAGTTTCTCAGAAAGCTTCTTTCCAGTTTTGAACGGAAGATATTTCCTTTTTCACCATAGCCCTCTCTGGGCTTCCAAATATCCCTTTGCCAATTCCACAAGAACAGCCTTACCGAAAGGCTTCTTGAAGGGAAAGATGTAACTCTGTGAGATGAATTTACAGAACATAGAAGAGTTTCTCAGAAAGCTTCTTTCCAGTTTTGAACGGAAGATATTTCCTTTTTCACCATAGCCCTCTATGGGCTTCCAAATATCCCTTTGCCAATTCCAGAAGAACAACCTTAGCGAAAGGCTTCTTGAAGGGAAAGATGTAACTCTGTGAGATGAATTAACAGACACAGAGCAGTTTCTCAGAAAGCTTCTTTCCAGTTTTGAACGGAAGATATTTCCTTTTTCACCATAGCCCTCTATGGGCTTCCAAATATCCCTTTGCCAATTCCACAAGAACAGCCTTACCGAAAAGCTTCTTGAAGGGAAAGATAGAACTCTGTGAGATGAATTAACAGAACACAGAGCAGTTTCTCAGAAAGTTTCTTTCCAGTATTGAACGGAAGATATTTCCGTTTTCACCGTAGCCCTCTATGGGCTTCCAAATATCCCTTTGCCAATTCCACAAGAACAGCCTTAGCGAAAGGCTTCTTGAAGGGAAAGATGTAACTCTGTGAGATGAATTAACAGAACACAGAGCAATTTCTCAGAAAGCTTCTTTCCAGTTTTGAACGGAAGATATTTCCTTTTTCACCATAGCCCTCTATGGGCTTCCAAATATCCCTTTGCCAATTCCACAAGAACAGCCTTAGCGAAAGGCTTCTTGAAGGGAAAGATGTAACTCTGTGAGATGAATTAACAGAACACAGAGCAGTTTCTCAGAAAGCTTCTTTCCAGTTTTGAACGAAAGATATTTCCTTTTTCAACATAGCCCTCTATGGGCTTCCAAATATCCCTTTGCCAATTCCACAAGAACAGCCTTAGCGAAAGGCTTCTTGAAGGGAATGATGTAACTCGGTGAGATGAATTAACAGAACACAGAGCAGTTTCTCAGAAAGCTTCTTTCCAGTTTTCAACGGAAGATATTTCCTTTTTCAACATAGCCCTGTATGGGCTTCCAAATATCCCTTTGCCAATTCCACAAGAACAGCCTTAGCGAAAGGCTTCTTGAAGGGAAAGATGTAACTCTGTGAGATGAATTTACAGAACATAGAAGAGTTTCTCAGAAAGCTTCTTTCCAGTTTTGAACGGAAGATATTTCCTTTTTCACCATAGCCCTCTATGGGCTTCCAAATATCCCTTTGCCAATTCCAGAAGAACAACCTTAGCGAAAGGCTTCTTGAAGGGAAAGATGTAACTCTGTGAGATGAATTAACAGACACAGAGCAGTTTCTCAGAAAGCTTCTTTCCAGTTTTGAACGGAAGATATTTCCTTTTTCACCATAGCCCTCTATGGGCTTCCAAATATCCCTTTGCCAATTCCACAAGAACAGCCTTACCGAAAAGCTTCTTGAAGGGAAAGATAGAACTCTGTGAGATGAATTAACAGAACACAGAGCAGTTTCTCAGAAAGCTTCTTTCCAGTATTCAACGGAAGATATTTCCGTTTTCACCATAGCCCTCTATGGGCTTCCAAATATCCCTTTGCCAATTCCACAAGAACAGCCTTAGCGAAAGGCTTCTTGAAGGGAAAGATGTAACTCTGTGAGATGAATTAACAGAACACAGAGCAATTTCTCAGAAAGCTTCTTTCCAGTTTTGAACGGAAGATATTTCCTTTTTCACCATAGCCCTCTATGGGCTTCCAAATATCCCTTTGCCAATTCCACAAGAAGAGCCTTAGAGAAAGGCTTCTTGAAGGGAAAGATGTAACTCTGTGAGATGAATTAACAGAACACAGAGCAGTTTCTCAGAAAGCTTCTTTCCAGTTTTGAACGAAAGATATTTCCTTTTTCAACATAGCCCTCTATGGGCTTCCAAATATCCTTTTGCCAATTCCACAAGAACAGACTTAGAGAAAGGCTTCTTGAAGGGAAAGATGTAACTCTGTGAGATGAATTAACAGAACACAGAGCAGTTTCTCAGAAAGATTCTTTCCAGTTTTGAACGGAAGATATTTCCTTTTTCACCATAGCCCTCTATGGGCTTCCAAATATCCCTTTGCCAATTCCACAAGAACAGCCTTAGCGAAAGGCTTCTAGAAGGGAAAGATGTAACTCTGTGAGATGAATTAACAGAACACAGAGCAGTTTCTCAGAAAGCTTCTTTCCAATTTTGAACGGAAGATATTTCCTTTTTCACCATAGCCCTCTATGGGCTACCAAATATCCCTTTGCCAATTCCACAAGAACAGCCTTAGCGAAAGGCTTCTTGAAGGGAAAGATGTAACTCTGTGAGATGAATTTACAGAACACAGAACAGTTTCTCAGAAAGCTTCTTTCCAGTTTTGAACGGAAGATATTTCCTTTTTCACCATAGCACTCTATGGGCTTTCAAATATCCCTTTGCCAATTCCACAAGAACAGCCTTAGCGAAAGGCTTCTTGAAGGGAAAGATGTAACTCTGTGAGATGAATTAACAGAACACAGAGCAGTTTCTCAGAAAGCTTCTTTCTAGTTTAGAACCGAAGATATTTCCTTTTTCACCATAGCCCTCTAGTGGCTTCCAAATATACCTTTGCCAATTCCACAAGAACAGCCTTAGCGAAAGGCTTCTTGAAGGGAATGATGTAACTCTGTGAGATGAATTAACAGAACACAGAGCAGTTTCTCAGAAAGCTTCTTTCCAGTTTTGAACGGAAGATATTTCCTTTTTCAACATAGCCTTCTATGGGCTTCCAAATATCCTTTTGCCAATTCCACAAGAACAGCCTTAGAGAAAGGCTTCTTGAAGGGAACGATGTAACTCTGTGAGATGAATTAACAGAACACAGAGCAGTTTCTCAGAAAGCTTCTTTCCATTTTTGAACGGAAGATATTTCCTTTTTCACCATAGCCCTCTATGGGCTTCCAAATATCCCTTTTCCAATTCCACAAGAACAGCCTTAGCGAAAGGCTTCTTGAAGGGAAAGATGTAACTCTGTGAGATGAATTAACAGAACACAGAGCAGTTTCTCAGAAAGCTTCTTTCCAGTTTTGAACGGAAGATATTTCCTTTTTCACCATAGCCCTCTATGGGCTTCCAAATATCCCTTTGCCCATTACACAAGAACAGCCGTAGCGAAAGGCATCTTGAAGAGAAAGATGTAACTCTGTGAGATGAATTAACAGAACACAGAGCAGTTTCTCAGAAAGCTTCTTTCCAGTTTTGAACGGAAGCTATTTCCTTTTTCACCATAGCCCTCTATGGGCTTCCAAATATCCCTTTGCCAATTCCACAAGAACGGCCTTAGCGAAAGGCTTCTTGAAGGGAAAGATGTAACTCTGTGAGATGAATTACCAGAACACAGAGCAGTTTCTCAGAAAGCTTCTTTCCAGTTTTGAACGGAAGGTATTTCCTTTTTCACCGTAGCCCTCCATGGGCTTCCAAATATCCCTTTTCCAATTCCACAAGAACAGCCTTAGCGAAAGGCTTCTTGAAGGGAAAGATGTAACTCTGTGAGATGAATTAACAGAACACAGAGCAGTTTCTCAGAAAGCTTCTTTCCAGTTTTGAACGGAAGATATTTCCTTTTTCACCATAGCCCTCTATGGGCTTCCAAATATCCCTTTGCCAATTCCACAAGAACAGCCTTACCGAAAGGCTTCTTGAAGGGAAAGATATAACTCTGTGAGATGAATTAACAGAACACAGAGCAGTTTCTGAGAAAGCTTTTCCCAGTTTTGAACGGAAGATATTTCCTTTTTCACCATAGCCCTCTATGGGCTTCCAAATATCCCTTTGCCAATTCCACAAGAACAGCCTTAGCGAAAGGCTTCTTGAAGGGAAAGATGTAACTCTGTGAGATGAATTTAGAGAACATAGAACAGTTTCTCAGAAAGCTTCTTTCCAGTTTTGAACGGAAGATATTTCCTTTTTCACCATAGCCATCTATGGGCTTCCAAATATCCCTTTGCCAATTCCACAAGAACAGCCTTAGCGAAAGGCTTCTTGAAGGGAAAGATGTAGCTCTGTGAGATGAATAAACAGAACACGGAGCAGTTTCTCAGAATGCTTCTTTCTAGTTTTGAACGGAAGATATTTCCTTTTTCACCATAGCCCTCTATGGGCTTCCAAATATCCCTTTGCCAATTCCACAAGAACAGCCTTAGCGAAAGGCTTCTTGAAGGGAAAGATGTAACTCTGTGAGATGAATTAACAGAACACAGAGCAGTTTCTCAGAAAGCTTCTTTCCAGTTTTGAACCGAAGATATTTCCTTTTTCACCATAGCCCTCTAGTGGCTTCCAAATATCCCTTTGCCAATTCCACAAGAACAGCCTTAGCGAAAGGCTTCTTGAAGGGAGAGATGTAACTCTGTGAGATGAATTAACAGAACACAGAGCAGTTTCTCAGAAAGCTTCTTTCCAGTTTTGAACGGAAGATATTTCCTTTTTCACCATAGCCCTCTATGGGCTTCCAAATATCCCTTTGCCAATTCCACAAGAACAGCCTTAGTGAAAGGCTTCTTGAAGGGAAAGATGTAACTCTATGAGATGAATTAACAGAACACAGAGCAGTTTCTCAGAAAGCTTCTTTCCAGTTTTGAACGGAAGATATTTCCTTTTTCACCATAGCCCTGTATGGGCTTCCAAATATCCCTTTGCCAATTCCACAAGAACAGCCTTAGCGAAAGGCTTCTTGAAGGGAAAGATGTAACTCTGTGAGATGAATTTACAGAACATAGAAGAGTTTCTCAGAAAGCTTCTTTCCAGTTTTGAACGGAAGATATTTCCTTTTTCACCATAGCCCTCTATGGGCTTCCAAATATCCCTTTGCCAATTCCAGAAGAACAACCTTAGCGAAAGGCTTCTTGAAGGGAAAGATGTAACTCTGTGAGATGAATTAACAGACACAGAGCAGTTTCTCAGAAAGCTTCTCTCCAGTTTTGAACGGAAGATATTTCCTTTTTCACCATAGCCCTCTATGGGCTTCCAAATATCCCTTTGCCAATTCCACAAGAACAGCCTTACCGAAAAGCTTCTTGAAGGGAAAGATAGAACTCTGTGAGATGAATTAACAGAACACAGAGCAGTTTCTCAGAAAGCTTCTTTCCAGTATTGAACGGAAGATATTTCCGTTTTCACCATAGCCCACTATGGGCTTCCAAATATCCCTTTGCCAATTCCACAAGAACAGCCTTAGCGAAAGGCTTCTTGAAGGGAAAGATGTAGCTCTGTGAGATGAATAAACAGAACACGGAGCAGTTTCTCAGAATGCTTCTTTCTAGTTTTGAACGGAAGATATTTCCTTTTTCACCATAGCCCTCTATGGGCTTCCAAATATCCCTTTGCCAATTCCACAAGAACAGCCTTAGCGAAAGGCTTCTTGAAGGGAAAGATGTAACTCTGTGAGATGAATTAACAGAACACAGAGCAGTTTCTCAGAAAGCTTCTTTCCAGTTTTGAACCGAAGATATTTCCTTTTTCACCATAGCCCTCTAGTGGCTTCCAAATATCCCTTTGCCAATTCCACAAGAACAGCCTTAGCGAAAGGCTTCTTGAAGGGAGAGATGTAACTCTGTGAGATGAATTAACAGAACACAGAGCAGTTTCTCAGAAAGCTTCTTTCCAGTTTTGAACGGAAGATATTTCCTTTTTCACCATAGCCCTCTATGGGCTTCCAAATATCCCTTTGCCAATTCCACAAGAACAGCCTTAGTGAAAGGCTTCTTGAAGGGAAAGATGTAACTCTATGAGATGAATTAACAGAACACAGAGCAGTTTCTCAGAAAGCTTCTTTCCAGTTTTGAACGGAAGATATTTCCTTTTTCACCATAGCCCTGTATGGGCTTCCAAATATCCCTTTGCCAATTCCACAAGAACAGCCTTAGCGAAAGGCTTCTTGAAGGGAAAGATGTAACTCTGTGAGATGAATTTACAGAACATAGAAGAGTTTCTCAGAAAGCTTCTTTCCAGTTTTGAACGGAAGATATTTCCTTTTTCACCATAGCCCTCTATGGGCTTCCAAATATCCCTTTGCCAATTCCAGAAGAACAACCTTAGCGAAAGGCTTCTTGAAGGGAAAGATGTAACTCTGTGAGATGAATTAACAGACACAGAGCAGTTTCTCAGAAAGCTTCTCTCCAGTTTTGAACGGAAGATATTTCCTTTTTCACCATAGCCCTCTATGGGCTTCCAAATATCCCTTTGCCAATTCCACAAGAACAGCCTTACCGAAAAGCTTCTTGAAGGGAAAGATAGAACTCTGTGAGATGAATTAACAGAACACAGAGCAGTTTCTCAGAAAGCTTCTTTCCAGTATTGAACGGAAGATATTTCCGTTTTCACCATAGCCCACTATGGGCTTCCAAATATCCCTTTGCCAATTCCACAAGAACAGCCTTAGCGAAAGGCTTCTTGAAGGGAAAGATGTAACTCTGTGAGATGAATTAACAGAACACAGAGCAATTTCTCAGAAAGCTTCTTTCCAGTTTTGAACGGAAGATATTTCCTTTTTCACCATAGCCCTCTATGGGCTTCCAAATATCCCTTTGCCAATTCCACAAGAAGAGCCTTAGCGAAAGGCTTCTTGAAGGGAAAGATGTAACTCTGTGAGATGAATTAACAGAACACAGAGCAGTTTCTCAGAAAGCTTCTTTCCAGTTTTGAACGAAAGATATTTCCTTTTTCAACATAGCCCTCTATGGGCTTCCAAATATCCCTTTGCCAATTCCACAAGAACAGCCTTAGCGAAAGGCTTCTTGAAGGGAATGATGTAACTCTGTGAGATGAATTAACAGAACACAGAGCAGTTTCTCAGAAAGCTTCTTTCCAGTTTTGAACGGAAGATATTTCCTTTTTCAACATAGCCCTCTATGGGCTTCCAAATATCCTTTTGCCAATTCCACAAGAACAGCCTTAGAGAAAGGCTTCTTGAAGGGAACGATGTAACTCTGTGAGATGAATTAACAGAACACAGAGCAGTTTCTCAGAAAGCTTCTTTCCAGTTTTGAACGGAAGATATTTCCTTTTTCACCATAGCCCTCTATGGGCTTCCAAATATCCCTTTGCCAATTCCACAAGAACAGCCTTAGCGAAAGGCTTCTTGAAGGGAAAGATGAAACTCTGTGAGATGAATTAACAGACACAGAGCAGTTTCTCAGAAAGCTTCTTTCCAGTTTTGAACGGAAGATATTTCCTTCTTCACCATAGCCCTCTATGGGCTTCCAAATATCCCTTTGCCAATTCCACAAGAACAGCCTTAGCGAAAGACTTCTTGAAGGGAAAGATGTAACTCTGTGAGATGAATTAACAGAACACAGAGCAGTTTCTCAGAAAGCTTCTTTCCAGTTTTGAACGGAAGATATTTCCTTTTTTAACATAGCCCTCTATGGGCTTCCAAATATCCTTTTGCCAATTCCACAAGAACAGCCTTAGAGAAAGGCTTCTTGAAGGGAACGATGTAACTCTGTGAGATGAATTAACAGAACACAGAGCAGTTTCTCAGAAAGCTTCTTTCCAGTTTTGAACGGAAGATATTTCCTTTTTCACCATAGCCCTCTATGGGCTTCCAAATATCCCTTTGCCAATTCCACAAGAACAGCCTTAGGGAAAGGCTTCTTGAAGGGAAAGATGTAACTCTGTGAGATGAATTAACAGAACACAGAGCAGTTTCTCAGAAAGCTTCTTTCCAGTTTTAAACGGAAGATATTTCCTTTTTCACCATAGCCCTCTATGGGCTTCCAAATATCCCTTTGCCAATTCCACAAGAACAGCCTTAGCGAAAGGCTTCTTGAAGGGAAAGATGTAACTCTGTGAGATGAATTAACAGAACACGGAGCAGTTTCTCACAAAGCTTGTTTCCAGTTTTGAATGGAAGATATTTCCTTTTTCACCATAGCCCTCTATGGGCTTCCATATATCCCTTTGCCAATTGCACAAGAACAGGCTTAGCGAAAGGCTTCTTGAAGGGAAAGATGTAACTCTGTGAGATGAATTAACAGAACACAGAGCAGTTTCTCAGAAAGCTTCTTTCCAGTTTTGAACGGAAGATATTTCCTTTTTCACCATAGCCCTCTATGGGCTTCCAAATATCCCTTTGCCAATTCCACAAGAACAGCCTTACCGAAAGGCTTCTTGAAGGGAAAGATATAACTCTGTGAGATGAATTAACAGAACACAGAGCAGTTTCTCAGAAAGCTTTTTCCAGTTTTGAACGGAAGATATTTCCTTTTTCACCATAGCCCTCTATGGGCTTCCAAATATCCCTTTGCCAATTCCACAAGAACAGCCTTAGCGAAAGGCTTCTTGAAGGGAAAGATGTAACTCTGTGAGATGAATTTAGAGAACATAGAACAGTTTCTCAGAAAGCTTCTTTCCAGTTTTGAACGGAAGATATTTCCTTTTTCACCATAGCCATCTATGGGCTTCCAAATATCCCTTTGCCAATTCCACAAGAACAGCCTTAGCGAAAGGCTTCTTGAAGGGAAAGATGTAACTCTGTGAGATGAATTAACAGAACACGGAGCAGTTTCTCAGAAAGCTTCTTTCCAGTTTTGAACGGAAGATATTTCCTTTTTCACCATAGCCCTCTATGGGCTTCCAAATATCCCTTTGCCAATTCCACAAGAACAGCCTTAGCGAAAGACTTCTTGAAGGGAAAGATGTAACTCTGTGAGATGAATTAACAGAACACAGAGCAGTTTCTCAGAAAGCTTCTTTCCAGTTTTGAACGGAAGATATTCCGTTTTTCACCATAGCCCTCTATGGGCTTCCAAATATCCCTTTGCCAATTCCACAAGAACAGCCTTAGCGAAAGGCTTCTTGAAGGGAAAGATGTAACTCTGTGAGATGAATTAACAGAACACAGAGCAGTTTCTCAGAAAGCTTCTTTCCAGTTTTGAACGGAAGATATTTCCTTTTTCACCATAGCCCTCTATGGGCTTTCAAATATCCCTTTGCCAATTCCACAAGAACAGCCTTAGCGAAAGGCTTCTTGAAGGGAAAGATGTAACTCTGTGAGATGAATTAACAGAACACAGAGCAGTTTCTCAGAAAGCTTCTTTCTAGTTTAGAACCGAAGATATTTCCTTTTTCACCATAGCCCTCTAGTGGCTTCCAAATATACCTTTGCCAATTCCACAAGAACAGCCTTAGCGAAAGGCTTCTTGAAGGGAATGATGTAACTCTGTGAGATGAATTAACAGAACACAGAGCAGTTTCTCAGAAAGCTTCTTTCCAGTTTTGAACGGAAGATATTTCCTTTTTCAACATAGCCTTCTATGGGCTTCCAAATATCCTTTTGCCAATTCCACAAGAACAGCCTTAGAGAAAGGCTTCTTGAAGGGAACGATGTAACTCTGTGAGATGAATTAACAGAACACAGAGCAGTTTCTCAGAAAGCTTCTTTCCATTTTTGAACGGAAGATATTTCCTTTTTCACCATAGCCCTCTATGGGCTTCCAAATATCCCTTTTCCAATTCCACAAGAACAGCCTTAGCGAAAGGCTTCTTGAAGGGAAAGATGTAACTCTGTGAGATGAATTAACAGAACACAGAGCAGTTTCTCAGAAAGCTTCTTTCCAGTTTTGAACGGAAGATATTTCCTTTTTCACCATAGCCCTCTATGGGCTTCCAAATATCCCTTTGCCCATTACACAAGAACAGCCGTAGCGAAAGGCATCTTGAAGAGAAAGATGTAACTCTGTGAGATGAATTAACAGAACACAGAGCAGTTTCTCAGAAAGCTTCTTTCCAGTTTTGAACGGAAGCTATTTCCTTTTTCACCATAGCCCTCTATGGGCTTCCAAATATCCCTTTGCCAATTCCACAAGAACGGCCTTAGCGAAAGGCTTCTTGAAGGGAAAGATGTAACTCTGTGAGATGAATTACCAGAACACAGAGCAGTTTCTCAGAAAGCTTCTTTCCAGTTTTGAACGGAAGGTATTTCCTTTTTCACCGTAGCCCTCCATGGGCTTCCAAATATCCCTTTTCCAATTCCACAAGAACAGCCTTAGCGAAAGGCTTCTTGAAGGGAAAGATGTAACTCTGTGAGATGAATTAACAGAACACAGAGCAGTTTCTCAGAAAGCTTCTTTCCAGTTTTGAACGGAAGATATTTCCTTTTTCACCATAGCCCTCTATGGGCTTCCAAATATCCCTTTGCCAATTCCACAAGAACAGCCTTACCGAAAGGCTTCTTGAAGGGAAAGATATAACTCTGTGAGATGAATTAACAGAACACAGAGCAGTTTCTGAGAAAGCTTTTCCCAGTTTTGAACGGAAGATATTTCCTTTTTCACCATAGCCCTCTATGGGCTTCCAAATATCCCTTTGCCAATTCCACAAGAACAGCCTTAGCGAAAGGCTTCTTGAAGGGAAAGATGTAACTCTGTGAGATGAATTTAGAGAACATAGAACAGTTTCTCAGAAAGCTTCTTTCCAGTTTTGAACGGAATATATTTCCTTTTTCACCATAGCCATCTATGGGCTTCCAAATATCCCTTTGCCAATTCCACAAGAACAGCCTTAGCGAAAGGCTTCTTGAAGGGAAAGATGTAGCTCTGTGAGATGAATAAACAGAACACGGAGCAGTTTCTCAGAATGCTTCTTTCTAGTTTTGAACGGAAGATATTTCCTTTTTCACCATAGCCCTCTATGGGCTTCCAAATATCCCTTTGCCAATTCCACAAGAACAGCCTTAGCGAAAGGCTTCTTGAAGGGAAAGATGTAACTCTGTGAGATGAATTAACAGAACACAGAGCAGTTTCTCAGAAAGCTTCTTTCCAGTTTTGAACCGAAGATATTTCCTTTTTCACCATAGCCCTCTAGTGGCTTCCAAATATCCCTTTGCCAATTCCACAAGAACAGCCTTAGCGAAAGGCTTCTTGAAGGGAAAGATGTAACTCTGTGAGATGAATTAACAGAACACAGAGCAGTTTCTCAGAAAGCTTCTTTCCAGTTTTGAACGGAAGATATTTCCTTTTTCACCATAGCCCTCTATGGGCTTCCAAATATCCCTTTGCCAATTCCACAAGAACAGCCTTAGTGAAAGGCTTCTTGAAGGGAAAGATGTAACTCTATGAGATGAATTAACAGAACACAGAGCAGTTTCTCAGAAAGCTTCTTTCCAGTTTTGAACGGAAGATATTTCCTTTTTCACCATAGCCCTGTATGGGCTTCCAAATATCCCTTTGCCAATTCCACAAGAACAGCCTTAGCGAAAGGCTTCTTGAAGGGAAAGATGTAACTCTGTGAGATGAATTTACAGAACATAGAAGAGTTTCTCAAAAAGCTTCTTTCCAGTTTTGAACGGAAGATATTTCCTTTTTCACCATAGCCCTCTATGGGCTTCCAAATATCCCTTTGCCAATTCCAGAAGAACAACCTTAGCGAAAGGCTTCTTGAAGGGAAAGATGTAACTCTGTGAGATGAATTAACAGACACAGAGCAGTTTCTCAGAAAGCTTCTCTCCAGTTTTGAACGGAAGATATTTCCTTTTTCACCATAGCCCTCTATGGGCTTCCAAATATCCCTTTGCCAATTCCACAAGAACAGCCTTACCGAAAAGCTTCTTGAAGGGAAAGATAGAACTCTGTGAGATGAATTAACAGAACACAGAGCAGTTTCTCAGAAAGCTTCTTTCCAGTATTGAACGGAAGATATTTCCGTTTTCACCATAGCCCACTATGGGCTTCCAAATATCCCTTTGCCAATTCCACAAGAACAGCCTTAGCGAAAGGCTTCTTGAAGGGAAAGATGTAGCTCTGTGAGATGAATAAACAGAACACGGAGCAGTTTCTCAGAATGCTTCTTTCTAGTTTTGAACGGAAGATATTTCCTTTTTCACCATAGCCCTCTATGGGCTTCCAAATATCCCTTTGCCAATTCCACAAGAACAGCCTTAGCGAAAGGCTTCTTGAAGGGAAAGATGTAACTCTGTGAGATGAATTAACAGAACACAGAGCAGTTTCTCAGAAAGCTTCTTTCCAGTTTTGAACCGAAGATATTTCCTTTTTCACCATAGCCCTCTAGTGGCTTCCAAATATCCCTTTGCCAATTCCACAAGAACAGCCTTAGCGAAAGGCTTCTTGAAGGGAGAGATGTAACTCTGTGAGATGCATTAACAGAACACAGAGCAGTTTCTCAGAAAGCTTCTTTCCAGTTTTGAACGGAAGATATTTCCTTTTTCACCATAGCCCTCTATGGGCTTCCAAATATCCCTTTGCCAATTCCACAAGAACAGCCTTAGTGAAAGGCTTCTTGAAGGGAAAGATGTAACTCTATGAGATGAATTAACAGAACACAGAGCAGTTTCTCAGAAAGCTTCTTTCCAGTTTTGAACGGAAGATATTTCCTTTTTCACCATAGCCCTGTATGGGCTTCCAAATATCCCTTTGCCAATTCCACAAGAACAGCCTTAGCGAAAGGCTTCTTGAAGGGAAAGATGTAACTCTGTGAGATGAATTTACAGAACATAGAAGAGTTTCTCAGAAAGCTTCTTTCCAGTTTTGAACGGAAGATATTTCCTTTTTCACCATAGCCCTCTATGGGCTTCCAAATATCCCTTTGCCAATTCCAGAAGAACAACCTTAGCGAAAGGCTTCTTGAAGGGAAAGATGTAACTCTGTGAGATGAATTAACAGACACAGAGCAGTTTCTCAGAAAGCTTCTCTCCAGTTTTGAACGGAAGATATTTCCTTTTTCACCATAGCCCTCTATGGGCTTCCAAATATCCCTTTGCCAATTCCACAAGAACAGCCTTACCGAAAAGCTTCTTGAAGGGAAAGATAGAACTCTGTGAGATGAATTAACAGAACACAGAGCAGTTTCTCAGAAAGCTTCTTTCCAGTATTGAACGGAAGATATTTCCGTTTTCACCATAGCCCACTATGGGCTTCCAAATATCCCTTTGCCAATTCCACAAGAACAGCCTTAGCGAAAGGCTTCTTGAAGGGAAAGATGTAACTCTGTGAGATGAATTAACAGAACACAGAGCAATTTCTCAGAAAGCTTCTTTCCAGTTTTGAACGGAAGATATTTCCTTTTTCACCATAGCCCTCTATGGGCTTCCAAATATCCCTTTGCCAATTCCACAAGAAGAGCCTTAGCGAAAGGCTTCTTGAAGGGAAAGATGTAACTCTGTGAGATGAATTAACAGAACACAGAGCAGTTTCTCAGAAAGCTTCTTTCCAGTTTTGAACGAAAGATATTTCCTTTTTCAACATAGCCCTCTATGGGCTTCCAAATATCCCTTTGCCAATTCCACAAGAACAGCCTTAGCGAAAGGCTTCTTGAAGGGAATGATGTAACTCTGTGAGATGAATTAACAGAACACAGAGCAGTTTCTCAGAAAGCTTCTTTCCAGTTTTGAACGGAAGATATTTCCTTTTTCAACATAGCCCTCTATGGGCTTCCAAATATCCTTTTGCCAATTCCACAAGAACAGCCTTAGAGAAAGGCTTCTTGAAGGGAACGATGTAACTCTGTGAGATGAATTAACAGAACACAGAGCAGTTTCTCAGAAAGCTTCTTTCCAGTTTTGAACGGAAGATATTTCCTTTTTCACCATAGCCCTCTATGGGCTTCCAAATATCCCTTTGCCAATTCCACAAGAACAGCCTTAGCGAAAGGCTTCTTGAAGGGAAAGATGAAACTCTGTGAGATGAATTAACAGACACAGAGCAGTTTCTCAGAAAGCTTCTTTCCAGTTTTGAACGGAAGATATTTCCTTTTTCACCATAGCCCTCTATGGGCTTCCAAATATCCCTTTGCCAATTCCACAAGAACAGCCTTAGCGAAAGACTTCTTGAAGGGAAAGATGTAACTCTGTGAGATGAATTAACAGAACACAGAGCAGTTTCTCAGAAAGCTTCTTTCCAGTTTTGAACGGAAGATATTTCCTTTTTTAACATAGCCCTCTATGGGCTTCCAAATATCCTTTTGCCAATTCCACAAGAACAGCCTTAGAGAAAGGCTTCTTGAAGGGAACGATGTAACTCTGTGAGATGAATTAACAGAACACAGAGCAGTTTCTCAGAAAGCTTCTTTCCAGTTTTGAACGGAAGATATTTCCTTTTTCACCATAGCCCTCTATGGGCTTCCAAATATCCCTTTGCCAATTCCACAAGAACAGCCTTAGGGAAAGGCTTCTTGAAGGGAAAGATGTAACTCTGTGAGATGAATTAACAGAACACAGAGCAGTTTCTCAGAAAGCTTCTTTCCAGTTTTAAACGGAAGATATTTCCTTTTTCACCATAGCCCTCTATGGGCTTCCAAATATCCCTTTGCCAATTCCACAAGAACAGCCTTAGCGAAAGGCTTCTTGAAGGGAAAGATGTAACTCTGTGAGATGAATTAACAGAACACGGAGCAGTTTCTCACAAAGCTTGTTTCCAGTTTTGAATGGAAGATATTTCCTTTTTCACCATAGCCCTCTATGGGCTTCCATATATCCCTTTGCCAATTGCACAAGAACAGGCTTAGCGAAAGGCTTCTTGAAGGGAAAGATGTAACTCTGTGAGATGAATTAACAGAACACAGAGCAGTTTCTCAGAAAGCTTCTTTCCAGTTTTGAACGGAAGATATTTCCTTTTTCACCATAGCCCTCTATGGGCTTCCAAATATCCCTTTGCCAATTCCACAAGAACAGCCTTACCGAAAGGCTTCTTGAAGGGAAAGATATAACTCTGTGAGATGAATTAACAGAACACAGAGCAGTTTCTCAGAAAGCTTTTTCCAGTTTTGAACGGAAGATATTTCCTTTTTCACCATAGCCCTCTATGGGCTTCCAAATATCCCTTTGCCAATTCCACAAGAACAGCCTTAGCGAAAGGCTTCTTGAAGGGAAAGATGTAACTCTGTGAGATGAATTTAGAGAACATAGAACAGTTTCTCAGAAAGCTTCTTTCCAGTTTTGAACGGAAGATATTTCCTTTTTCACCATAGCCATCTATGGGCTTCCAAATATCCCTTTGCCAATTCCACAAGAACAGCCTTAGCGAAAGGCTTCTTGAAGGGAAAGATGTAACTCTGTGAGATGAATTAACAGAACACGGAGCAGTTTCTCAGAAAGCTTCTTTCCAGTTTTGAACGGAAGATATTTCCTTTTTCACCATAGCCCTCTATGGGCTTCCAAATATCCCTTTGCCAATTCCACAAGAACAGCCTTAGCGAAAGACTTCTTGAAGGGAAAGATGTAACTCTGTGAGATGAATTAACAGAACACAGAGCAGTTTCTCAGAAAGCTTCTTTCCAGTTTTGAACGGAAGATATTCCGTTTTTCACCATAGCCCTCTATGGGCTTCCAAATATCCCTTTGCCAATTCCACAAGAACAGCCTTAGCGAAAGGCTTCTTGAAGGGAAAGATGTAACTCTGTGAGATGAATTAACAGAACACAGAGCAGTTTCTCAGAAAGCTTCTTTCCAGTTTTGAACGGAAGATATTTCCTTTTTCACCATAGCCCTCTATGGGCATCTAAATATCCCTTGGCCAATTCCACAAGAACAGCCTTAGCGAAAGGCTTCTTGAAGGGAAACATGTAACTCTGTGAGATGAATTAACAGAACACAGAGCAGTTTCTCAGAAAGCTTCTTTCCAGATTTGAACGGAAGATATTTCCTTTTTTACCATAGCCCTCTATGGGCTTCCAAATATCCCTCTGCCAATTCCACAAGAACAGCCTTTCCGAAAGGCTTCTTGAAGGGAAAGATGTAACTCTGTGAGATGAATTAACAGAACACAGAGCAGTTTCTCAGAAAGCTTCTTTCCAGTTTTGAACGGAAGATATTTCCTTTTTCACCATAGCCCTCTATGGGCTTCCAAATATCCCTTTGCCAATTCCACAAGAACAGCCTTAGCGAAAGGCTTCTTGAAGGGAAAGATGTAACTCTGTGAGATGAATTAACAGAACACAGAGCAGTTTCTCAGAAAGCTTCTTTCCAGTTTTGAACGGAAGATATTTCCTTTTTCACCATAGCCCTCTATTGGCTTCCAAATATCCCTTTGCCAATTCCACAAGAACAGCCTTAGCGAAAGGCTTCTTGAAGGGAAAGATGTAACTCTGTGGGATGAATTAACAGAACACAGAGCAGTTTCTCAGAAAGCTTCTTTCCAGTTTTGAACGGAAGATATTTCCTTTTTCACCATAGCCCTCTATGGGCTTCCAAATATCCCTTTGCCAATTCCACAAGAACAGCCTTAGCGAAAGGCTTCTTGAAGGGAAAGATGTAACTCTGTGAGATGAATTAACAGAACACAGAGCAGTTTCTCAGAAAGCTTCTTTCCAGTTTTGAACGGAAGCTATTTCCTTTTTCACCATAGCCCTCCATGGGCTTCCAAATATCCCTTTGCCAATTCCACAAGAACAGCCTTAGCGAAAGGCTTCTTGAAGGGAAAGATGTAACTCTGTGAGATGAATTAACAGAACACAGAGCAGTTTCTCAGAAAGCTTCTTTCCAGTTTTAAACGGAAGATATTTCCTTTTTCACCATAGCCCTCTATGGGCTTCCAAATATCCCTTTGCCAATTCCACAAGAACAGCCTTAGCGAAAGGCTTCTTGAAGGGAAAGATGTAACTCTGTGAGATGAATTAACAGAACACGGAGCAGTTTCTCACAAAGCTTGTTTCCAGTTTTGAATGGAAGATATTTCCTTTTTCACCATAGCCCTCTATGGGCTTCCAAATATCCCTTTGCCAATTGCACAAGAACAGCCTTAGCGAAAGGCTTCTTGAAGGGAAAGATGTAACTCTGTGAGATGAATTAACAGAACACAGAGCAGTTTCTCAGAAAGCTTCTTTCCAGTTTTGAACGGAAGACATTTCCTTTTTCACCATAGCCCTCTATGGGCTTCCAAATATCTCTTTGCCAATTCCACAAGAACAGCCTTAGCGAAAGGCTTCTTGAAGGGAAAGATGTAACTCTGTGAGATGAATTAACAGAACACAGAGCAGTTTCTCAGAAAGCTTCTTTCCAGTTTTGAACGGAAGATATTTCCTTTTTCACCATAGCCCTCTATGGGCTTCCAAATATCCCTTTGCCAATTCCACAAGAAGAGCCTTAGCGAAAGGCTTCTTGAAGGGAAAGATGTAACTCTGTGAGATGAATTAACAGAACACAGAGCAGTTTCTCAGAAAGCTTCTATCCAGTTTTGAACGAAAGATATTTCCTTTTTCAACATAGCCCTCTATGGGCTTCCAAATATCCCTTTGCCAATTCCACAAGAACAGCCTTAGCGAAAGGCTTCTTGAAGGGAAAGATGTAACGCTGTGAGATGAATTAACAGAACACAGAGCAGTTTCTCAGATAGCTTCTTTCCAGTTTGAACGGAAGATATTTCCTTTTTCAACATAGCCCTCTATGGGCTTCCAAATATCCTTTTGCCAATTCCACAAGAACATCCTTAGAGAAAGGCTTCTTGACGGGAACGATGTAACTCTGAGAGATGAATTAACAGAACACAGAGCAGTTTCTCAGAAAGCTTCTTTCCAGTTTTGAACGGAAGATATTTCCTTTTTCACCATAGCCCTCTATGGGCTTCCAAATATCCCTTTGCCAATTCCACAAGAACAGCCTTAGCGAAAGGTTTCTTGAAGGGAAAGATGTAACTCTGTGAGATGAATTAACAGAACACAGAGCAGTTTCTCAGAAAGCTTCTTTCCAGTTTTGAACGGAAGATATTTCCTTTTTCACCATAGCCCTCTCTGGGCTTCCAAATATCCCTTTGCCAATTCCACAAGAACAGCCTTACCGAAAGGCTTCTTGAAGGGAAAGATGTAACTCTGTGAGATGAATTTACAGAACATAGAAGAGTTTCTCAGAAAGCTTCTTTCCAGTTTTGAACGGAAGATATTTCCTTTTTCACCATAGCCCTCTATGGGCTTCCAAATATCCCTTTGCCAATTCCAGAAGAACAACCTTAGCGAAAGGCTTCTTGAAGGGAAAGATGTATCTCTGTGAGATGAATTAACAGACACAGAGCAGTTTCTCAGAAAGCTTCTTTCCAGTTTTGAACGGAAGATATTTCCTTTTTCACCATAGCCCTCTATGGGCTTCCAAATATCCCTTTGCCAATTCCACAAGAACAGCCTTACCGAAAAGCTTCTTGAAGGGAAAGATAGAACTCTGTGAGATGAATTAACAGAACACAGAGCAGTTTCTCAGAAAGTTTCTTTCCAGTATTGAACGGAAGATATTTCCGTTTTCACCGTAGCCCTCTATGGGCTTCCAAATATCCCTTTGCCAATTCCACAAGAACAGCCTTAGCGAAAGGCTTCTTGAAGGGAAAGATGTAACTCTGTGAGATGAATTAACAGAACACAGAGCAATTTCTCAGAAAGCTTCTTTCCAGTTTTGAACGGAAGATATTTCCTTTTTCACCATAGCCCTCTATGGGCTTCCAAATATCCCTTTGCCAATTCCACAAGAACAGCCTTAGCGAAAGGCTTCTTGAAGGGAAAGATGTAACTCTGTGAGATGAATTAACAGAACACAGAGCAGTTTCTCAGAAAGCTTCTTTCCAGTTTTGAACGAAAGATATTTCCTTTTTCAACATAGCCCTCTATGGGCTTCCAAATATCCCTTTGCCAATTCCACAAGAACAGCCTTAGCGAAAGGCTTCTTGAAGGGAATGATGTAACTCGGTGAGATGAATTAACAGAACACAGAGCAGTTTCTCAGAAAGCTTCTTTCCAGTTTTGAACGGAAGATATTTCCTTTTTCACCATAGCCCTCTATGGGCTTCCAAATATCCCTTTGCCAATTCCACAAGAACAGCCTTAGTGAAAGGCTTCTTGAAGGGAAAGATGTAACTCTATGAGATGAATTAACAGAACACAGAGCAGTTTCTCAGGAAGCTTCTTTCCAGTTTTGAACGGAAGATATTTCCTTTTTCACCATAGCCCTGTATGGGCTTCCAAATATCCCTTTGCCAATTCCACAAGAACAGCCTTAGCGAAAGGCTTCTTGAAGGGAAAGATGTAACTCTGTGAGATGAATTTACAGAACATAGAAGAGTTTCTCAGAAAGCTTCTTTCCAGTTTTGAACGGAAGATATTTCCTTTTTCACCATAGCCCTCTATGGGCTTCCAAATATCCCTTTGCCAATTCCAGAAGAACAACCTTAGCGAAAGGCTTCTTGAAGGGAAAGATGTAACTCTGTGAGATGAATTAACAGACACAGAGCAGTTTCTCAGAAAGCTTCTCTCCAGTTTTGAACGGAAGATATTTCCTTTTTCACCATAGCCCTCTATGGGCTTCCAAATATCCCTTTGCCAATTCCACAAGAACAGCCTTACCGAAAAGCTTCTTGAAGGGAAAGATAGAACTCTGTGAGATGAATTAACAGAACACAGAGCAGTTTCTCAGAAAGCTTCTTTCCAGTATTGAACGGAAGATATTTCCGTTTTCACCATAGCCCACTATGGGCTTCCAAATATCCCTTTGCCAATTCCACAAGAACAGCCTTAGCGAAAGGCTTCTTGAAGGGAAAGATGTAACTCTGTGAGATGAATTAACAGAACACAGAGCAATTTCTCAGAAAGCTTCTTTCCAGTTTTGAACGGAAGATATTTCCTTTTTCACCATAGCCCTCTATGGGCTTCCAAATATCCCTTTGCCAATTCCACAAGAAGAGCCTTAGCGAAAGGCTTCTTGAAGGGAAAGATGTAACTCTGTGAGATGAATTAACAGAACACAGAGCAGTTTCTCAGAAAGCTTCTTTCCAGTTTTGAACGAAAGATATTTCCTTTTTCAACATAGCCCTCTATGGGCTTCCAAATATCCCTTTGCCAATTCCACAAGAACAGCCTTAGCGAAAGGCTTCTTGAAGGGAATGATGTAACTCTGTGAGATGAATTAACAGAACACAGAGCAGTTTCTCAGAAAGCTTCTTTCCAGTTTTGAACGGAAGATATTTCCTTTTTCAACATAGCCCTCTATGGGCTTCCAAATATCCTTTTTCCAATTCCACAAGAACAGCCTTAGAGAAAGGCTTCTTGAAGGGAACGATGTAACTCTGTGAGATGAATTAACAGAACACAGAGCAGTTTCTCAGAAAGCTTCTTTCCAATTTTGAACGGAAGATATTTCCTTTTTCACCATAGCCCTCTATGGGCTTCCAAATATCCCTTTGCCAATTCCACAAGAACAGCCTTAGCGAAAGGCTTCTTGAAGGGAAAGATGAAACTCTGTGAGATGAATTAACAGACACAGAGCAGTTTCTCAGAAAGCTTCTTTCCAGTTTTGAACGGAAGATATTTCCTTTTTCACCATAGCCCTCTATGGGCTTCCAAATATCCCTTTGCCAATTCCACAAGAACAGCCTTAGCGAAAGACTTCTTGAAGGGAAAGATGTAACTCTGTGAGATGAATTAACAGAACACAGAGCAGTTTCTCAGAAAGCTTCTTTCCAGTTTTGAACGGAAGATATTTCCTTTTTTAACATAGCCCTCTATGGGCTTCCAAATATCCTTTTGCCAATTCCACAAGAACAGCCTTAGAGAAAGGCTTCTTGAAGGGAACGATGTAACTCTGTGAGATGAATTAACAGAACACAGAGCAGTTTCTCAGAAAGCTTCTTTCCAGTTTTGAACGGAAGATATTTCCTTTTTCACCATAGCCCTCTATGGGCTTCCAAATATCCCTTTGCCAATTCCACAAGAACAGCCTTAGGGAAAGGCTTCTTGAAGGGAAAGATGTAACTCTGTGAGATGAATTAACAGAACACAGAGCAGTTTCTCAGAAAGCTTCTTTCCAGTTTTAAACGGAAGATATTTCCTTTTTCACCATAGCCCTCTATGGGCTTCCAAATATCCCTTTGCCAATTCCACAAGAACAGCCTTAGCGAAAGGCTTCTTGAAGGGAAAGATGTAACTCTGTGAGATGAATTAACAGAACACGGAGCAGTTTCTCACAAAGCTTGTTTCCAGTTTTGAATGGAAGATATTTCCTTTTTCACCATAGCCCTCTATGGGCTTCCATATATCCCTTTGCCAATTGCACAAGAACAGGCTTAGCGAAAGGCTTCTTGAAGGGAAAGATGTAACTCTGTGAGATGAATTAACAGAACACAGAGCAGTTTCTCAGAAAGCTTCTTTCCAGTTTTGAACGGAAGATATTTCCTTTTTCACCATAGCCCTCTATGGGCTTCCAAATATCCCTTTGCCAATTCCACAAGAACAGCCTTACCGAAAGGCTTCTTGAAGGGAAAGATATAACTCTGTGAGATGAATTAACAGAACACAGAGCAGTTTCTCAGAAAGCTTTTTCCAGTTTTGAACGGAAGATATTTCCTTTTTCACCATAGCCCTCTATGGGCTTCCAAATATCCCTTTGCCAATTCCACAAGAACAGCCTTAGCGAAAGGCTTCTTGAAGGGAAAGATGTAACTCTGTGAGATGAATTTAGAGAACATAGAACAGTTTCTCAGAAAGCTTCTTTCCAGTTTTGAACGGAAGATATTTCCTTTTTCACCATAGCCATCTATGGGCTTCCAAATATCCCTTTGCCAATTCCACAAGAACAGCCTTAGCGAAAGGCTTCTTGAAGGGAAAGATGTAACTCTGTGAGATGAATTAACAGAACACGGAGCAGTTTCTCAGAAAGCTTCTTTCCAGTTTTGAACGGAAGATATTTCCTTTTTCACCATAGCCCTCTATGGGCTTCCAAATATCCCTTTGCCAATTCCACAAGAACAGCCTTAGCGAAAGGCTTCTTGAAGGGAAAGATGTAACTCTGTGAGATGAATTAACAGAACACAGAGCAGTTTCTCAGAAAGCTTCTTTCCAGTTTTGAACGGAAGATATTCCGTTTTTCACCATAGCCCTCTATGGGCTTCCAAATATCCCTTTGCCAATTCCACAAGAACAGCCTTAGCGAAAGGCTTCTTGAAGGGAAAGATGTAACTCTGTGAGATGAATTAACAGAACACAGAGCAGTTTCTCAGAAAGCTTCTTTCCAGTTTTGAACGGAAGATATTTCCTTTTTCACCATAGCCCTCTATGGGCATCTAAATATCCCTTTGCCAATTCCACAAGAACAGCCTTAGCGAAAGGCTTCTTGAAGGGAAACATGTAACTCTGTGAGATGAATTAACAGAACACAGAGCAGTTTCTCAGAAAGCTTCTTTCCAGTTTTGAACGGAAGATATTTCCTTTTTTACCATAGCCCTCTATGGGCTTCCAAATATCCCTCTGCCAATTCCACAAGAACAGCCTTTCCGAAAGGCTTCTTGAAGGGAAAGATGTAACTCTGTGAGATGAATTAACAGAACACAGAGCAGTTTCTCAGAAAGCTTCTTTCCAGTTTTGAACGGAAGATATTTCCTTTTTCACCATAGCCCTCTATGGGCTTCCAAGTATCCCTTTGCCAATTCCACAAGAACAGCCTTAGCGAAAGGCTTCTTGAAGGGAAAGATGTAACTCTGTGAGATGAATTAACAGAACACAGAGCAGTTTCTCAGAAAGCTTCTTTCCAGTTTTGAACGGAAGATATTTCCTTTTTCACCATAGCCCTCTATTGGCTTCCAAATATCCCTTTGCCAATTCCACAAGAACAGCCTTAGCGAAAGGCTTCTTGAAGGGAAAGATGTAACTCTGTGGGATGAATTAACAGAACACAGAGCAGTTTCTCAGAAAGCTTCTTTCCAGTTTTGAACGGAAGATATTTCCTTTTTCACCATAGCCCTCTATGGGCTTCCAAATATCCCTTTGCCAATTCCACAAGAACAGCCTTAGCGAAGGGCTTCTTGAAGGGAAAGATGTAACTCTGTGAGATGAATTAACAGAACACAGAGCAGTTTCTCAGAAAGCTTCTTTCCAGTTTTGAACGGAAGCTATTTCCTTTTTCACCATAGCCCTCCATGGGCTTCCAAATATCCCTTTGCCAATTCCACAAGAACAGCCTTAGCGAAAGGCTTCTTGAAGGGAAAGATGTAACTCTGTGAGATGAATTAACAGAACACAGAGCAGTTTCTCAGAAAGCTTCTTTCCAGTTTTAAACGGAAGATATTTCCTTTTTCACCATAGCCCTCTATGGGCTTCCAAATATCCCTTTGCCAATTCCACAAGAACAGCCTTAGCGAAAGGCTTCTTGAAGGGAAAGATGTAACTCTGTGAGATGAATTAACAGAACACGGAGCAGTTTCTCACAAAGCTTGTTTCCAGTTTTGAATGGAAGATATTTCCTTTTTCACCATAGCCCTCTATGGGCTTCCAAATATCCCTTTGCCAATTGCACAAGAACAGCCTTAGCGAAAGGCTTCTTGAAGGGAAAGATGTAACTCTGTGAGATGAATTAACAGAACACAGAGCAGTTTCTCAGAAAGCTTCTTTCCAGTTTTGAACGGAAGACATTTCCTTTTTCACCATAGCCCTCTATGGGCTTCCAAATATCTCTTTGCCAATTCCACAAGAACAGCCTTAGCGAAAGGCTTCTTGAAGGGAAAGATGTAACTCTGTGAGATGAATTAACAGAACACAGAGCAGTTTCTCAGAAAGCTTCTTTCCAGTTTTGAACGGAAGATATTTCGTTTTTCACCATACCCCTCTAAGGGCTTCCAAATATCCCTTTGCCAATTCCACAAGAACAGCCTTAGCGAAAGGCTTCTTCAAGGGAAAGATGTAACTCTGTGAGATGAATTAACAGAACACAGAGCAGTTTCTCAGAAAGCTTCTTTCCAGTTTTGAACGGAAGATATTTCCTTTTTCACCATAGCCCTCTGTGGGCTTCCAAATATCCCTTTGCCAATTCCACAAGAACAGCCTTAGCGAAAGGCTTCTTGAAGGGAAAGATGTAACTCTGTGAGATGAATTAACAGAACACAGAGCAGTTTCTCAGAAAGCTTCTTTCCAGTTTTGAACGGAAGATATTTCCTTTTTCACCATAGCCCTCTATGGGCTTCCAAATATCCCTTTGCCAATTCCACAAGAACAGCCTTAGCGAAAGGCTTCTTCAAGGGAAAGATGTAACGCTGTGAGATGAATTAACAGAACACAGAGCAGTTTCTCAGAAAGCTTCTTTCCAGTTTTGAACGGAAGATATTTCCTTTTTCACCATAGCCCTCTATGGACTTCCAAATATCCCTTTGCCAATTCCACAAGAACAGCCTTAGCGAAAGGCTTCTTGAAGGGAAAGATGTAACTCTGTGAGATGAATTAACAGAACACAGAGCAGTTTCTCAGAAAGCTTCTTTCCAGTTTTGAACGGAAGATATTTCCTTTTTCACCATAGCCCTCTATGGGATTCCAAATATCCCTTTGCCAATTCCACAAGAACAGCCTTAGCGAAAGGCTTCTTGAAGGGAAAGATGTAACTCTGTGAGATGAATTAACAGAACACAGAGCAGTTTCTCAGAAAGCTTCTTTCCAGTTTTGAACGGAAGATATTTCCTTTTTCACCATAGCCCTCTATGGGCTTCCAAATAACCCTTTGCCAATTCCACAAGAACAGCCTTAGCAAAAGGCTTCTTGAAGGGTAAGATGTAACTCTGTGAGATGAATTAACAGAACACAGAGCAGTTTCTCAGAGAGCTTCTTTCCAGTTTTGAACGGAAGATATTTCCTTTTTCACCATAGCCCTCTATGGGCTTCCAAATATCCCTTTGCCAATTCCACAAGAACAGCCTTAGCGAAAGGCTTCTTGAAGGGAAAGATGTAACTCTGTGAGATGAATTAACAGAACACAGAGCAGTTTCTCAGAAAGCTTCTTTCCAGTTTGGAACAGAAGATATTTCCTTTTTCACCATAGCCCTCTATGGGCTTCCAAATATCCCTTTGCCAATTCCACAAGAACAGCCTTAGTGAAAGGCTTCTTGAAGGGAAAGATGTAACGCTGTGAGATGAATTAACAGAACACAGAGCAGTTTCTCAGAAAGCTTCTTTCCAGTTTTGAACGGAAGATATTTCCTTATTCACCATAGCCCTCTATGGGCTTCCAAATATCCCTTTGCCAATTCCACAAGAACAGCCTTAGCGAAAGGCTTCTTGAAGGGAAAGATGTAACTCTGTGAGATGAATTACCAGAACACAGAGCAGTTTCTCAGAAAGCTTCTTTCCAGTTTTGAACGGAAGATATTTCCTTTTTCACCGTAGCCGTCCATGGGCTTCCAAATATCCCTTTTCCAATTCCACAAGAACAGCCTTACCGAAAGGCTTCTTGAAGGGAAAGATGTAACTCTGTGAGATGAATTTACAGAACATAGAAGAGTTTCTCAGAAAGCTTCTTTCCAGTTTTGAACGGAAGATATTTCCTTTTTCACCATAGCCCTCTATGGGCTTCCAAATATCCCTTTGCCAATTCCACAAGAACAGCCTTACCGAAAAGCTTCTTGAAGGGAAAGATAGAACTCTGTGAGATGAATTAACAGAACACAGAGCAGTTTCTCAGAAAGCTTCTTTCCAGTATTGAACGGAAGATATTTCCGTTTTCACCGTAGCCCTCTATGGGCTTCCAAATATCCCTTTGCCAATTCCACAAGAACAGCCTTAGCGAAAGGCTTCTTGAAGGGAAAGATGTAACTCTGTGAGATGAATTAACAGAACACAGAGCAATTTCTCAGAAAGCTTCTTTCCAGTTTTGAACGGAAGATATTTCCTTTTTCACCATAGCCCTCTATGTGCTTCCAAATATCCCTTTGCCAATTCCACAAGAAGAGCCTTAGCGAAAGGCTTCTTGAAGGGAAAGATGTAACTCTGTGAGATGAATTAACAGAACACAGAGCAGTTTCTCAGAAAGCTTCTTTCCAGTTTTGAACGGAAGATATTTCCTTTTTCACCGTAGCCCTCCATGGGCTTCCAAATATCCCTTTTCCAATTCCACAAGAACAGCCTTACCGAAAGGCTTCTTGAAGAGAAAGATGTAACTCTGTGAGATGAATTAACAGAACACAGAGCAGTTTCTCAGAAAGCTTCTTTCCAGTTTTGAACGGAAGATATTTCCTTTTTCACCATAGCCCTCTATGGGCTTCCAAATATCCCTTTGCCAATTCCACAAGAACAGCCTTACCGAAAGGCTTCTTGAAGGGAAAGATGTAACTCTGTGAGATGAATTAACAGAACACAGAGCAGTTTCTCAGAAAGCTTTTTCCAGTTTTGAACGGAAGATATTTCCTTTTTCACCATAGCCCTCTATGGGCTTCCAAATATCCCTTTGCCAATTCCACAAGAACAGCCTTAGCGAAAGGCTTCTTGAAGGGAAAGATGTAACTCTGTGAGATGAATTTAGAGAACATAGAACAGTTTCTCAGAAAGCTTCTTTCCAGTTTTGAACGGAAGATATTTCCTTTTTCACCATAGCCATCTATGGGCTTCCAAATATCCCTTTGCCAATTCCACAAGAACAGCCTTAGCGAAAGGCTTCTTGAAGGGAAAGATGTAACTCTGTGAGATGAATTAACAGACACAGAGCAGTTTCTCAGAAAGCTTCTTTCCAGTTTTGAACGGAAGATATTTCCTTTTTCACCATAGCCCTCTATGGGCTTCCAAATATCCCTTTGCCAATTCCACAAGAACAGCCTTACCGAAAAGCTTCTTGAAGGGAAAGATGTAACTCTGTGAGATGAATTAACAGAACACAGAGCAGTTTCTCAGGAAGCTTCTTTCCAGTTTTGAACGGAAGATATTTCCTTTTTCACCATAGCCCTCTATGGGCTTCCAAATATCCCTTTGCCAATTCCACAAGAACAGCCTTAGCGAAAGGCTTCTTGAAGGGAATGATGTAACTCTGTGAGATGAATTAACAGAACACAGAGCAGTTTCTCAGAAAGCTTCTTTCCAGTTTTGAACGGAAGATATTTCCTTTTTCAACATAGCCCTCTATGGGCTTCCAAATATCCCTTTGCCAATTCCACAAGAACAGCCTTAGAGAAAGGCTTCTTGAAGGGAAAGATGTAACACTGTGAGATGAATTAACAGAACACAGAGCAGTTTCTCAGAAAGCTTCTTTCCAGTTTTGAACGGAAGATATTTCCTTTTTCACCATAGCCCTCTATGGGCTTCCAAATATCCCTTTGCCAATTCCACAAGAACAGCCTTAGCGAAAGGCTTCTTCAAAGGAAAGATGTAACTCTGTGAGATGAATGAACAGAACACAGAGCAGTTTCTCAGAAAGCTTCTTTCCAGTTTTGAACGGAAGATATTTCCTTTTTCACCATAGCCCTCTATGGGCTTCCAAATATCCCTTTGCCCATTCCACAAGAACAGCCGTAGCGAAAGGCATCTTGAAGGGAAAGATGTAACTCTGTGAGATGAATTAACAGAACACAGAGCAGTTTCTCAGAAAGCTTCTTTCCAGTTTTGAACGGAAGCTATTTCCTTTTTCACCATAGACCTCTATGGGCTTCCAAATATCCCTTTGCCAATTCCACAAGAACGGCCTTAGCGAAAGGCTTCTTGAAGGGAAAGATGTAACTCTGTGAGATGAATTACCAGAACACAGAGCAGTTTCTCAGAAAGCTTCTTTCCAGTTTTGAACGGAAGATATTTCCTTTTTCACCGTAGCCCTCCATGGGCTTCCAAATATCCCTTTTCCAATTCCACAAGAACAGCCTTACCGAAAGGCTTCTTGAAGGGAAAGATGTAACTCTGTGAGATGAATTAACAGAACACAGAGCAGTTTCTCCGAAAGCTTCTTTCCAGTTTTGAACGGAAGATATTTCCTTTTTCACCATAGCCCTCTATGGGCTTCCAAATATCCCTTTGCCAATTCCACAAGAACAGCCTTACCGAAAGGCTTCTTGAAGGGAAAGATGTAACTCTGTGAGATGAATTAACAGAACACAGAGCAGTTTCTCAGAAAGCTTTTTCCAGTTTTGAACGGAAGATATTTCCTTTTTCACCATAGCCCTCTATGGGCTTCCAAATATCCCTTTGCCAATTCCACAAGAACAGCCTTAGCGAAAGGCTTCTTGAAGGGAAAGATGTAACTCTGTGAGATGAATTTAGAGAACATAGAACAGTTTCTCAGAAAGCTTCTTTCCAGTTTTGAACGGAAGATATTTCCTTTTTCACCATAGCCATCTATGGGCTTCCAAATATCCCTTTGCCAATTCCACAAGAACAGCCTTAGCGAAAGGTTTCTTGAAGGGAAAGATGTAACTCTGTGAGATGAATTAACAGACACAGAGCAGTTTCTCAGAAAGCTTCTTTCCAGTTTTGAACGGAAGATATTTCCTTTTTCACCATAGCCCTCTATGGGCTTCCAAATATCCCTTTGCCAATTCCACAAGATCAGCCTTACTGAAAAGCTTCTTGAAGGGAAAGATGTAACTCTGTGAGATGAATTAACAGAACACAGTGCAGTTTCTCAGAAAGCTTCTTTCCAGTATTGAACGGAAGATATTTCCTTTTTCACCATAGCCCTCTATGGGCTTCCAAATATCCCTTTGCCAATTCCACAAGAACAGCCTTAGCGAAAGGCTTCTTGAAGGGAAAGATGTAACTCTGTGAGATGAATTAACAGAACACAGAGCAGTTTCTCAGAAAGCTTCTTTCCAGTTTTGAACGGAAGATATTTCCTTTTTTAACATAGCCCTCTATGGGCTTCCAAATATCCTTTTGCCAATTCCACAAGAACAGCCTTAGAGAAAGGCTTCTTGAAGGGAACGATGTAACTCTGTGAGATGAATTAACAGAACACAGAGCAGTTTCTCAGAAAGCTTCTTTCCAGTTTTGAACGGAAGATATTTCCTTTTTCACCATAGCCCTCTATGGGTTTCCAAATATCCCTTTGCCAATTCCACAAGAACAGCCTCAGCGAAAGGCTTCTTGAAGGTTAAGATGTAACTCTGTGAGATGAATTAACAGAACACAGAGCAGTTTCTCAGAAAGCTTCTTTCCAGTTTTGAACGGAAGATATTTCCTTTTTTAACATAGCCCTCTATGGGCTTCCAAATATCCTTTTGCCAATTCCACAAGAACAGCCTTAGAGAAAGGCTTCTTGAAGGGAACGATGTAACTCTGTGAGATGAATTAACAGAACACAGAGCAGTTTCTCAGAAAGCTTCTTTCCAGTTTTGAACGGAAGATATTTCCTTTTTCACCATAGCCCTCTATGGGCTTCCAAATATCCCTTTGCCAATTCCACAAGAATAGCCTTAGCGAAAGGCTTCTTGAAGGGAAAGATGTAACTCTGTGAGATGAATTTACAGAACATAGAAGAGTTTCTCAGAAAGCTTCTTTCCAGTTTTGAACGGAAGATATTTCCTTTTTCACCATAGCCCTCTATGGGCTTGCAAATATTCCTTTGCCAATTCCACAAGGACAGCCTTAGCGAAAAGCTTCTTGAAGGGAAGGATGTAACTCTGTGAGATGAATTAACAGAACACAGAGCAGTTTCTCAGAAAGCTTCTTTCCAGTTTTCAACGGAAGATATTTCCTTTTTCACCATAGCCCTCTATGGGCTTCCAAATATCCCTTTGCCAATTCCACAAGAACAGCCTTAGCGAAAGGCTTCTTGAAGGGAAAGATGTAACTCTGTGAGATGAATTAACAGAACAAAGAGCAGTTTCTCAGAAAGCTTCTTTCCAGTTTTGAACGGAAGATATTTCCTTTTTCACCATAGCCCTCTATGGGCTTCCAAATATCCCTTTGCCAATTCCACAAGAACAGCCTTAGCGAAAGGCTTCTTGAAGGGAAAGATGTAACTCTGTGAGATGAATTAACAGAACACAGAGCAGTTTCTCAGAAAGCTTCTTTCCAGTTTTGAACGGAAGATATTTCCTTTTTCACCATAGCCCTCTATGGGCTTCCAAATATCCCTTTGCCAATTCCACAAGAACAGCCTTAGCGAAAGGCTTCTTGAAGGGAAAGATGTAACTCTGTGAGATGAATTAACAGAACACAGAGCAGTTTCTCAGAAAGCTTCTTTCCAGTTTTGAACGGAAGATATTTCCTTTTTCACCATAGCCCTCTATGGGCTTCCAAATATCCCTTTGCCAATTCCACAAGAACAGCCTTAGCGAAAGGCTTCTTGAAGGGAAAGATGTAACTCTGTGAGATGAATTAACAGAACACAGAGCAGTTTCTCAGAAAGCTTCTTTCCAGTTTTGAACGGAAGATATTTCGTTTTTCACCATACCCCTCTAAGGGCTTCCAAATATCCCTTTGCCAATTCCACAAGAACAGCCTTAGCGAAAGGCTTCTTGAAGGGAAAGATGTAACTCTGTGAGATGAATTAACAGAACACAGAGCAGTTTCTCAGAAAGCTTCTTTCCAGTTTTGAACGGAAGATATTTCCTTTTTCACCATAGCCCTCTGTGGGCTTCCAAATATCCCTTTGCCAATTCCACAAGAACAGCCTTAGCGAAAGGCTTCTTGAAGGTTAAGATGTAACTCTGTGAGATAAATTAACAGAACACAGAGCAGTTTCTCAGAAAGCTTCTTTCCAGTTTTGAACGGAAGATATTTCCTTTTTACCATAGCCCTCTATGGGCTTCCAAATATCCCTTTGCCAATTCCACAAGAACAGCCTTAGCGAAAGGCTTCTTGAAGGGAAAGATGTAACTCTGTGAGATGAATTAACAGAACACAGAGCAGTTTCTCAGAAAGCTTTTTCCAGTTTTGAACGGAAGATATTTCCTTTTTCACCATAGCCCTCTATGGGCTTCCAAATATCCCTTTGCCAATTCCACAAGAACAGCCTTAGCGAAAGGCTTCTTGAAGGGAAAGATGTAACTCTGTGAGATGAATTTAGAGAACATAGAACAGTTTCTCAGAAAGCTTCTTTCCAGTTTTGAACGGAAGATATTTCCTTTTTCACCATAGCCATCTATGGGCTTCCAAATATCCCTTTGCCAATTCCACAAGAACAGCCTTAGCGAAAGGCTTCTTGAAGGGAAAGATGTAACTCTGTGAGATGAATTAACAGAACACGGAGCAGTTTCTCAGAAAGCTTCTTTCCAGTTTTGAACGGAAGATATTTCCTTTTTCACCATAGCCCTCTATGGGCTTCCAAATATCCCTTTGCCAATTCCACAAGAACAGCCTTAGCGAAAGACTTCTTGAAGGGAAAGATGTAACTCTGTGAGATGAATTAACAGAACACAGAGCAGTTTCTCAGAAAGCTTCTTTCCAGTTTTGAACGGAAGATATTCCGTTTTTCACCATAGCCCTCTATGGGCTTCCAAATATCCCTTTGCCAATTCCACAAGAACAGCCTTAGCGAAAGGCTTCTTGAAGGGAAAGATGTAACTCTGTGAGATGAATTAACAGAACACAGAGCAGTTTCTCAGAAAGCTTCTTTCCAGTTTTGAACGGAAGATATTTCCTTTTTCACCATAGCCCTCTATGGGCATCTAAATATCCCTTTGCCAATTCCACAAGAACAGCCTTAGCGAAAGGCTTCTTGAAGGGAAACATGTAACTCTGTGAGATGAATTAACAGAACACAGAGCAGTTTCTCAGAAAGCTTCTTTCCAGTTTTGAACGGAAGATATTTCCTTTTTTACCATAGCCCTCTATGGGCTTCCAAATATCCCTCTGCCAATTCCACAAGAACAGCCTTTCCGAAAGGCTTCTTGAAGGGAAAGATGTAACTCTGTGAGATGAATTAACAGAACACAGAGCAGTTTCTCAGAAAGCTTCTTTCCAGTTTTGAACGGAAGATATTTCCTTTTTCACCATAGCCCTCTATGGGCTTCCAAATATCCCTTTGCCAATTCCACAAGAACAGCCTTAACGAAAGGCTTCTTGAAGGGAAAGATGTAACTCTGTGAGATGAATTAACAGAACACAGAGCAGTTTCTCAGAAAGCTTCTTTCCAGTTTTGAACGGAAGATATTTCCTTTTTCACCATAGCCCTCTATTGGCTTCCAAATATCCCTTTGCCAATTCCACAAGAACAGCCTTAGCGAAAGGCTTCTTGAAGGGAAAGATGTAACTCTGTGGGATGAATTAACAGAACACAGAGCAGTTTCTCAGAAAGCTTCTTTCCAGTTTTGAACGGAAGATATTTCCTTTTTCACCATAGCCCTCTATGGGCTTCCAAATATCCCTTTGCCAATTCCACAAGAACAGCCTTAGCGAAAGGCTTCTTGAAGGGAAAGATGTAACTCTGTGAGATGAATTAACAGAACACAGAGCAGTTTCTCAGAAAGCTTCTTTCCAGTTTTGAACGGAAGCTATTTCCTTTTTCACCATAGCCCTCCATGGGCTTCCAAATATCCCTTTGCCAATTCCACAAGAACAGCCTTAGCGAAAGGCTTCTTGAAGGGAAAGATGTAACTCTGTGAGATGAATTAACAGAACACAGAGCAGTTTCTCAGAAAGCTTCTTTCCAGTTTTAAACGGAAGATATTTCCTTTTTCACCATAGCCCTCTATGGGCTTCCAAATATCCCTTTGCCAATTCCACAAGAACAGCCTTAGCGAAAGGCTTCTTGAAGGGAAAGATGTAACTCTGTGAGATGAATTAACAGAACACGGAGCAGTTTCTCACAAAGCTTGTTTCCAGTTTTGAATGGAAGATATTTCCTTTTTCACCATAGCCCTCTATGGGCTTCCAAATATCCCTTTGCCAATTGCACAAGAACAGCCTGAGCGAAAGGCTTCTTGAAGGGAAAGATGTAACTCTGTGAGATGAATTAACAGAACACAGAGCAGTTTCTCAGAAAGCTTCTTTCCAGTTTTGAACGGAAGACATTTCCTTTTTCACCATAGCCCTCTATGGGCTTCCAAATATCTCTTTGCCAATTCCACAAGAACAGCCTTAGCGAAAGGCTTCTTGAAGGGAAAGATGTAACTCTGTGAGATGAATTAACAGAACACAGAGCAGTTTCTCAGAAAGCTTCTTTCCAGTTTTGAACGGAAGATATTTCGTTTTTCACCATACCCCTCTAAGGGCTTCCAAATATCCCTTTGCCAATTCCACAAGAACAGCCTTAGCGAAAGGCTTCTTCAAGGGAAAGATGTAACTCTGTGAGATGAATTAACAGAACACAGAGCAGTTTCTCAGAAAGCTTCTTTCCAGTTTTGAACGGAAGATATTTCCTTTTTCACCATAGCCCTCTATGGGCTTCCAAATAACCCTTTGCCAATTCCACAAGAACAGCCTTAGCAAAAGGCTTCTTGAAGGGTAAGATGTAACTCTGTGAGATGAATTAACAGAACACAGAGCAGTTTCTCAGAGAGCTTCTTTCCAGTTTTGAACGGAAGATATTTCCTTTTTCACCATAGCCCTCTATGGGCTTCCAAATATCCCTTTGCCAATTCCACAAGAACAGCCTTAGCGAAAGGCTTCTTGAAGGGAAAGATGTAACTCTGTGAGATGAATTAACAGAACACAGAGCAGTTTCTCAGAAAGCTTCTTTCCAGTTTTGAACAGAAGATATTTCCTTTTTCACCATAGCCCTCTATGGGCTTCCAAATATCCCTTTGCCAATTCCACAAGAACAGCCTTAGTGAAAGGCTTCTTGAAGGGAAAGATGTAACGCTGTGAGATGAATTAACAGAACACAGAGCAGTTTCTCAGAAAGCTTCTTTCCAGTTTTGAACGGAAGATATTTCCTTATTCACCATAGCCCTCTATGGGCTTCCAAATATCCCTTTGCCAATTCCACAAGAACAGCCTTAGCGAAAGGCTTCTTGAAGGGAAAGATGTAACTCTGTGAGATGAATTACCAGAACACAGAGCAGTTTCTCAGAAAGCTTCTTTCCAGTTTTGAACGGAAGATATTTCCTTTTTCACCGTAGCCGTCCATGGGCTTCCAAATATCCCTTTTCCAATTCCACAAGAACAGCCTTACCGAAAGGCTTCTTGAAGGGAAAGATGTAACTCTGTGAGATGAATTTACAGAACATAGAAGAGTTTCTCAGAAAGCTTCTTTCCAGTTTTGAACGGAAGATATTTCCTTTTTCACCATAGCCCTCTATGGGCTTCCAAATATCCCTTTGCCAATTCCACAAGAACAGCCTTACCGAAAAGCTTCTTGAAGGGAAAGATAGAACTCTGTGAGATGAATTAACAGAACACAGAGCAGTTTCTCAGAAAGCTTCTTTCCAGTATTGAACGGAAGATATTTCCGTTTTCACCGTAGCCCTCTATGGGCTTCCAAATATCCCTTTGCCAATTCCACAAGAACAGCCTTAGCGAAAGGCTTCTTGAAGGGAAAGATGTAACTCTGTGAGATGAATTAACAGAACACAGAGCAATTTCTCAGAAAGCTTCTTTCCAGTTTTGAACGGAAGATATTTCCTTTTTCACCATAGCCCTCTATGGGCTTCCAAATATCCCTTTGCCAATTCCACAAGAACAGCCTTAGCGAAAGGCTTCTTGAAGGGAAAGATGTAACTCTGTGAGATGAATTAACAGAACACAGAGCAGTTTCTCAGAAAGCTTCTTTCCAGTTTTGAACGGAAGATATTTCCTTTTTCACCGTAGCCCTCCATGGGATTCCAAATATCCCTTTTCCAATTCCACAAGAACAGCCTTACCGAAAGGCTTCTTGAAGGGAAAGATGTAACTCTGTGAGATGAATTAACAGAACACAGAGCAGTTTCTCAGAAAGCTTCTTTCCAGTTTTGAACGGAAGATATTTCCTTTTTCACCATAGCCCTCTATGGGCTTCCAAATATCCCTTTGCCAATTCCACAAGAACAGCCTTACCGAAAGGCTTCTTGAAGGGAAAGATGTAACTCTGTGAGATGAATTAACAGAACACAGAGCAGTTTCTCAGAAAGCTTTTTCCAGTTTTGAACGGAAGATATTTCCTTTTTCACCATAGCCCTCTATGGGCTTCCAAATATCCCTTTGCCAATTCCACAAGAACAGCCTTAGCGAAAGGCTTCTTGAAGGGAAAGATGTAACTCTGTGAGATGAATTTAGAGAACATAGAACAGTTTCTCAGAAAGCTTCTTTCCAGTTTTGAACGGAAGATATTTCCTTTTTCACAATAGCCATCTATGGGCTTCCAAATATCCCTTTGCCAATTCCACAAGAACAGCCTTAGCGAAAGGCTTCTTGAAGGGAAAGATGTAACTCTGTGAGATGAATTAACAGACACAGAGCAGTTTCTCAGAAAGCTTCTTTCCAGTTTTGAACGGAAGATATTTCCTTTTTCACCATAGCCCTCTATGGGCTTCCAAATATCCCTTTGCCAATTCCACAAGAACAGCCTTACCGAAAAGCTTCTTGAAGGGAAAGATGTAACTCTGTGAGATGAATTAACAGAACACAGAGCAGTTTCTCAGAAAGCTTCTTTCCAGTTTTGAACGAAAGATATTTCCTTTTTCAACATAGCCCTCTATGGGCTTCCAAATATCCCTTTGCCAATTCCACAAGAACAGCCTTAGCGAAAGGCTTCTTGAAGGGAATGATGTAACTCTGTGAGATGAATTAACAGGACACAGAGCAGTTTCTCAGAAAGCTTCTTTCCAGTTTTGAACGGAAGATATTTCCTTTTTCAACATAGCCCTCTATGGGCTTCCAAATATCCTTTTGCCAATTCCACAAGAACAGCCTTAGAGAAAGGCTTCTTGAAGGGAACGATGTAACTCTGTGAGATGAATTAACAGAACACAGAGCAGTTTCTCAGAAAGCTTCTTTCCAGTTTTGAACGGAAGATATTTCCTTTTTCACCATAGCCCTCTATGGGCTTCCAAATATCCCTTTGCCAATTCCACAAGAACAGCCTTAGCGAAAGGCTTCTTCAAGGGAAAGATGTAACTCTGTGAGATGAATGAACAGAACACAGAGCAGTTTCTCAGAAAGCTTCTTTCCAGTTTTGAACGGAAGATATTTCCTTTTTCACCATAGCCCTCTATGGGCTTCCAAATATCCCTTTGCCCATTCCACAAGAACAGCCGTAGCGAAAGGCATCTTGAAGGGAAAGATGTAACTCTGTGAGATGAATTAACAGAACACAGAGCAGTTTCTCAGAAAGCTTCTTTCCAGTTTTGAACGGAAGATATTTCCTTTTTCACCGTAGCCCTCCATGGGCTTCCAAATATCCCTTTTCCAATTCCACAAGAACAGCCTTACCGAAAGGCTTCTTGAAGGGAAAGATGTAACTCTGTGAGATGAATTAACAGAACACAGAGCAGTTTCTCAGAAAGCTTCTTTCCAGTTTTGAACGGAAGATATTTCCTTTTTCACCATAGCCCTCTATGGGCTTCCAAATATCCCTTTGCCAATTACACAAGAACAGCCTTAGCGAAAGGCTTCTTGAAGGGAAAGATGTAACTCTGTGAGATGAATTAACAGAACACAGAGCAGTTTCTCAGAAAGCTTTTTCCAGTTTTGAACGGAAGATATTTCCTTTTTCACCATAGCCCTCTATGGGCTTCCAAATATCCCTTTGCCAATTCCACAAGAACAGCCTTAGCGAAAGGCTTCTTGAAGGGAAAGATGTAACTCTGTGAGATGAATTTAGAGAACATAGAACAGTTTCTCAGAAAGCTTCTTTCCAGTTTTGAACGGAAGATATTTCCTTTTTCACCATAGCCATCTATGGGCTTCCAAATATCCCTTTGCCAATTCCACAAGAACAGCCTTAGCGAAAGGCTTCTTGAAGGGAAAGATGTAACTCTGTGAGATGAATTAACAGACACAGAGCAGTTTCTCAGAAAGCTTCTTTCCAGTTTTGAACGGAAGATATTTCCTTTTTCACCATAGCCCTCTATGGGCTTCCAAATATCCCTTTGCCAATTCCACAAGATCAGCCTTACTGAAAAGCTTCTTGAAGGGAAAGATGTAACTCTGTGAGATGAATTAACAGAACACAGTGCAGTTTCTCAGAAAGCTTCTTTCCAGTATTGAACGGAAGATATTTCCTTTTTCACCATAGCCCTCTATGGGCTTCCAAATATCCCTTTGCCAATTCCACAAGAACAGCCTTAGCGAAAGGCTTCTTGAAGGGAAAGATGTAACTCTGTGAGATGAATTAACAGAACACAGAGCAGTTTCTCAGAAAGCTTCTTTCCAGTTTTGAACGGAAGATATTTCCTTTTTTAACATAGCCCTCTATGGGCTTCCAAATATCCTTTTGCCAATTCCACAAGAACAGCCTTAGAGAAAGGCTTCTTGAAGGGAACGATGTAACTCTGTGAGATGAATTAACAGAACACAGAGCAGTTTCTTAGAAAGCTTCTTTCCAGTTTTGAACGGAAGATATTTCCTTTTTCACCATAGCCCTCTATGGGTTTCCAAATATCCCTTTGCCAATTCCACAAGAACAGCCTCAGCGAAAGGCTTCTTGAAGGTTAAGATGTAACTCTGTGAGATGAATTAACAGAACACAGAGCAGTTTCTCAGAAAGCTTCTTTCCAGTTTTGAACGGAAGATATTTCCTTTTTTAACATAGCCCTCTATGGGCTTCCAAATATCCTTTTGCCAATTCCACAAGAACAGCCTTAGAGAAAGGCTTCTTGAAGGGAACGATGTAACTCTGTGAGATGAATTAACAGAACACAGAGCAGTTTCTCAGAAAGCTTCTTTCCAGTTTTGAACGGAAGATATTTCCTTTTTCACCATAGCCCTCTATGGGCTTCCAAATATCCCTTTGCCAATTCCACAAGAATAGCCTTAGCGAAAGGCTTCTTGAAGGGAAAGATGTAACTCTGTGAGATGAATTTACAGAACAGAGAAGAGTTTCTCAGAAAGCTTCTTTCCAGTTTTGAACGGAAGATATTTCCTTTTTCACCATAGCCCTCTATGGGCTTGCAAATATTCCTTTGCCAATTCCACAAGGACAGCCTTAGCGAAAAGCTTCTTGAAGGGAAGGATGTAACTCTGTGAGATGAATTAACAGAACACAGAGCAGTTTCTCAGAAAGCTTCTTTCCAGTTTTCAACGGAAGATATTTCCTTTTTCACCATAGCCCTCTATGGGCTTCCAAATATGCCTTTGCCAATTCCACAAGAACAGCCTTAGCGAAAGGCTTCTTGAAGGGAAAGATGTAACTCTGTGAGATGAATTAACAGAACAAAGAGCAGTTTCTCAGAAAGCTTCTTTCCAGTTTTGAACGGAAGATATTTCCTTTTTCACCATAGCCCTCTATGGGCTTCCAAATATCCCTTTGCCAATTCCACAAGAACAGCCTTAGCGAAAGGCTTCTTGAAGGGAAAGATGTAACTCTGTGAGATGAATTAACAGAACACAGAGCAGTTTCTCAGAAAGCTTCTTTCCAGTTTTGAACGGAAGATATTTCCTTTTTCACCATAGCCCTCTATGGGCTTCCAAATATCCCTTTGCCAATTCCACAAGAACAGCCTTAGCGAAAGGCTTCTTGAAGGGAAAGATGTAACTCTGTGAGATGAATTAACAGAACACAGAGCAGTTTCTCAGAAAGCTTCTTTCCAGTTTTGAACGGAAGATATTTCCTTTTTCACCATAGCCCTCTATGGGCTTCCAAATATCCCTTTGCCAATTCCACAAGAACAGCCTTAGCGAAAGGCTTCTTGAAGGTTAAGATGTAACTCTGTGAGATGAATTAACAGAACACAGAGCAGTTTCTCAGAAAGCTTCTTTCCAGTTTTGAACGGAAGATATTTCGTTTTTCACCATACCCCTCTAAGGGCTTCCAAATATCCCTTTGCCAATTCCACAAGAACAGCCTTAGCGAAAGGCTTCTTGAAGGGAAAGATGTAACTCTGTGAGATGAATTAACAGAACACAGAGCAGTTTCTCAGAAAGCTTCTTTCCAGTTTTGAACGGAAGATATTTCCTTTTTCACCATAGCCCTCTGTGGGCTTCCAAATATCCCTTTGCCAATTCCACAAGAACAGCCTTAGCGAAAGGCTTCTTGAAGGTTAAGATGTAACTCTGTGAGATAAATTAACAGAACACAGAGCAGTTTCTCAGAAAGCTTCTTTCCAGTTTTGAACGGAAGATATTTCCTTTTTACCATAGCCCTCTATGGGCTTCCAAATATCCCTTTGCCAATTCCACAAGAACAGCCTTAGCGAAAGGCTTCTTGAAGGGAAAGATGTAACTCTGTGAGATGAATTAACAGAACACAGAGCAGTTTCTCAGAAAGCTTCTTTCCAGTTTTGAACGGAAGATATTTCCTTTTTCACCATAGCCCTCTATGGGCTTCCAAATATCCCTTTGCCAATTCCACAAAACAGCCTTAGCGAAAGGCTTCTTGAAGGGAAAGATGTAACGCTGTGAGATGAATTAACAGAACACAGAGCAGTTTCTCAGAAAGCTTCTTTCCAGTTTTGAACGGAAGATATTTCCTTTTTCACCATAGCCCTCTATGGACTTCCAAATATCCCTTTGCCAATTCCACAAGAACAGCCTTAGCGAAAGGCTTCTTGAAGGGAAAGTTGTAACGCTGTGAGATGAATTAACAGAACACAGAGCAGTTTCTCAGAAAGCTTCTTTCCAGTTTTGAACGGAAGATATTTCCTTTTTCACCATAGCCCTCTATGGGATTCCAAATATCCCTTTGCCAATTCCACAAGAACAGCCTTAGCGAAAGGCTTCTTGAAGGGAAAGATGTAACTCTGTGAGATGAATTAACAGAACACAGAGCAGTTTCTCAGAAAGCTACTTTCCAGTTTTGAACGGAAGATATTTCCTTTTTCACCATAGCCCTCTATGGGCTTCCAAATAACCCTTTGCCAATTCCACAAGAACAGCCTTAGCAAAAGGCTTCTTGAAGGGTAAGATGTAACTCTGTGAGATAAATTAACAGAACACAGAGCAGTTTCTCAGAAAGCTTCTTTCCAGTTTTGAACGGAAGATATTTCCTTTTTCACCGTAGCCATCTATGGGCTTCCAAATATCCCTTTGCCAATTCCACAAGAACAGCCTTAGCGAAAGGCTTCTTGAAGGGAAAGATGTAACTCTGTGAGATGAATTAACAGACACAGAGCAGTTTCTCAGAAAGCTTCTTTCCAGTTTTGAACGGAAGATATTTCCTTTTTCACCATAGCCCTCTATGGGCTTCCAAATATCCCTTTGCCAATTCCACAAGATCAGCCTTACCGAAAAGCTTCTTGAAGGGAAAGATGTAACTCTGTGAGATGAATTAACAGAACACAGTGCAGTTTCTCAGAAAGCTTCTTTCCAGTATTGAACGGAAGATATTTCCTTTTTCACCATAGCCCTCTATGGGCTTCCAAATATCCCTTTGCCAATTCCACAAGAACAGCCTTAGCGAAAGGCTTCTTGAAGGGAAAGATGTAACTCTGTGAGATGAATTAACAGAACACAGAGCAGTTTCTCAGAAAGCTTCTTTCCAGTTTTGAACGGAAGATATTTCCTTTTTTAACATAGCCCTCTATGGGCTTCCAAATATCCTTTTGCCAATTCCACAAGAACAGCCTTAGAGAAAGGCTTCTTGAAGGGAACGATGTAACTCTGTGAGATGAATTAACAGAACACAGAGCAGTTTCTCAGAAAGCTTCTTTCCAGTTTTGAACGGAAGATATTTCCTTTTTCACCATAGCCCTCTATGGGCTTCCAAATATCCCTTTGCCAATTCCACAAGAACAGCCTTAGCGAAAGGCTTCTTGAAGGGAAAGATGTAACTCTGTGAGATGAATTAAGAGAACACAGGGCAGTTTCTCAGAAAGCTTCTTTCCAGTTTTAAACGGAAGATATTTCCTTTTTCACCATAGCCCTCTATGGGCTTCCAAATATCCCTTTGCCAATTCCACAAGAACAGCCTTAGCGAAAGGCTTCTTGAAGGGAAAGATGTAACTCTGTGAGATGAATTAACAGAACACGGAGCAGTTTCTCACAAAGCTTGTTTCCAGTTTTGAATGGAAGATATTTCCTTTTTCACCATAGCCCTCTATGGGCTTCCAAATATCCCTTTGCCAATTGCACAAGAACAGCCTTAGCGAAAGGCTTCTTGAAGGGAAAGATGTAACTCTGTGAGATGAATTAACAGAACACAGAGCAGTTTCTCAGAAAGCTTCCTTCCAGTTTTGAACGGAAGATATTTCCTTTTTCACCATAGCCCTCTATGGGCTTCCAAATATCCCTTTGCCAATTCCACAAGAACAGCCTTACCGAAAGGCTTCTTGAAGGGAAAGATATAACTCTGTGAGATGAATTAACAGAACACAGAGCAGTTTCTCAGAAAGCTTTTTCCAGTTTTGAATGGAAGATATTTCCTTTTTCACCATAGCCCTCTATGGGCTTCCAAATATCCCTTTGCCAATTCCACAAGAACAGCCTTAGCGAAAGGCTTCTTGAAGGGAAAGATGTAACTCTGTGAGATGAATTTAGAGAACATAGAACAGTTTCTCAGAAAGCTTCTTTCCAGTTTTGAACGGAAGATATTTCCTTTTTCACCATAGCCATCTATGGGCTTCCAAATATCCCTTTGCCAATTCCACAAGAACAGCCTTAGTGAAAGGCTTCTTGAAGGGAAAGATGTAACTCTGTGAGATGAATAAACAGAACACGGAGCAGTTTCTCAGAAAGCTTCTTTCCAGTTTTAAACGGAAGATATTTCCTTTTTCACCATAGCCCTCTATGGGCTTCCAAATATCCCTTTGCCAATTCCACAAGAACAGCCTTAGCGAAAGACTTCTTGAAGGGAAAGATGTAACTCTGTGAGATGAATTAACAGAACACAGAGCAGTTTCTCAGAAAGCTTCTTTCCAGTTTTGAACGGAAGATATTCCGTTTTTCACCATAGCCCTCTATGGGCTTCCAAATATCCCTTTGCCAATTCCACAAGAACAGCCTTAGCGAAAGGCTTCTTGAAGGGAAAGATGTAACTCTGTGAGATGAATTAACAGAACACAGAGCAGTTTCTCAGAAAGCTTCTTTCCAGTTTTCAACGGAAGATATTTCCTTTTTCACCATAGCCCTCTATGGGCATCTAAATATCCCTTTGCCAATTCCACAAGAACAGCCTTAGCGAAAGGCTTCTTGAAGGGAAAGATGTAACTCTGTGAGATGAATTAACAGAACACAGAGCAGTTTCTCAGAAAGCTTCTTTCCAGTTTTGAACGGAAGATATTTCCTTTTTTACCATAGCCCTCTATGGGCTTCCAAATATCCCTTTGCCAATTCCACAAGAACAGCCTTACCGAAAGGCTTCTTGAAGGGAAAGATGTAACTCTGTGAGATGAATTAACAGAACACAGAGCAGTTTCTCAGAAAGCTTCTTTCCAGTTTTGAACGGAAGATATTTCCTTTTTCACCATAGCCCTCTATGGGCTTCCAAATATCCCTTTGCCAATTCCACAAGAACAGCCTTAGCGAAAGGCTTCTTGAAGGGAAAGATGTAACTCTGTGAGATGAATTAACAGAACACAGAGCAGTTTCTCAGAAAGCTTCTTTCCAGTTTTGAACGGAAGATATTTCCTTTTTTACCATAGCCCTCTATGGGCTTCCAAATATCCCTTTGCCAATTCCACAAGAACAGCCTTACCGAAAGGCTTCTTGAAGGGAAAGATGTAACTCTGTGAGATGAATTAACAGAACACAGAGCAGTTTCTCAGAGAGCTTCTTTCCAGTTTTGAACGGAAGATATTTCCTTTTTCACCATAGCCCTCTATGGGCTTCCAAATATCCCTTTGCCAATTCCACAAGAACAGCCTTAGCGAAAGGCTTCTTGAAGGGAAAGATGTAACTCTGTGAGATGAATTAACAGAACACAGAGCAGTTTCTCAGAAAGCTTCTTTCCAGTTTTGAACGGAAGATATTTCCTTTTTCACCATAGCCCTCTATGGGCTTCCAAATATTCCTTTGCCAATTCCACAAGAACAGCCTTAGCGAAAGGCTTCTTGAAGGGAAAGATGTAACTCTGTGAGATGAATTAACAGAACACAGAGCAGTTTCTCAGAAAGCTTCCTTCCAGTTTTGAACGGAAGATATTTCCTTTTTCACCATAGCCCTCTATGGGCTTCCAAATATCCCTTTGCCAATTCCACAAGAACAGCCTCAGCGAAAGGCTTCTTGAAGGTTAAGATGTAACTCTGTGAGATAAATTAACAGAACACAGAGCAGTTTCTCAGAAAGCGTCTTTCCAGTTTTGAACGGAAGATATTTCCTTTTTTCCATAGCCCTCTATGGGTTTCCAAACATCCCTTTTCCAATTCCACAAGAACAGCCTTAGCGAAAGGCTTCTTGAAGGGAAAGATGTAACTCTGTGAGATGAATTAACAGAACACAGAGCAGTTTCTCAGAAAGCTTCTTTCCAGTTTTGAACGGAAGATATTTCCTTTTTCACCATAGCCCTCTATGGGCTTCCAAATATCCCTTTGCCAATTCCACAAGAATAGCCTTAGCGAAAGGCTTCTTGAAGGGAAAGATGTAACTCTGTGAGATGAATTTACAGAACATAGAAGAGTTTCTCAGAAAGCTTCTTTCCAGTTTTGAACGGAAGATATTTCCTTTTTCACCATAGCCCTCTATGGGCTTGCAAATATCCCTTTGCCAATTCCACAAGGACAGCCTTAGCGAAAAGCTTCTTGAAGGGAAGGATGTAACTCTGTGAGATGAATTAACAGAACACAGAGCAGTTTCTCAGAAAGCTTCTTTCCAGTTTTCAACGGAAGATATTTCCTTTTTCACCATAGCCCTCTATGGGCTTCCAAATATCCCTTTGCCAATTCCACAAGAACAGCCTTAGCGAAAGGCTTCTTGAAGGTAAAGATGTAACTCTGTGAGATGAATTAACAGAACAAAGAGCAGTTTCTCAGAAAGCTTCTTTCCAGTTTTGAACGGAAGATATTTCCTTTTTCACCATAGCCCTCTATGGGCTTCCAAATATCCCTTTGCCAATTCCACAAGAACAGCCTTAGCGAAAGGCTTCTTGAAGGGAAAGATGTAACTCTGTGAGATGAATTAGCAGAACACAGAGCAGTTTCTCAGAAAGCTTCTTTCCAGTTTTGAACGGAAGATATTTCCTTTTTCACCATAGCCCTCTATGGGCTTCCAAATATCCCTTTGCCAATTCCACAAGAACAGCCTTAGCGAAAGGCGTCTTGAAGGGCAAGATGTAACTCTGTGAGATGAATTAACAGAACACAGAGCAGTTTCTCAGAAAGCTTCTTTCCAGTTTTGAACGGAAGATATTTCCTTTTTCACCATAGCCCTCTATGGGCTTCCAAATATCCCTTTGCCAATTCCACAAGAACAGCCTTAGCGAAAGGCGTCTTGAAGGGCAAGATGTAACTCTGTGAGATGAATTAACAGAACACAGAGCAGTTTCTCAGAAAGCTTCTTTCCAGTTTTGAACGGAAGATATTTCCTTTTTCACCATAGCCCTCTATGGGCTTCCAAATATCCCTTTGCCAATTGCACAAGAACAGCCTTAGCGAAAAGCTTCTTGAAGGGAAAGATGTAACACTGTGAGATGAATTAACAGAACACAGAGCAGTTTCTCAGAAAGCTTCTTTCCAGTTTTGAACGGAAGATATTTCCTTTTTCACCATAGCCCTCTATGGGCTTCCAAATATTCCTTTGCCAATTCCACAAGAACAGCCTTAGCGAAAGGCTTCTTGAAGGGAAAGATGTAACTCTGTGAGATGAATTAACAGAACACAGAGCAGTTTCTCAGAAAGCTTCCTTCCAGTTTTGAACGGAAGATATTTCCTTTTTCACCATAGCCCTCTATGGGCTTCCAAATATCCCTTTGCCAATTCCACAAGAACAGCCTCAGCGAAAGGCTTCTTGAAGGTTAAGATGTAACTCTGTGAGATAAATTAACAGAACACAGAGCAGTTTCTCAGAAAGCGTCTTTCCAGTTTTGAACGGAAGATATTTCCTTTTTACCATAGCCCTCTATGGGCTTCCAAATATCCCTTTTCCAATTCCACAAGAACAGCCTTAGCGAAAGGCTTCTTGAAGGGAAAGATGTAACTCTGTGAGATGAATTAACAGAACACAGAGCAGTTTCTCAGAAAGCTTCTTTCCAGTTTTGAACGGAAGATATTTCCTTTTTCACCATAGCCCTCTATGGGCTTCCAAATATCCCTTTGCCAATTCCACAAGAATAGCCTTAGCGAAAGGCTTCTTGAAGGGAAAGATGTAACTCTGTGAGATGAATTTACAGAACATAGAAGAGTTTCTCAGAAAGCTTCTTTCCAGTTTTGAACGGAAGATATTTCCTTTTTCACCATAGCCCTCTATGGGCTTCCAAATATCCCTTTGCCAATTCCAAAAGAACAGCCTTAGCGAAAGGCTTCTTGAAGGGAAAGATGTAACTCTGTGAGATGAATTAACAGAACAAAGAGCAGTTTCTCAGAAAGCTTCTTTCCAGTTTTGAATGGAAGATATTTCCTTTTTCACCATAGCCCTCTATGGGTTTCCAAATATCCCTTTGCCAATTCCACAAGAACAGCCTCAGCGAAAGGCTTCTTGAAGGTTAAGATGTAACTCTGTGAGATAAATTAACAGAACACAGAGCAGTTTCTCAGAAAGCTTCTTTCCAGTTTTGAACGGAAGATATTTCCTTTTTCACCATAGCCCTCTAGGGGTTTCCAAATATCCCTTTGCCAATTCCACAAGAACAGCCTCAGCGAAAGGCTTCTTGAAGGTTAAGATATAACTCTGTGAGATAAATTAACAGAACACAGAGCAGTTTCTCAGAAAGCTTCTTTCCAGTTTTGAACGGAAGATATTTCCTTTTTACCATAGCCCTCTATGGGCTTCCAAATATCCCTTTGCCAATTCCACAAGAACAGCCTTAGCGAAAGGCTTCTTGAAGGGAAAGATGTAACTATGTAAGATGAATTAACAGAACACAGAGCAGTTTCTCAGAAAGCTTCTTTCCAGTTTTGAACGGAAGATATTTCCTTTTTCACCATAGCCCTCTATGGGCTTCCAAATATCCCTTTGCCAATTCCACAAGAATAGCCTTAGCGAAAGGCTTCTTGAAGGGAAAGATGTAACTCTGTGAGATGAATTTACAGAACATAGAAGAGTTTCTCAGAAAGCTTCTTTCCAGTTTTGAACGGAAGATATTTCCTTTTTCACCATAGCCCTCTATGGGCTTGCAAATATTCCTTTGCCAATTCCACAAGGACAGCCTTAGCGAAAAGCTTCTTGAAGGGAAGGATGTAACTCTGTGAGATGAATTAACAGAACACAGAGCAGTTTCTCAGAAAGCTTCTTTCCAGTTTTCAACGGAAGATATTTCCTTTTTCACCATAGCCCTCTATGGGCTTCCAAATATCCCTTTGCCAATTCCACAAGAACAGCCTTAGCGAAAGGCTTCTTGAAGGGAAAGATGTAACTCTGTGAGATGAATTAACAGAACAAAGAGCAGTTTCTCAGAAAGCTTCTTTCCAGTTTTGAACGGAAGATATTTCCTTTTTCACCATAGCCCTCTATGGGCTTCCAAATATCCCTTTGCCAATTCCACAAGAACAGCCTTAGCGAAAGGCTTCTTGAAGGGAAAGATGTAACTCTGTGAGATGAATTAACAGAACACAGAGCAGTTTCTCAGAAAGCTTCTTTCCAGTTTTGAACGGAAGATATTTCCTTTTTCACCATAGCCCTCTATGGGCTTCCAAATATCCCTTTGCCAATTCCACAAGAACAGCCTTAGCGAAAGGCTTCTTGAAGGGAAAGATGTAACTCTGTGAGATGAATTAACAGAACACAGAGCAGTTTCTCAGAAAGCTTCTTTCCAGTTTTGAACGGAAGATATTTCCTTTTTCACCATAGCCCTCTATGGGCTTCCAAATATCCCTTTGCCAATTCCACAAGAACAGCCTTAGCGAAAGGCTTCTTGAAGGGAAAGATGTAACTCTGTGAGATGAATTAACAGAACACAGAGCAGTTTCTCAGAAAGCTTCTTTCCAGTTTTGAACGGAAGATATTTCGTTTTTCACCATACCCCTCTAAGGGCTTCCAAATATCCCTTTGCCAATTCCACAAGAACAGCCTTAGCGAAAGGCTTCTTGAAGGGAAAGATGTAACTCTGTGAGATGAATTAACAGAACACAGAGCAGTTTCTCAGAAAGCTTCTTTCCAGTTTTGAACGGAAGATATTTCCTTTTTCACCATAGCCCTCTGTGGGCTTCCAAATATCCCTTTGCCAATTCCACAAGAACAGCCTTAGCGAAAGGCTTCTTGAAGGTTAAGATGTAACTCTGTGAGATAAATTAACAGAACACAGAGCAGTTTCTCAGAAAGCTTCTTTCCAGTTTTGAACGGAAGATATTTCCTTTTTACCATAGCCCTCTATGGGCTTCCAAATATCCCTTTGCCAATTCCACAAGAACAGCCTTAGCGAAAGGCTTCTTGAAGGGAAAGATGTAACTCTGTGAGATGAATTAACAGAACACAGAGCAGTTTCTCAGAAAGCTTCTTTCCAGTTTTGAACGGAAGATATTTCCTTTTTCACCATAGCCCTCTATGGGCTTCCAAATATCCCTTTGCCAATTCCACAAAACAGCCTTAGCGAAAGGCTTCTTGAAGGGAAAGATGTAACGCTGTGAGATGAATTAACAGAACACAGAGCAGTTTCTCAGAAAGCTTCTTTCCAGTTTTGAACGGAAGATATTTCCTTTTTCACCATAGCCCTCTATGGGCTTCCAAATATCCCTTTTCCAATTCCACAAGAACAGCCTTAGCGAAAGGCTTCTTGAAGGGAAAGATGTAACTCTGTGAGATGAATTAACAGAACACAGAGCAGTTTCTCAGAAAGCTTCTTTCCAGTTTTGAACGGAAGATATTTCCTTTTTCACCATAGCCCTCTATGGGCTTCCAAATATCCCTTTGCCAATTCCACAAGAATAGCCTTAGCGAAAGGCTTCTTGAAGGGAAAGATGTAACTCTGTGAGATGAATTTACAGAACATAGAAGAGTTTCTCAGAAAGCTTCTTTCCAGTTTTGAACGGAAGATATTTCCTTTTTCACCATAGCCCTCTATGGGCTTCCAAATATCCCTTTGCCAATTCCAAAAGAACAGCCTTAGCGAAAGGCTTCTTGAAGGGAAAGATGTAACTCTGTGAGATGAATTAACAGAACAAAGAGCAGTTTCTCAGAAAGCTTCTTTCCAGTTTTGAATGGAAGATATTTCCTTTTTCACCATAGCCCTCTATGGGTTTCCAAATATCCCTTTGCCAATTCCACAAGAACAGCCTCAGCGAAAGGCTTCTTGAAGGTTAAGATGTAACTCTGTGAGATAAATTAACAGAACACAGAGCAGTTTCTCAGAAAGCTTCTTTCCAGTTTTGAACGGAAGATATTTCCTTTTTCACCATAGCCCTCTAGGGGTTTCCAAATATCCCTTTGCCAATTCCACAAGAACAGCCTCAGCGAAAGGCTTCTTGAAGGTTAAGATATAACTCTGTGAGATAAATTAACAGAACACAGAGCAGTTTCTCAGAAAGCTTCTTTCCAGTTTTGAACGGAAGATATTTCCTTTTTACCATAGCCCTCTATGGGCTTCCAAATATCCCTTTGCCAATTCCACAAGAACAGCCTTAGCGAAAGGCTTCTTGAAGGGAAAGATGTAACTATGTAAGATGAATTAACAGAACACAGAGCAGTTTCTCAGAAAGCTTCTTTCCAGTTTTGAACGGAAGATATTTCCTTTTTCACCATAGCCCTCTATGGGCTTCCAAATATCCCTTTGCCAATTCCACAAGAATAGCCTTAGCGAAAGGCTTCTTGAAGGGAAAGATGTAACTCTGTGAGATGAATTTACAGAACATAGAAGAGTTTCTCAGAAAGCTTCTTTCCAGTTTTGAACGGAAGATATTTCCTTTTTCACCATAGCCCTCTATGGGCTTGCAAATATTCCTTTGCCAATTCCACAAGGACAGCCTTAGCGAAAAGCTTCTTGAAGGGAAGGATGTAACTCTGTGAGATGAATTAACAGAACACAGAGCAGTTTCTCAGAAAGCTTCTTTCCAGTTTTCAACGGAAGATATTTCCTTTTTCACCATAGCCCTCTATGGGCTTCCAAATATCCCTTTGCCAATTCCACAAGAACAGCCTTAGCGAAAGGCTTCTTGAAGGGAAAGATGTAACTCTGTGAGATGAATTAACAGAACAAAGAGCAGTTTCTCAGAAAGCTTCTTTCCAGTTTTGAACGGAAGATATTTCCTTTTTCACCATAGCCCTCTATGGGCTTCCAAATATCCCTTTGCCAATTCCACAAGAACAGCCTTAGCGAAAGGCTTCTTGAAGGGAAAGATGTAACTCTGTGAGATGAATTAACAGAACACAGAGCAGTTTCTCAGAAAGCTTCTTTCCAGTTTTGAACGGAAGATATTTCCTTTTTCACCATAGCCCTCTATGGGCTTCCAAATATCCCTTTGCCAATTCCACAAGAACAGCCTTAGCGAAAGGCTTCTTGAAGGGAAAGATGTAACTCTGTGAGATGAATTAACAGAACACAGAGCAGTTTCTCAGAAAGCTTCTTTCCAGTTTTGAACGGAAGATATTTCCTTTTTCACCATAGCCCTCTATGGGCTTCCAAATATCCCTTTGCCAATTCCACAAGAACAGCCTTAGCGAAAGACTTCTTGAAGGGAAAGATGTAACTCTGTGAGATGAATTAACAGAACACAGAGCAGTTTCTCAGAAAGCTTCTTTCCAGTTTTGAACGGAAGATATTCCGTTTTTCACCATAGCCCTCTATGGGCTTCCAAATATCCCTTTGCCAATTCCACAAGAACAGCCTTAGCGAAAGGCTTCTTGAAGGGAAAGATGTAACTCTGTGAGATGAATTAACAGAACACAGAGCAGTTTCTCAGAAAGCTTCTTTCCAGTTTTCAACGGAAGATATTTCCTTTTTCACCATAGCCCTCTATGGGCATCTAAATATCCCTTTGCCAATTCCACAAGAACAGCCTTAGCGAAAGGCTTCTTGAAGGGAAAGATGTAACTCTGTGAGATGAATTAACAGAACACAGAGCAGTTTCTCAGAAAGCTTCTTTCCAGTTTTGAACGGAAGATATTTCCTTTTTTACCATAGCCCTCTATGGGCTTCCAAATATCCCTTTGCCAATTCCACAAGAACAGCCTTACCGAAAGGCTTCTTGAAGGGAAAGATGTAACTCTGTGAGATGAATTAACAGAACACAGAGCAGTTTCTCAGAGAGCTTCTTTCCAGTTTTGAACGGAAGATATTTCCTTTTTCACCATAGCCCTCTATGGGCTTCCAAATATCCCTTTGCCAATTCCACAAGAACAGCCTTAGCGAAAGGCTTCTTGAAGGGAAAGATGTAACTCTGTGAGATGAATTAACAGAACACAGAGCAGTTTCTCAGAAAGCTTCTTTCCAGTTTTGAACGGAAGATATTTCCTTTTTCACCATAGCCCTCTATGGGCTTCCAAATATTCCTTTGCCAATTCCACAAGAACAGCCTTAGCGAAAGGCTTCTTGAAGGGAAAGATGTAACTCTGTGAGATGAATTAACAGAACACAGAGCAGTTTCTCAGAAAGCTTCCTTCCAGTTTTGAACGGAAGATATTTCCTTTTTCACCATAGCCCTCTATGGGCTTCCAAATATCCCTTTGCCAATTCCACAAGAACAGCCTCAGCGAAAGGCTTCTTGAAGGTTAAGATGTAACTCTGTGAGATAAATTAACAGAACACAGAGCAGTTTCTCAGAAAGCGTCTTTCCAGTTTTGAACGGAAGATATTTCCTTTTTTCCATAGCCCTCTATGGGTTTCCAAACATCCCTTTTCCAATTCCACAAGAACAGCCTTAGCGAAAGGCTTCTTGAAGGGAAAGATGTAACTCTGTGAGATGAATTAACAGAACACAGAGCAGTTTCTCAGAAAGCTTCTTTCCAGTTTTGAACGGAAGATATTTCCTTTTTCACCATAGCCCTCTATGGGCTTCCAAATATCCCTTTGCCAATTCCACAAGAATAGCCTTAGCGAAAGGCTTCTTGAAGGGAAAGATGTAACTCTGTGAGATGAATTTACAGAACATAGAAGAGTTTCTCAGAAAGCTTCTTTCCAGTTTTGAACGGAAGATATTTCCTTTTTCACCATAGCCCTCTATGGGCTTGCAAATATCCCTTTCCCAATTCCACAAGGACAGCCTTAGCGAAAAGCTTCTTGAAGGGAAGGATGTAGCTCTGTGAGATGAATTAACAGAACACAGAGCAGTTTCTCAGAAAGCTTCTTTCCAGTTTTCAACGGAAGATATTTCCTTTTTCACCATAGCCCTCTATGGGCTTCCAAATATCCCTTTGCCAATTCCACAAGAACAGCCTTAGCGAAAGGCTTCTTGAAGGTAAAGATGTAACTCTGTGAGATGAATTAACAGAACAAAGAGCAGTTTCTCAGAAAGCTTCTTTCCAGTTTTGAACGGAAGATATTTCCTTTTTCACCATAGCCCTCTATGGGCTTCCAAATATCCCTTTGCCAATTCCACAAGAACAGCCTTAGCGAAAGGCTTCTTGAAGGGAAAGATGTAACTCTGTGAGATGAATTAGCAGAACACAGAGCAGTTTCTCAGAAAGCTTCTTTCCAGTTTTGAACGGAAGATATTTCCTTTTTCACCATAGCCCTCTATGGGCTTCCAAATATCCCTTTGCCAATTCCACAAGAACAGCCTTAGCGAAAGGCTTCTTGAAGGGAAAGATGTAACTCTGTGAGATGAATTAACAGAACACAGAGCAGTTTCTCAGAAAGCTTCTTTCCAGTTTTGAACGGAAGATATTTCCTTTTTCACCATAGCCCTCTATGGGCTTCCAAATATCCCTTTGCCAATTCCACAAGAACAGCCTTAGCGAAAGGCGTCTTGAAGGGCAAGATGTAACTCTGTGAGATGAATTAACAGAACACAGAGCAGTTTCTCAGAAAGCTTCTTTCCAGTTTTGAACGGAAGATATTTCCTTTTTCACCATAGCCCTCTATGGGCTTCCAAATATCCCTTTGCCAATTGCACAAGAACAGCCTTAGCGAAAAGCTTCTTGAAGGGAAAGATGTAACACTGTGAGATGAATTAACAGAACACAGAGCAGTTTCTCAGAAAGCTTCTTTCCAGTTTTGAACGGAAGATATTTCCTTTTTCACCATAGCCCTCTATGGGCTTCCAAATATTCCTTTGCCAATTCCACAAGAACAGCCTTAGCGAAAGGCTTCTTGAAGGGAAAGATGTAACTCTGTGAGATGAATTAACAGAACACAGAGCAGTTTCTCAGAAAGCTTCCTTCCAGTTTTGAACGGAAGATATTTCCTTTTTCACCATAGCCCTCTATGGGCTTCCAAATATCCCTTTGCCAATTCCACAAGAACAGCCTCAGCGAAAGGCTTCTTGAAGGTTAAGATGTAACTCTGTGAGATAAATTAACAGAACACAGAGCAGTTTCTCAGAAAGCGTCTTTCCAGTTTTGAACGGAAGATATTTCCTTTTTACCATAGCCCTCTATGGGCTTCCAAATATCCCTTTTCCAATTCCACAAGAACAGCCTTAGCGAAAGGCTTCTTGAAGGGAAAGATGTAACTCTGTGAGATGAATTAACAGAACACAGAGCAGTTTCTCAGAAAGCTTCTTTCCAGTTTTGAACGGAAGATATTTCCTTTTTCACCATAGCCCTCTATGGGCTTCCAAATATCCCTTTGCCAATTCCACAAGAATAGCCTTAGCGAAAGGCTTCTTGAAGGGAAAGATGTAACTCTGTGAGATGAATTTACAGAACATAGAAGAGTTTCTCAGAAAGCTTCTTTCCAGTTTTGAACGGAAGATATTTCCTTTTTCACCATAGCCCTCTATGGGCTTCCAAATATCCCTTTGCCAATTCCAAAAGAACAGCCTTAGCGAAAGGCTTCTTGAAGGGAAAGATGTAACTCTGTGAGATGAATTAACAGAACAAAGAGCAGTTTCTCAGAAAGCTTCTTTCCAGTTTTGAATGGAAGATATTTCCTTTTTCACCATAGCCCTCTATGGGTTTCCAAATATCCCTTTGCCAATTCCACAAGAACAGCCTCAGCGAAAGGCTTCTTGAAGGTTAAGATGTAACTCTGTGAGATAAATTAACAGAACACAGAGCAGTTTCTCAGAAAGCTTCTTTCCAGTTTTGAACGGAAGATATTTCCTTTTTCACCATAGCCCTCTAGGGGTTTCCAAATATCCCTTTGCCAATTCCACAAGAACAGCCTCAGCGAAAGGCTTCTTGAAGGTTAAGATATAACTCTGTGAGATAAATTAACAGAACACAGAGCAGTTTCTCAGAAAGCTTCTTTCCAGTTTTGAACGGAAGATATTTCCTTTTTACCATAGCCCTCTATGGGCTTCCAAATATCCCTTTGCCAATTCCACAAGAACAGCCTTAGCGAAAGGCTTCTTGAAGGGAAAGATGTAACTATGTAAGATGAATTAACAGAACACAGAGCAGTTTCTCAGAACGCTTCTTTCCAGTTTTGAACGGAAGATATTTCCTTTTTCACCATAGCCCTCTATGGGCTTCCAAATATCCCTTTGCCAATTCCACAAGAATAGCCTTAGCGAAAGGCTTCTTGAAGGGAAAGATGTAACTCTGTGAGATGAATTTACAGAACATAGAAGAGTTTCTCAGAAAGCTTCTTTCCAGTTTTGAACGGAAGATATTTCCTTTTTCACCATAGCCCTCTATGGGCTTGCAAATATTCCTTTGCCAATTCCACAAGGACAGCCTTAGCGAAAAGCTTCTTGAAGGGAAGGATGTAACTCTGTGAGATGAATTAACAGAACACAGAGCAGTTTCTCAGAAAGCTTCTTTCCAGTTTTCAACGGAAGATATTTCCTTTTTCACCATAGCCCTCTATGGGCTTCCAAATATCCCTTTGCCAATTCCACAAGAACAGCCTTAGCGAAAGGCTTCTTGAAGGGAAAGATGTAACTCTGTGAGATGAATTAACAGAACAAAGAGCAGTTTCTCAGAAAGCTTCTTTCCAGTTTTGAACGGAAGATATTTCCTTTTTCACCATAGCCCTCTATGGGCTTCCAAATATCCCTTTGCCAATTCCACAAGAACAGCCTTAGCGAAAGGCTTCTTGAAGGGAAAGATGTAACTCTGTGAGATGAATTAACAGAACACAGAGCAGTTTCTCAGAAAGCTTCTTTCCAGTTTTGAACGGAAGATATTTCCTTTTTCACCATAGCCCTCTATGGGCTTCCAAATATCCCTTTGCCAATTCCACAAGAACAGCCTTAGCGAAAAACTTCTTGAAGGGAAAGATGTAACTCTGTGAGATGAATTAACAGAACACAGAGCAGTTTCTCAGAAAGCTTCTTTCCAGTTTTGAACGGAAGATATTTCCTTTTTCACCATAGCCCTCTATGGGCTTCCAAATATCCCTTTGCCAATTCCACAAGAACAGCCTTAGCGAAAGGCTTCTTGAAGGGAAAGATGTAACTCTGTGAGATGAATTAACAGAACACAGAGCAGTTTCTCAGAAAGCTTCTTTCCAGTTTTGAACGGAAGATATTTCGTTTTTCACCATACCCCTCTAAGGGCTTCCAAATATCCCTTTGCCAATTCCACAAGAACAGCCTTAGCGAAAGGCTTCTTGAAGGGAAAGATGTAACTCTGTGAGATGAATTAACAGAACACAGAGCAGTTTCTCAGAAAGCTTCTTTCCAGTTTTGAACGGAAGATATTTCCTTTTTCACCATAGCCCTCTGTGGGCTTCCAAATATCCCTTTGCCAATTCCACAAGAACAGCCTTAGCGAAAGGCTTCTTGAAGGTTAAGATGTAACTCTGTGAGATAAATTAACAGAACACAGAGCAGTTTCTCAGAAAGCTTCTTTCCAGTTTTGAACGGAAGATATTTCCTTTTTACCATAGCCCTCTATGGGCTTCCAAATATCCCTTTGCCAATTCCACAAGAACAGCCTTAGCGAAAGGCTTCTTGAAGGGAAAGATGTAACTCTGTGAGATGAATTAACAGAACACAGAGCAGTTTCTCAGAAAGCTTCTTTCCAGTTTTGAACGGAAGATATTTCCTTTTTCACCATAGCCCTCTATGGGCTTCCAAATATCCCTTTGCCAATTCCACAAAACAGCCTTAGCGAAAGGCTTCTTGAAGGGAAAGATGTAACGCTGTGAGATGAATTAACAGAACACAGAGCAGTTTCTCAGAAAGCTTCTTTCCAGTTTTGAACGGAAGATATTTCCTTTTTCACCATAGCCCTCTATGGGCTTCCAAATATCCCTTTTCCAATTCCACAAGAACAGCCTTAGCGAAAGGCTTCTTGAAGGGAAAGATGTAACTCTGTGAGATGAATTAACAGAACACAGAGCAGTTTCTCAGAAAGCTTCTTTCCAGTTTTGAACGGAAGATATTTCCTTTTTCACCATAGCCCTCTATGGGCTTCCAAATATCCCTTTGCCAATTCCACAAGAATAGCCTTAGCGAAAGGCTTCTTGAAGGGAAAGATGTAACTCTGTGAGATGAATTTACAGAACATAGAAGAGTTTCTCAGAAAGCTTCTTTCCAGTTTTGAACGGAAGATATTTCCTTTTTCACCATAGCCCTCTATGGGCTTCCAAATATCCCTTTGCCAATTCCAAAAGAACAGCCTTAGCGAAAGGCTTCTTGAAGGGAAAGATGTAACTCTGTGAGATGAATTAACAGAACAAAGAGCAGTTTCTCAGAAAGCTTCTTTCCAGTTTTGAATGGAAGATATTTCCTTTTTCACCATAGCCCTCTATGGGTTTCCAAATATCCCTTTGCCAATTCCACAAGAACAGCCTCAGCGAAAGGCTTCTTGAAGGTTAAGATGTAACTCTGTGAGATAAATTAACAGAACACAGAGCAGTTTCTCAGAAAGCTTCTTTCCAGTTTTGAACGGAAGATATTTCCTTTTTCACCATAGCCCTCTAGGGGTTTCCAAATATCCCTTTGCCAATTCCACAAGAACAGCCTCAGCGAAAGGCTTCTTGAAGGTTAAGATATAACTCTGTGAGATAAATTAACAGAACACAGAGCAGTTTCTCAGAAAGCTTCTTTCCAGTTTTGAACGGAAGATATTTCCTTTTTACCATAGCCCTCTATGGGCTTCCAAATATCCCTTTGCCAATTCCACAAGAACAGCCTTAGCGAAAGGCTTCTTGAAGGGAAAGATGTAACTATGTAAGATGAATTAACAGAACACAGAGCAGTTTCTCAGAAAGCTTCTTTCCAGTTTTGAACGGAAGATATTTCCTTTTTCACCATAGCCCTCTATGGGCTTCCAAATATCCCTTTGCCAATTCCACAAGAATAGCCTTAGCGAAAGGCTTCTTGAAGGGAAAGATGTAACTCTGTGAGATGAATTAACAGAACAAAGAGCAGTTTCTCAGAAAGCTTCTTTCCAGTTTTGAACGGAAGATATTTCCTTTTTCACCATAGCCCTCTATGGGCTTCCAAATATCCCTTTGCCAATTCCACAAGAACAGCCTTAGCGAAAGGCTTCTTGAAGGGAAAGATGTAACTCTGTGAGATGAATTAACAGAACACAGAGCAGTTTCTCAGAAAGCTTCTTTCCAGTTTTGAACGGAAGATATTTCCTTTTTCACCATAGCCCTCTATGGGCTTCCAAATATCCCTTTGCCAATTCCACAAGAACAGCCTTAGCGAAAGGCTTCTTGAAGGGAAAGATGTAACTCTGTGAGATGAATTAACAGAACACAGAGCAGTTTCTCAGAAAGCTTCTTTCCAGTTTTGAACGGAAGATATTTCCTTTTTCACCATAGCCCTCTATGGGCTTCCAAATATCCCTTTGCCAATTCCACAAGAACAGCCTTAGCGAAAGGCTTCTTGAAGGGAAAGATGTAACTCTGTGAGATGAATTAACAGAACACAGAGCAGTTTCTCAGAAAGCTTCTTTCCAGTTTTGAACGGAAGATATTTCGTTTTTCACCATACCCCTCTAAGGGCTTCCAAATATCCCTTTGCCAATTCCACAAGAACAGCCTTAGCGAAAGGCTTCTTGAAGGGAAAGATGTAACTCTGTGAGATGAATTAACAGAACACAGAGCAGTTTCTCAGAAAGCTTCTTTCCAGTTTTGAACGGAAGATATTTCCTTTTTCACCATAGCCCTCTGTGGGCTTCCAAATATCCCTTTGCCAATTCCACAAGAACAGCCTTAGCGAAAGGCTTCTTGAAGGTTAAGATGTAACTCTGTGAGATAAATTAACAGAACACAGAGCAGTTTCTCAGAAAGCTTCTTTCCAGTTTTGAACGGAAGATATTTCCTTTTTACCATAGCCCTCTATGGGCTTCCAAATATCCCTTTGCCAATTCCACAAGAACAGCCTTAGCGAAAGGCTTCTTGAAGGGAAAGATGTAACTCTGTGAGATGAATTAACAGAACACAGAGCAGTTTCTCAGAAAGCTTCTTTCCAGTTTTGAACGGAAGATATTTCCTTTTTCACCATAGCCCTCTATGGGCTTCCAAATATCCCTTTGCCAATTCCACAAAACAGCCTTAGCGAAAGGCTTCTTGAAGGGAAAGATGTAACGCTGTGAGATGAATTAACAGAACACAGAGCAGTTTCTCAGAAAGCTTCTTTCCAGTTTTGAACGGAAGATATTTCCTTTTTCACCATAGCCCTCTATGGACTTCCAAATATCCCTTTGCCAATTCCACAAGAACAGCCTTAGCGAAAGGCTTCTTGAAGGGAAAGTTGTAACGCTGTGAGATGAATTAACAGAACACAGAGCAGTTTCTCAGAAAGCTTCTTTCCAGTTTTGAACGGAAGATATTTCCTTTTTCACCATAGCCCTCTATGGGATTCCAAATATCCCTTTGCCAATTCCACAAGAACAGCCTTAGCGAAAGGCTTCTTGAAGGGAAAGATGTAACTCTGTGAGATGAATTAACAGAACACAGAGCAGTTTCTCAGAAAGCTACTTTCCAGTTTTGAACGGAAGATATTTCCTTTTTCACCATAGCCCTCTATGGGCTTCCAAATATCCCTTTGCCAATTCCACAAGAACAGCCTTAGCGAAAGGCTTCTTGAAGGGAAAGATGTAACTCTGTGAGATGAATTAACAGAACACGGAGCAGTTTCTCACAAAGCTTGTTTCCAGTTTTGAATGGAAGATATTTCCTTTTTCACCAGAGCCCTCTATGGGCTTCCAAATATCCCTTTGCCAATTGCACAAGAACAGCCTTAGCGAAAGGCTTCTTGAAGGGAAAGATGTAACTCTGTGAGATGAATTAACAGAACACAGAGCAGTTTCTCAGAAAGCTTCCTTCCAGTTTTGAACGGAATATATTTCCTTTTTCACCATAGCCCTCTATGGGCTTCCAAATATCCCTTTGCCAATTCCACAAGAACAGCCTTACCGAAAGGCTTCTTGAAGGGAAAGATATAACTCTGTGAGATGAATTAACAGAACACAGAGCAGTTTCTCAGAAAGCTTTTTCCAGTTTTGAATGGAAGATATTTCCTTTTTCACCATAGACCTCTATGGGCTTCCAAATATCCCTTTGCCAATTCCACAAGAACAGCCTTAGCGAAAGGCTTCTTGAAGGGAAAGATGTAACTCTGTGAGATGAATTTAGAGAACATAGAACAGTTTCTCAGAAAGCTTCTTTCCAGTTTTGAACGGAAGATATTTCCTTTTTCAACATAGCCATCTATGGGCTTCCAAATATCCCTTTGCCAATTCCACAAGAACAGCCTTAGTGAAAGGCTTCTTGAAGGGAAAGATGTAACTCTGTGAGATGAATAAACAGAACACGGAGCAGTTTCTCAGAAAGCTTCTTTCCAGTTTTAAACGGAAGATATTTCCTTTTTCACCATAGCCCTCTATGGGCTTCCAAATATCCCTTTGCCAATTCCACAAGAACAGCCTTAGCGAAAGACTTCTTGAAGGGAAAGATGTAACTCTGTGAGATGAATTAACAGAACACAGAGCAGTTTCTCAGAAAGCTTCTTTCCAGTTTTGAACGGAAGATATTCCGTTTTTCACCATAGCCCTCTATGGGCTTCCAAATATCCCTTTGCCAATTCCACAAGAACAGCCTTAGCGAAAGGCTTCTTGAAGGGAAAGATGTAACTCTGTGAGATGAATTAACAGAACACAGAGCAGTTTCTCAGAAAGCTTCTTTCCAGTTTTCAACGGAAGATATTTCCTTTTTCACCATAGCCCTCTATGGGCATCTAAATATCCCTTTGCCAATTCCACAAGAACAGCCTTAGCGAAAGGCTTCTTGAAGGGAAAGATGTAACTCTGTGAGATGAATTAACAGAACACAGAGCAGTTTCTCAGAAAGCTTCTTTCCAGTTTTGAACGGAAGATATTTCCTTTTTTACCATAGCCCTCTATGGGCTTCCAAATATCCCTTTGCCAATTCCACAAGAACAGCCTTACCGAAAGGCTTCTTGAAGGGAAAGATGTAACTCTGTGAGATGAATTAACAGAACACAGAGCAGTTTCTCAGAAAGCTTCTTTCCAGTTTTGAACGGAAGATATTTCCTTTTTCACCATAGCCCTCTATGGGCTTCCAAATATCCCTTTGCCAATTCCACAAGAACAGCCTTAGCGAAAGGCTTCTTGAAGGGAAAGATGTAACTCTGTGAGATGAATTAACAGAACACAGAGCAGTTTCTCAGAAAGCTTCTTTCCAGTTTTGAACGGAAGATATTTCCTTTTTCACCATAGCCCTCTATGGGCTTCCAAATATTCCTTTGCCAATTCCACAAGAACAGCCTTAGCGAAAGGCTTCTTGAAGGGAAAGATGTAACTCTGTGAGATGAATTAACAGAACACAGAGCAGTTTCTCAGAAAGCTTCCTTCCAGTTTTGAACGGAAGATATTTCCTTTTTCACCATAGCCCTCTATGGGCTTCCAAATATCCCTTTGCCAATTCCACAAGAACAGCCTCAGCGAAAGGCTTCTTGAAGGTTAAGATGTAACTCTGTGAGATAAATTAACAGAACACAGAGCAGTTTCTCAGAAAGCGTCTTTCCAGTTTTGAACGGAAGATATTTCCTTTTTTCCATAGCCCTCTATGGGTTTCCAAACATCCCTTTTCCAATTCCACAAGAACAGCCTTAGCGAAAGGCTTCTTGAAGGGAAAGATGTAACTCTGTGAGATGAATTAACAGAACACAGAGCAGTTTCTCAGAAAGCTTCTTTCCAGTTTTGAACGGAAGATATTTCCTTTTTCACCATAGCCCTCTATGGGCTTCCAAATATCCCTTTGCCAATTCCACAAGAATAGCCTTAGCGAAAGGCTTCTTGAAGGGAAAGATGTAACTCTGTGAGATGAATTTACAGAACATAGAAGAGTTTCTCAGAAAGCTTCTTTCCAGTTTTGAACGGAAGATATTTCCTTTTTCACCATAGCCCTTTATGGGCTTGCAAATATCCCTTTGCCAATTCCACAAGGACAGCCTTAGCGAAAAGCTTCTTGAAGGGAAGGATGTAACTCTGTGAGATGAATTAACAGAACACAGAGCAGTTTCTCAGAAAGCTTCTTTCCAGTTTTCAACGGAAGATATTTCCTTTTTCACCATAGCCCTCTATGGGCTTCCAAATATCCCTTTGCCAATTCCACAAGAACAGCCTTAGCGAAAGGCTTCTTGAAGGGAAAGATGTAACTCTGTGAGATGAATTAACAGAACACAGAGCAGTTTCTCAGAAAGCTTCTTTCCAGTTTTGAACGGAAGATATTTCCTTTTTCACCATAGCCCTCTATGGGCTTCCAAATATCCCTTTGCCAATTCCACAAGAATAGCCTTAGCGAAAGGCTTCTTGAAGGGAAAGATGTAACTCTGTGAGATGAATTTACAGAACATAGAAGAGTTTCTCAGAAAGCTTCTTTCCAGTTTTGAACGGAAGATATTTCCTTTTTCACCATAGCCCACTATGGGCTTGCAAATATCCCTTTGCCAATTCCACAAGGACAGCCTTAGCGAAAAGCTTCTTGAAGGGAAGGATGTAACTCTGTGAGATGAATTAACAGAACACAGAGCAGTTTCTCAGAAAGCTTCTTTCCAGTTTTCAACGGAAGATATTTCCTTTTTCACCATAGCCCTCTATGGGCTTCCAAATATCCCTTTGCCAATTCCACAAGAACAGCCTTAGCGAAAGGCTTCTTGAAGGTAAAGATGTAACTCTGTGAGATGAATTAACAGAACAAAGAGCAGTTTCTCAGAAAGCTTCTTTCCAGTTTTGAACGGAAGATATTTCCTTTTTCACCATAGCCCTCTATGGGCTTCCAAATATCCCTTTGCCAATTCCACAAGAACAGCCTTAGCGAAAGGCTTCTTGAAGGGAAAGATGTAACTCTGTGAGATGAATTAGCAGAACACAGAGCAGTTTCTCAGAAAGCTTCTTTCCAGTTTTGAACGGAAGATATTTCCTTTTTCACCATAGCCCTCTATGGGCTTCCAAATATCCCTTTGCCAATTCCACAAGAACAGCCTTAGCGAAAGGCTTCTTGAAGGGAAAGATGTAACTCTGTGAGATGAATTAACAGAACACAGAGCAGTTTCTCAGAAAGCTTCTTTCCAGTTTTGAACGGAAGATATTTCCTTTTTCACCATAGCCCTCTATGGGCTTCCAAATATCCCTTTGCCAATTCCACAAGAACAGCCTTAGCGAAAGGCTTCTTGAAGGGCAAGATGTAACTCTGTGAGATGAATTAACAGAACACAGAGCAGTTTCTCAGAAAGCGTCTTTCCAGTTTTGAACGGAAGATATTTCCTTTTTACCATAGCCCTCTATGGGCTTCCAAATATCCCTTTTCCAATTCCACAAGAACAGCCTTAGCGAAAGGCTTCTTGAAGGGAAAGATGTAACTCTGTGAGATGAATTAACAGAACACAGAGCAGTTTCTCAGAAAGCTTCTTTCCAGTTTTGAACGGAAGATATTTCCTTTTTCACCATAGCCCTCTATGGGCTTCCAAATATCCCTTTGCCAATTCCACAAGAATAGCCTTAGCGAAAGGCTTCTTGAAGGGAAAGATGTAACTCTGTGAGATGAATTTACAGAACATAGAAGAGTTTCTCAGAAAGCTTCTTTCCAGTTTTGAACGGAAGATATTTCCTTTTTCACCATAGCCCTCTATGGGCTTCCAAATATCCCTTTGCCAATTCCAAAAGAACAGCCTTAGCGAAAGGCTTCTTGAAGGGAAAGATGTAACTCTGTGAGATGAATTAACAGAACAAAGAGCAGTTTCTCAGAAAGCTTCTTTCCAGTTTTGAATGGAAGATATTTCCTTTTTCACCATAGCCCTCTATGGGTTTCCAAATATCCCTTTGCCAATTCCACAAGAACAGCCTCAGCGAAAGGCTTCTTGAAGGTTAAGATGTAACTCTGTGAGATAAATTAACAGAACACAGAGCAGTTTCTCAGAAAGCTTCTTTCCAGTTTTGAACGGAAGATATTTCCTTTTTCACCATAGCCCTCTAGGGGTTTCCAAATATCCCTTTGCCAATTCCACAAGAACAGCCTCAGCGAAAGGCTTCTTGAAGGTTAAGATATAACTCTGTGAGATAAATTAACAGAACACAGAGCAGTTTCTCAGAAAGCTTCTTTCCAGTTTTGAACGGAAGATATTTCCTTTTTACCATAGCCCTCAATGGGCTTCCAAATATCCCTTTGCCAATTCCACAAGAACAGCCTTAGCGAAAGGCTTCTTGAAGGGAAAGATGTAACTATGTAAGATGAATTAACAGAACACAGAGCAGTTTCTCAGAAAGCTTCTTTCCAGTTTTGAACGGAAGATATTTCCTTTTTCACCATAGCCCTCTATGGGCTTCCAAATATCCCTTTGCCAATTCCACAAGAATAGCCTTAGCGAAAGGCTTCTTGAAGGGAAAGATGTAACTCTGTGAGATGAATTTACAGAACATAGAAGAGTTTCTCAGAAAGCTTCTTTCCAGTTTTGAACGGAAGATATTTCCTTTTTCACCATAGCCCTCTATGGGCTTGCAAATATTCCTTTGCCAATTCCACAAGGACAGCCTTAGCGAAAAGCTTCTTGAAGGGAAGGATGTAACTCTGTGAGATGAATTAACAGAACACAGAGCAGTTTCTCAGAAAGCTTCTTTCCAGTTTTGAACGGAAGATATTTCCTTTTTCACCATAGCCCTCTATGGGCTTCCAAATATCCCTTTGCCAATTCCACAAGAACAGCCTTAGCGAAAGGCTTCTTGAAGGGAAAGATGTAACTCTGTGAGATGAATTAACAGAACAAAGAGCAGTTTCTCAGAAAGCTTCTTTCCAGTTTTGAACGGAAGATATTTCCTTTTTCACCATAGCCCTCTATGGGCTTCCAAATATCCCTTTGCCAATTCCACAAGAACAGCCTTAGCGAAAGGCTTCTTGAAGGGAAAGATGTAACTCTGTGAGATGAATTAACAGAACACAGAGCAGTTTCTCAGAAAGCTTCTTTCCAGTTTTGAACGGAAGATATTTCCTTTTTCACCATAGCCCTCTATGGGCTTCCAAATATCCCTTTGCCAATTCCACAAGAACAGCCTTAGCGAAAGGCTTCTTGAAGGGAAAGATGTAACTCTGTGAGATGAATTAACAGAACACAGAGCAGTTTCTCAGAAAGCTTCTTTCCAGTTTTGAACGGAAGATATTTCCTTTTTCACCGTAGCCGTCTATGGGCTTCCAAATATCCCTTTGCCAATTCCACAAGAACAGCCTTAGCGAAAGGCTTCTTGAAGGGAAAGATGTAACTCTGTGAGATGAATTAACAGACACAGAGCAGTTTCTCAGAAAGCTTCTTTCCAGTTTTGAACGGAAGATATTTCCTTTTTCACCATAGCCCTCTATGGGCTTCCAAATATCCCTTTGCCAATTCCACAAGATCAGCCTTACCGAAAAGCTTCTTGAAGGGAAAGATGTAACTCTGTGAGATGAATTAACAGAACACAGTGCAGTTTCTCAGAAAGCTTCTTTCCAGTATTGAACGGAAGATATTTCCTTTTTCACCATAGCCCTCTATGGGCTTCCAAATATCCCTTTGCCAATTCCACAAGAACAGCCTTAGCGAAAGGCTTCTTGAAGGGAAAGATGTAACTCTGTGAGATGAATTAACAGAACACAGAGCAGTTTCTCAGAAAGCTTCTTTCCAGTTTTGAACGGAAGATATTTCCTTTTTTAACATAGCCCTCTATGGGCTTCCAAATATCCTTTTGCCAATTCCACAAGAACAGCCTTAGAGAAAGGCTTCTTGAAGGGAACGATGTAACTCTGTGAGATGAATTAACAGAACACAGAGCAGTTTCTCAGAAAGCTTCTTTCCAGTTTTGAACGGAAGATATTTCCTTTTTCACCATAGCCCTCTATGGGCTTCCAAATATCCCTTTGCCAATTCCAAAAGAACAGCCTTAGCGAAAGGCTTCTTGAAGGGAAAGATGTAACTCTGTGAGATGAATTAACAGAACAAAGAGCAGTTTCTCAGAAAGCTTCTTTCCAGTTTTGAATGGAAGATATTTCCTTTTTCACCATAGCCCTCTATGGGTTTCCAAATATCCCTTTGCCAATTCCACAAGAACAGCCTCAGCGAAAGGCTTCTTGAAGGTTAAGATGTAACTCTGTGAGATAAATTAACAGAACACAGAGCAGTTTCTCAGAAAGCTTCTTTCCAGTTTTGAACGGAAGATATTTCCTTTTTCACCATAGCCCTCTAGGGGTTTCCAAATATCCCTTTGCCAATTCCACAAGAACAGCCTCAGCGAAAGGCTTCTTGAAGGTTAAGATATAACTCTGTGAGATAAATTAACAGAACACAGAGCAGTTTCTCAGAAAGCTTCTTTCCAGTTTTGAACGGAAGATATTTCCTTTTTACCATAGCCCTCTATGGGCTTCCAAATATCCCTTTGCCAATTCCACAAGAACAGCCTTAGCGAAAGGTTTCTTGAAGGGAAAGATGTAACTATGTAAGATGAATTAACAGAACACAGAGCAGTTTCTCAGAAAGCTTCTTTCCAGTTTTGAACGGAAGATATTTCCTTTTTCACCATAGCCCTCTATGGGCTTCCAAATATCCCTTTGCCAATTCCACAAGAATAGCCTTAGCGAAAGGCTTCTTGAAGGGAAAGATGTAACTCTGTGAGATGAATTTACAGAACATAGAAGAGTTTCTCAGAAAGCTTCTTTCCAGTTTTGAACGGAAGATATTTCCTTTTTCACCATAGCCCTCTATGGGCTTGCAAATATTCCTTTGCCAATTCCACAAGGACAGCCTTAGCGAAAAGCTTCTTGAAGGGAAGGATGTAACTCTGTGAGATGAATTAACAGAACACAGAGCAGTTTCTCAGAAAGCTTCTTTCCAGTTTTGAACGGAAGATATTTCCTTTTTCACCATAGCCCTCTATGGGCTTCCAAATATCCCTTTGCCAATTCCACAAGAACAGCCTTAGCGAAAGGCTTCTTGAAGGGAAAGATGTAACTCTGTGAGATGAATTAACAGAACAAAGAGCAGTTTCTCAGAAAGCTTCTTTCCAGTTTTGAACGGAAGATATTTCCTTTTTCACCATAGCCCTCTATGGGCTTCCAAATATCCCTTTGCCAATTCCACAAGAACAGCCTTAGCGAAAGGCTTCTTGAAGGGAAAGATGTAACTCTGTGAGATGAATTAACAGAACACAGAGCAGTTTCTCAGAAAGCTTCTTTCCAGTTTTGAACGGAAGATATTTCCTTTTTCACCATAGCCCTCTATGGGCTTCCAATTATCCCTTTGCCAATTCCACAAGAACAGCCTTAGCGAAAGGCTTCTTGAAGGGAAAGATGTAACTCTGTGAGATGAATTAACAGAACACAGAGCAGTTTCTCAGAAAGCTTCTTTCCAGTTTTGAACGGAAGATATTTCCTTTTTCACCGTAGCCATCTATGGGCTTCCAAATATCCCTTTGCCAATTCCACAAGAACAGCCTTAGCGAAAGGCTTCTTGAAGGGAAAGATGTAACTCTGTGAGATGAATTAACAGACACAGAGCAGTTTCTCAGAAAGCTTCTTTCCAGTTTTGAACGGAAGATATTTCCTTTTTCACCATAGCCCTCTATGGGCTTCCAAATATCCCTTTGCCAATTCCACAAGATCAGCCTTACCGAAAAGCTTCTTGAAGGGAAAGATGTAACTCTGTGAGATGAATTAACAGAACACAGTGCAGTTTCTCAGAAAGCTTCTTTCCAGTATTGAACGGAAGATATTTCCTTTTTCACCATAGCCCTCTATGGGCTTCCAAATATCCCTTTGCCAATTCCACAAGAACAGCCTTAGCGAAAGGCTTCTTGAAGGGAAAGATGTAACTCTGTGAGATGAATTAACAGAACACAGAGCAGTTTCTCAGAAAGCTTCTTTCCAGTTTTGAACGGAAGATATTTCCTTTTTTAACATAGCCCTCTATGGGCTTCCAAATATCCTTTTGCCAATTCCACAAGAACAGCCTTAGAGAAAGGCTTCTTGAAGGGAACGATGTAACTCTGTGAGATGAATTAACAGAACACAGAGCAGTTTCTCAGAAAGCTTCTTTCCAGTTTTGAACGGAAGATATTTCCTTTTTCACCATAGCCCTCTATGGGCTTCCAAATATCCCTTTGCCAATTCCACAAGAACAGCCTTAGCGAAAGGCTTCTTGAAGGGAAAGATGTAACTCTGTGAGATGAATTAAGAGAACACAGGGCAGTTTCTCAGAAAGCTTCTTTCCAGTTTTAAACGGAAGATATTTCCTTTTTCACCATAGCCCTCTATGGGCTTCCAAATATCCCTTTGCCAATTCCACAAGAACAGCCTTAGCGAAAGGCTTCTTGAAGGGAAAGATGTAACTCTGTGAGATGAATTAACAGAACACGGAGCAGTTTCTCACAAAGCTTGTTTCCAGTTTTGAATGGAAGATATTTCCTTTTTCACCATAGCCCTCTATGGGCTTCCAAATATCCCTTTGCCAATTGCACAAGAACAGCCTTAGCGAAAGGCTTCTTGAAGGGAAAGATGTAACTCTGTGAGATGAATTAACAGAACACAGAGCAGTTTCTCAGAAAGCTTCCTTCCAGTTTTGAACGGAAGATATTTCCTTTTTCACCATAGCCCTCTATGGGCTTCCAAATATCCCTTTGCCAATTCCACAAGAACAGCCTTACCGAAAGGCTTCTTGAAGGGAAAGATATAACTCTGTGAGATGAATTAACAGAACACAGAGCAGTTTCTCAGAAAGCTTTTTCCAGTTTTGAATGGAAGATATTTCCTTTTTCACCATAGCCCTCTATGGGCTTCCAAATATCCCTTTGCCAATTCCACAAGAACAGCCTTAGCGAAAGGCTTCTTGAAGGGAAAGATGTAACTCTGTGAGATGAATTAACAGAACACAGAGCAGTTTCTCAGAAAGCTTCTTTCCAGTTTTCAACGGAAGATATTTCCTTTTTCACCATAGCCCTCTATGGGCATCTAAATATCCCTTTGCCAATTCCACAAGAACAGCCTTAGCGAAAGGCTTCTTGAAGGGAAAGATGTAACTCTGTGAGATGAATTAACAGAACACAGAGCAGTTTCTCAGAAAGCTTCTTTCCAGTTTTGAACGGAAGATATTTCCTTTTTCACCATAGCCCTCTATGGGCTTCCAAATATCCCTTTGCCAATTCCACAAGAACAGCCTTACCGAAAGGCTTCTTGAAGGGAAAGATGTAACTCTGTGAGATGAATTAACAGAACACAGAGCAGTTTCTCAGAAAGCTTCTTTCCAGTTTTGAACGGAAGATATTTCCTTTTACACCATAGCCCTCTATGGGCTTCCAAATATCCCTTTGCCAATTCCACAAGAACAGCCTTAGCGAAAGGCTTCTTGAAGGGAAAGATGTAACTCTGTGAGATGAATTAACAGAACACAGAGCAGTTTCTCAGAAAGCTTCTTTCCAGTTTTGAACGGAAGATATTTCCTTTTTCACCATAGCCCTCTATGGGCTTCCAAATATCCCTTTGCCAATTCCACAAGAACAGCCTCAGCGAAAGGCTTCTTGAAGGTTAAGATGTAACTCTGTGAGATAAATTAACAGAACACAGAGCAGTTTCTCAGAAAGCGTCTTTCCAGTTTTGAACGGAAGATATTTCCTTTTTCACCATAGCCCTCTATGGGCTTGCAAATATCCCTTTGCCAATTCCACAAGGACAGCCTTAGCGAAAAGCTTCTTGAAGGGAAGGATGTAACTCTGTGAGATGAATTAACAGAACACAGAGCAGTTTCTCAGAAAGCTTCTTTCCAGTTTTCAACGGAAGATATTTCCTTTTTCACCATAGCCCTCTATGGGCTTCCAAATATCCCTTTGCCAATTCCACAAGAACAGCCTTAGCGAAAGGCTTCTTGAAGGTAAAGATGTAACTCTGTGAGATGAATTAACAGAACAAAGAGCAGTTTCTCAGAAAGCTTCTTTCCAGTTTTGAACGGAAGATATTTCCTTTTTCACCATAGCCCTCTATGGGCTTCCAAATATCCCTTTGCCAATTCCACAAGAACAGCCTTAGCGAAAGGCTTCTTGAAGGGAAAGATGTAACTCTGTGAGATGAATTAGCAGAACACAGAGCAGTTTCTCAGAAAGCTTCTTTCCAGTTTTGAACGGAAGATATTTCCTTTTTCACCATAGCCCTCTATGGGCTTCCAAATATCCCTTTGCCAATTCCACAAGAACAGCCTTAGCGAAAGGCTTCTTGAAGGGAAAGATGTAACTCTGTGAGATGAATTAACAGAACACAGAGCAGTTTCTCAGAAAGCTTCTTTCCAGTTTTGAACGGAAGATATTTCCTTTTTCACCATAGCCCTCTATGGGCTTCCAAATATCCCTTTGCCAATTCCACAAGAACAGCCTTAGCGAAAGGCTTCTTGAAGGGCAAGATGTAACTCTGTGAGATGAATTAACAGAACACAGAGCAGTTTCTCAGAAAGCTTCTTTCCAGTTTTGAACGGAAGATATTTCCTTTTTCACCATAGCCCTCTATGGGCTTCCAAATATCCCTTTGCCAATTGCACAAGAACAGCCTTAGCGAAAAGCTTCTTGAAGGGAAAGATGTAACACTGTGAGATGAATTAACAGAACACAGAGCAGTTTCTCAGAAAGCTTCTTTCCAGTTTTGAACGGAAGATATTTCCTTTTTCACCATAGCCCTCTATGGGCTTCCAAATATTCCTTTGCCAATTCCACAAGAACAGCCTTAGCGAAAGGCTTCTTGAAGGGAAAGATGTAACTCTGTGAGATGAATTAACAGAACACAGAGCAGTTTCTCAGAAAGCTTCCTTCCAGTTTTGAACGGAAGATATTTCCTTTTTCACCATAGCCCTCTATGGGCTTCCAAATATCCCTTTGCCAATTCCACAAGAACAGCCTCAGCGAAAGTCTTCTTGAAGGTTAAGATGTAACTCTGTGAGATAAATTAACAGAACACAGAGCAGTTTCTCAGAAAGCGTCCTTCCAGTTTTGAACGGAAGATATTTCCTTTTTACCATAGCCCTCTATGGGCTTCCAAATATCCCTTTTCCAATTCCACAAGAACAGCCTTAGCGAAAGGCTTCTTGAAGGGAAAGATGTAACTCTGTGAGATGAATTAACAGAACACAGAGCAGTTTCTCAGAAAGCTTCTTTCCAGTTTTGAACGGAAGATATTTCCTTTTTCACCATAGCCCTCTATGGGCTTCCAAATATCCCTTTGCCAATTCCACAAGAATAGCCTTAGCGAAAGGCTTCTTGAAGGGAAAGATGTAACTCTGTGAGATGAATTTACAGAACATAGAAGAGTTTCTCAGAAAGCTTCTTTCCAGTTTTGAACGGAAGATATTTCCTTTTTCACCATAGCCCTCTATGGGCTTCCAAATATCCCTTTGCCAATTCCAAAAGAACAGCCTTAGCGAAAGGCTTCTTGAAGGGAAAGATGTAACTCTGTGAGATGAATTAACAGAACAAAGAGCAGTTTCTCAGAAAGCTTCTTTCCAGTTTTGAATGGAAGATATTTCCTTTTTCACCATAGCCCTCTATGGGTTTCCAAATATCCCTTTGCCAATTCCACAAGAACAGCCTCAGCGAAAGGCTTCTTGAAGGTTAAGATGTAACTCTGTGAGATAAATTAACAGAACACAGAGCAGTTTCTCAGAAAGCTTCTTTCCAGTTTTGAACGGAAGATATTTCCTTTTTCACCATAGCCCTCTAGGGGTTTCCAAATATCCCTTTGCCAATTCCACAAGAACAGCCTCAGCGAAAGGCTTCTTGAAGGTTAAGATATAACTCTGTGAGATAAATTAACAGAACACAGAGCAGTTTCTCAGAAAGCTTCTTTCCAGTTTTGAACGGAAGATATTTCCTTTTTACCATAGCCCTCTATGGGCTTCCAAATATCCCTTTGCCAATTCCACAAGAACAGCCTTAGCGAAAGGCTTCTTGAAGGGAAAGATGTAACTATGTAAGATGAATTAACAGAACACAGAGCAGTTTCTCAGAAAGCTTCTTTCCAGTTTTGAACGGAAGATATTTCCTTTTTCACCATAGCCCTCTATGGGCTTCCAAATATCCCTTTGCCAATTCCACAAGAATAGCCTTAGCGAAAGGCTTCTTGAAGGGAAAGATGTAACTCTGTGAGATGAATTTACAGAACATAGAAGAGTTTCTCAGAAAGCTTCTTTCCAGTTTTGAACGGAAGATATTTCCTTTTTCACCATAGCCCTCTATGGGCTTGCAAATATTCCTTTGCCAATTCCACAAGGACAGCCTTAGCGAAAAGCTTCTTGAAGGGAAGGATGTAACTCTGTGAGATGAATTAACAGAACACAGAGCAGTTTCTCAGAAAGCTTCTTTCCAGTTTTCAACGGAAGATATTTCCTTTTTCACCATAGCCCTCTATGGGCTTCCAAATATCCCTTTGCCAATTCCACAAGAACAGCCTTAGCGAAAGGCTTCTTGAAGGGAAAGATGTAACTCTGTGAGATGAATTAACAGAACAAAGAGCAGTTTCTCAGAAAGCTTCTTTCCAGTTTTGAACGGAAGATATTTCCTTTTTCACCATAGCCCTCTATGGGCTTCCAAATATCCCTTTGCCAATTCCACAAGAACAGCCTTAGCGAAAGGCTTCTTGAAGGGAAAGATGTAACTCTGTGAGATGAATTAACAGAACACAGAGCAGTTTCTCAGAAAGCTTCTTTCCAGTTTTGAACGGAAGATATTTCCTTTTTCACCATAGCCCTCTATGGGCTTCCAAATATCCCTTTGCCAATTCCACAAGAACAGCCTTAGCGAAAGGCTTCTTGAAGGGAAAGATGTAACTCTGTGAGATGAATTAACAGAACACAGAGCAGTTTCTCAGAAAGCTTCTTTCCAGTTTTGAACGGAAGATATTTCCTTTTTCACCATAGCCCTCTATGGGCTTCCAAATATCCCTTTGCCAATTCCACAAGAACAGCCTTAGCGAAAGGCTTCTTGAAGGGCAAGATGTAACTCTGTGAGATGAATTAACAGAACACAGAGCAGTTTCTCAGAAAGCTTCTTTCCAGTTTTGAACGGAAGATATTTCCTTTTTCACCATAGCCCTCTATGGGCTTCCAAATATCCCTTTGCCAATTGCACAAGAACAGCCTTAGCGAAAAGCTTCTTGAAGGGAAAGATGTAACACTGTGAGATGAATTAACAGAACACAGAGCAGTTTCTCAGAAAGCTTCCTTCCAGTTTTGAACGGAAGATATTTCCTTTTTCACCATAGCCCTCTATGGGCTTCCAAATATCCCTTTGCCAATTCCACAAGAACAGCCTCAGCGAAAGGCTTCTTGAAGGTTAAGATGTAACTCTGTGAGATAAATTAACAGAACACAGAGCAGTTTCTCAGAAAGCGTCTTTCCAGTTTTGAACGGAAGATATTTCCTTTTTACCATAGCCCTCTATGGGCTTCCAAATATCCCTTTTCCAATTCCACAAGAACAGCCTTAGCGAAAGGCTTCTTGAAGGGAAAGATGTAACTCTGTGAGATGAATTAACAGAACACAGAGCAGTTTCTCAGAAAGCTTCTTTCCAGTTTTCAACGGAAGATATTTCCTTTTTCACCATAGCCCTCTATGGGCTTCCAAATATCCCTTTGCCAATTCCACAAGAATAGCCTTAGCGAAAGGCTTCTTGAAGGGAAAGATGTAACTCTGTGAGATGAATTTACAGAACATAGAAGAGTTTCTCAGAAAGCTTCTTTCCAGTTTTGAACGGAAGATATTTCCTTTTTCACCATAGCCCTCTATGGGCTTCCAAATATCCCTTTGCCAATTCCAAAAGAACAGCCTTAGCGAAAGGCTTCTTGAAGGGAAAGATGTAACTCTGTGAGATGAATTAACAGAACAAAGAGCAGTTTCTCAGAAAGCTTCTTTCCAGTTTTGAATGGAAGATATTTCCTTTTTCACCATAGCCCTCTATGGGCTTCCAAATATCCCTTTGCCAATTGCACAAGAACAGCCTTAGCGAAAGGCTTCTTGAAGGGAAAGATGTAACTCTGTGAGATGAATTAACAGAACACAGAGCAGTTTCTCAGAAAGCTTCTTTCCAGTTTTGAACGGAAGACATTTCCTTTTTCACCATAGCCCTCTATGGGCTTCCAAATATCTCTTTCCCAATTCCACAAGAACAGCCTTAGCGAAAGGCTTCTTGAAGGGAAAGATGTAACTCTGTGAGATGAATTAACAGAACACAGAGCAGTTTCTCAGAAAGCTTCTTTCCAGTTTTGAACGGAAGATATTTCGTTTTTCACCATACCCCTCTAAGGGCTTCCAAATATCCCTTTGCCAATTCCACAAGAACAGCCTTAGCGAAAGGCTTCTTGAAGGGAAAGATGTAACTCTGTGAGATGAATTAACAGAACACAGAGCAGTTTCTCAGAAAGCTTCTTTCCAGTTTTGAACGGAAGATATTTCCTTTTTCACCATAGCCCTCTGTGGGCTTCCAAATATCCCTTTGCCAATTCCACAAGAACAGCCTTAGCGAAAGGCTTCTTGAAGGTTAAGATGTAACTCTGTGAGATAAATTAACAGAACACAGAGCAGTTTCTCAGAAAGCTTCTTTCCAGTTTTGAACGGAAGATATTTCCTTTTTACCATAGCCCTCTATGGGCTTCCAAATATCCCTTTGCCAATTCCACAAGAACAGCCTTAGCGAAAGGCTTCTTGAAGGGAAATATGTAACTCTGTGAGATGAATTAACAGAACACAGAGCAGTTTCTCAGAAAGCTTCTTTCCAGTTTTGAACGGAAGATATTTCCTTTTTCACCATAGCCCTCTATGGGCTTCCAAATATCCCTTTGCCAATTCCACAAGAATAGCCTTAGCGAAAGGCTTCTTGAAGGGAAAGATGTAACTCTGTGAGATGAATTTACAGAACATAGGAGAGTTTCTCAGAAAGCTTCTTTCCAGTTTTGAACGGAAGATATTTCCTTTTTCACCATAGCCCTCTATGGGCTTGCAAATATCCCTTTGCCAATTCCACAAGGACAGCCTTAGCGAAAGGCTTCTTGAAGGGAAGGATGTAACTCTGTGAGATGAATTAACAGAACACAGAGCAGTTTCTCAGAAAGCTTCTTTCCAGTTTTCAACGGAAGATATTTCCTTTTTCACCATAGCCCTCTATGGGCTTCCAAATATCCCTTTGCCAATTCCACAAGAACAGCCTTAGCGAAAGGCTTCTTGAAGGGAAAGATGTAACTCTGTGAGATGAATTAACAGAACACAGAGCAGTTTCTCAGAAAGCTTCTTTCCAGTTTTGAACGGAAGATATTTCCTTTTTCACCATAGCCCTCTATGGGTTTCCAAATATCCCTTTGCCAATTCCACAAGAACAGCCTCAGCGAAAGGCTTCTTGAAGGTTAAGATGTAACTCTGTGAGATAAATTAACAGAACACAGAGCAGTTTCTCAGAAAGCTTCTTTCCAGTTTTGAACGGAAGATATTTCCTTTTTACCATAGCCCTCTATGGGCTTCCAAATATCCCTTTGCCAATTCCACAAGAACAGCCTTAGCGAAAGGCTTCTTGAAGGGAAAGATGTAACTCTGTGAGATGAATTAACAGAACACAGAGCAGTTTCTCAGAAAGCTTCTTTCCAGTTTTGAACGGAAGATATTTCCTTTTTCACCATAGCCCTCTATGGGCTTCCAAATATCCCTTTGCCAATTCCACAAGAATAGCCTTAGCGAAAGGCTTCTTGAAGGGAAAGATGTAACTCTGTGAGATGAATTTACAGAACATAGAAGAGTTTCTCAGAAAGCTTCTTTCCAGTTTTGAACAGAAGATATTTCCTTTTTCACCATAGCCCTCTATGGGCTTGCAAATATCCCTTTGCCAATTCCACAAGGACAGCCTTAGCGAAAAGCTTCTTGAAGGGCAAGATGTAACTCTGTGAGATGAATTAACAGAACACAGAGCAGTTTCTCAGAAAGCTTCTTTCCAGTTTTGAACGGAAGATATTTCCTTTTTCACCATAGCCCTCTATGGGCTTCCAAATATCCCTTTGCCAATTGCACAAGAACAGCCTTAGCGAAAAGCTTCTTGAAGGGAAAGATGTAACACTGTGAGATGAATTAACAGAACACAGAGCAGTTTCTCAGAAAGCTTCTTTCCAGTTTTGAACGGAAGATATTTCCTTTTTCACCATAGCCCTCTATGGGCTTCCAAATATTCCTTTGCCAATTCCACAAGAACAGCCTTAGCGAAAGGCTTCTTGAAGGGAAAGATGTAACTCTGTGAGATGAATTAACAGAACACAGAGCAGTTTCTCAGAAAGCTTCCTTCCAGTTTTGAACGGAAGATATTTCCTTTTTCACCATAGCCCTCTATGGGCTTCCAAATATCCCTTTGCCAATTCCACAAGAACAGCCTCAGCGAAAGGCTTCTTGAAGGTTAAGATGTAACTCTGTGAGATAAATTAACAGAACACAGAGCAGTTTCTCAGAAAGCGTCTTTCCAGTTTTGAACGGAAGATATTTCCTTTTTACCATAGCCCTCTATGGGCTTCCAAATATCCCTTTTCCAATTCCACAAGAACAGCCTTAGCGAAAGGCTTCTTGAAGGTAAAGATGTAACTCTGTGAGATGAATTAACAGAACACAGAGCAGTTTCTCAGAAAGCTTCTTTCCAGTTTTCAACGGAAGATATTTCCTTTTTCACCATAGCCCTCTATGGGCTTCCAAATATCCCTTTGCCAATTCCACAAGAATAGCCTTAGCGAAAGGCTTCTTGAAGGGAAAGATGTAACTCTGTGAGATGAATTTACAGAACATAGAAGAGTTTCTCAGAAAGCTTCTTTCCAGTTTTGAACGGAAGATATTTCCTTTTTCACCATAGCCCTCTATGGGCTTCCAAATATCCCTTTGCCAATTCCAAAAGAACAGCCTTAGCGAAAGGCTTCTTGAAGGGAAAGATGTAACTCTGTGAGATGAATTAACAGAACAAAGAGCAGTTTCTCAGAAAGCTTCTTTCCAGTTTTGAATGGAAGATATTTCCTTTTTCACCATAGCCCTCTATGGGCTTCCAAATATCCCTTTGCCAATTGCACAAGAACAGCCTTAGCGAAAGGCTTCTTGAAGGGAAAGATGTAACTCTGTGAGATGAATTAACAGAACACAGAGCAGTTTCTCAGAAAGCTTCTTTCCAGTTTTGAACGGAAGACATTTCCTTTTTCACCATAGCCCTCTATGGGCTTCCAAATATCTCTTTCCCAATTCCACAAGAACAGCCTTAGCGAAAGGCTTCTTGAAGGGAAAGATGTAACTCTGTGAGATGAATTAACAGAACACAGAGCAGTTTCTCAGAAAGCTTCTTTCCAGTTTTGAACGGAAGATATTTCGTTTTTCACCATACCCCTCTAAGGGCTTCCAAATATCCCTTTGCCAATTCCACAAGAACAGCCTTAGCGAAAGGCTTCTTGAAGGGAAAGATGTAACTCTGTGAGATGAATTAACAGAACACAGAGCAGTTTCTCAGAAAGCTTCTTTCCAGTTTTGAACGGAAGATATTTCCTTTTTCACCATAGCCCTCTGTGGGCTTCCAAATATCCCTTTGCCAATTCCACAAGAACAGCCTTAGCGAAAGGCTTCTTGAAGGTTAAGATGTAACTCTGTGAGATAAATTAACAGAACACAGAGCAGTTTCTCAGAAAGCTTCTTTCCAGTTTTGAACGGAAGATATTTCCTTTTTACCATAGCCCTCTATGGGCTTCCAAATATCCCTTTGCCAATTCCACAAGAACAGCCTTAGCGAAAGGCTTCTTGAAGGGAAATATGTAACTCTGTGAGATGAATTAACAGAACACAGAGCAGTTTCTCAGAAAGCTTCTTTCCAGTTTTGAACGGAAGATATTTCCTTTTTCACCATAGCCCTCTATGGGCTTCCAAATATCCCTTTGCCAATTCCACAAGAATAGCCTTAGCGAAAGGCTTCTTGAAGGGAAAGATGTAACTCTGTGAGATGAATTTACAGAACATAGGAGAGTTTCTCAGAAAGCTTCTTTCCAGTTTTGAACGGAAGATATTTCCTTTTTCACCATAGCCCTCTATGGGCTTGCAAATATCCCTTTGCCAATTCCACAAGGACAGCCTTAGCGAAAGGCTTCTTGAAGGGAAGGATGTAACTCTGTGAGATGAATTAACAGAACACAGAGCAGTTTCTCAGAAAGCTTCTTTCCAGTTTTCAACGGAAGATATTTCCTTTTTCACCATAGCCCTCTATGGGCTTCCAAATATCCCTTTGCCAATTCCACAAGAACAGCCTTAGCGAAAGGCTTCTTGAAGGGAAAGATGTAACTCTGTGAGATGAATTAACAGAACACAGAGCAGTTTCTCAGAAAGCTTCTTTCCAGTTTTGAACGGAAGATATTTCCTTTTTCACCATAGCCCTCTATGGGTTTCCAAATATCCCTTTGCCAATTCCACAAGAACAACCTCAGCGAAAGGCTTCTTGAAGGTTAAGATGTAACTCTGTGAGATAAATTAACAGAACACAGAGCAGTTTCTCAGAAAGCTTCTTTCCAGTTTTGAACGGAAGATATTTCCTTTTTACCATAGCCCTCTATGGGCTTCCAAATATCCCTTTGCCAATTCCACAAGAACAGCCTTAGCGAAAGGCTTCTTGAAGGGACAGATGTAACTCTGTGAGATGAATTAACAGAACACAGAGCAGTTTCTCAGAAAGCTTCTTTTCAGTTTTGAACGGAAGATATTTCCTTTTTCACCATAGCCCTCTATGGGCTTCCAAATATCCCTTTGCCAATTCCACAAGAATAGCCTTAGCGAAAGGCTTCTTGAAGGGAAAGATGTAACTCCGTGAGATGAATTTACAGAACATAGAAGAGTTTCTCAGAAAGCTTCTTTCCAGTTTTGAACGGAAGATATTTCCTTTTTCACCATAGCCCTCTATGGGCTTGAAAATATCCCTTTGCCAATTTCACAAGGACAGCCTTAGCGAAAAGCTTCTTGAAGGGAAGGATGTAACTCTGTGAGATGAATTAACAGAACACAGAGCAGTTTCTCAGAAAGCTTCTTTCCAGTTTTCAACGGAAGATATTTCCTTTTTCACCATAGCCCTCTATGGGCTTCCAAATATCCCTTTGCCAATTCCACAAGAACAGCCTTAGCGAAAGGCTTCTTGAAGGGAAAGATGTAACTCTGTGAGATGAATTAACAGAACAAAGAGCAGTTTCTCAGAAAGCTTCTTTCCAGTTTTGAACGGAAGATATTTCCTTTTTCACCATAGCCCTCTATGGGCTTCCCAATATCCCTTTGCCAATTCCACAAGAACAGCCTTAGCGAAAGGCTTCTTGAAGGGAAAGATGTAACTCTGTGAGATGAATTAACAGAACACAGAGCAGTTTCTCAGAAAGCTTCTTTCCAGTTTTGAACGGAAGATATTTCCTTTTTCACCATAGCCCTCTATGGGCTTCCAAATATCCCTTTGCCAATTCCACAAGAACAGCCTTAGCGAAAGGCTTCTTGAAGGGAAAGATGTAACTCTGTGAGATGAATTAACAGAACACAGAGCAGTTTCTCAGAAAGCTTCTTTCCAGTTTTGAACGGAAGATATTTCCTTTTTCACCATAGCCCTCTATGGGCTTGCAAATATCCCTTTGCCAATTCCACAAGAACAGCCTTAGCGAAAGGCTTCTTGAAGGGCAAGATGTAACTCTGTGAGATGAATTAACAGAACACAGAGCAGTTTCTCAGAAAGCTTCTTTCCAGTTTTGAACGGAAGATATTTCCTTTTTCACCATAGCCCTCTATGGGCTTCCAAATATCCCTTTGCCAATTGCACATGAACAGCCTTAGCGAAAAGCTTCTTGAAGGGAAAGATGTAACACTGTGAGATGAATTAACAGAACACAGAGCAGTTTCTCAGAAAGCTTCTTTCCAGTTTTGAACGGAAGATATTTCCTTTTTCACCATAGCCCTCTATGGGCTTCCAAATATCCCTTTGCCAATTCCACAAGAACAGCCTTAGCGAAAGGCTTCTTGAAGGGAAAGATGTAACTCTGTGAGATGAATTAACAGAACACAGAGCAGTTTCTCAGAAAGCTTCTTTCCAGTTTTGAACGGAAGATATTTCCTTTTTCACCATAGCCCTCTATGGGCTTCCAAATATCCCTTTGCCAATTCCACAAGAACAGCCTCAGCGAAAGGCTTCTTGAAGGTTAAGATGTAACTCTGTGAGATAAATTAACAGAACACAGAGCAGTTTCTCAGAAAGCTTCTTTCCAGTTTTGAACGGAAGATATTTCCTTTTTCACCATAGCCCTCTGTGGGCTTCCAAATATCCCTTTGCCAATTCCACAAGAACAGCCTTAGCGAAAGGCTTCTTGAAGGGAAAGATGTAACTCTGTGAGATGAATTAACAGAACACAGAGCAGTTTCTCAGAAAGCTTCTTTCCAGTTTTGAACGGAAGATATTTCCTTTTTCACCATAGCCCTCTAGGGGCTTCCAAATATCCCTTTGCCAATTCCACAAAACAGCCTTAGCGAAAGGCTTCTTGAAGGGAAAGATGTAACGCTGTGAGATGAATTAACAGAACACAGAGCAGTTTCTCAGAAAGCTTCTTTCCAGTTTTGAACGGAAGATATTTCCTTTTTCACCATAGCCCTCTATGGACTTCCAAATATCCCTTTGCCAATTCCACAAGAACAGCCTTAGCGAAAGGCTTCTTGAAGGGAAAGATGTAACGCTGTGAGATGAATTAACAGAACACAGAGCAGTTTCTCAGAAAGCTTCTTTCCAGTTTTGAACGGAAGATATTTCCTTTTTCACCATAGCCCTCTATGGGCTTCCAAATATCCCTTTGCCAATTCCACAAGAACAGCCTTAGCGAAAGGCTTCTTGAAGGGAAAGATGTAACTCTGTGAGATGAATTAACAGAACACAGAGCAGTTTCTCAGAAAGCTACTTTCCAGTTTTGAACGGAAGATATTTCCTTTTTCACCATAGCCCTCTATGGGCTTCCAAATAACCCTTTGCCAATTCCACAAGAACAGCCTTAGCAAAAGGCTTCTTGAAGGGTAAGATGTAACTCTGTGAGATAAATTAACAGAACACAGAGCAGTTTCTCAGAAAGCTTCTTTCCAGTTTTGAACGGAAGATATTTCCTTTTTACCATAGCCCTCTATGGGCTTCCAAATATCCCTTTGCCAATTCCACAAGAACAGCCTTAGCGAAAGGCTTCTTGAAGGGAAAGATGTAACTCTGTGAGATGAATTAACAGAACACAGAGCAGTTTCTCAGAAAGCTTCTTTCCAGTTTTGAACGGAAGATATTTCCTTTTTACCATAGCCCTCTATGGGCTTCCAAATATCCCTTTGCCAATTCCACAAGAACAGCCTTAGCGAAAGGCTTCTTGAAGGGAAATATGTAACTCTGTGAGATGAATTAACAGAACACAGAGCAGTTTCTCAGAAAGCTTCTTTCCAGTTTTGAACGGAAGATATTTCCTTTTTCACCATAGCCCTCTATGGGCTTCCAAATATCCCTTTGCCAATTCCACAAGAATAGCCTTAGCGAAAGGCTTCTTGAAGGGAAAGATGTAACTCTGTGAGATGAATTTACAGAACATAGGAGAGTTTCTCAGAAAGCTTCTTTCCAGTTTTGAACGGAAGATATTTCCTTTTTCACCATAGCCCTCTATGGGCTTGCAAATATCCCTTTGCCAATTCCACAAGGACAGCCTTAGCGAAAGGCTTCTTGAAGGGAAGGATGTAACTCTGTGAGATGAATTAACAGAACACAGAGCAGTTTCTCAGAAAGCTTCTTTCCAGTTTTCAACGGAAGATATTTCCTTTTTCACCATAGCCCTCTATGGGCTTCCAAATATCCCTTTGCCAATTCCACAAGAACAGCCTTAGCGAAAGGCTTCTTGAAGGGAAAGATGTAACTCTGTGAGATGAATTAACAGAACACAGAGCAGTTTCTCAGAAAGCTTCTTTCCAGTTTTGAACGGAAGATATTTCCTTTTTCACCATAGCCCTCTATGGGTTTCCAAATATCCCTTTGCCAATTCCACAAGAACAGCCTCAGCGAAAGGCTTCTTGAAGGTTAAGATGTAACTCTGTGAGATAAATTAACAGAACACAGAGCAGTTTCTCAGAAAGCTTCTTTCCAGTTTTGAACGGAAGATATTTCCTTTTTACCATAGCCCTCTATGGGCTTCCAAATATCCCTTTGCCAATTCCACAAGAACAGCCTTAGCGAAAGGCTTCTTGAAGGGAAAGATGTAACTCTGTGAGATGAATTAACAGAACACAGAGCAGTTTCTCAGAAAGCTTCTTTCCAGTTTTGAACGGAAGATATTTCCTTTTTCACCATAGCCCTCTATGGGCTTCCAAATATCCCTTTGCCAATTCCACAAGAATAGCCTTAGCGAAAGGCTTCTTGAAGGGAAAGATGTAACTCTGTGAGATGAATTTACAGAACATAGAAGAGTTTCTCAGAAAGCTTCTTTCCAGTTTTGAACAGAAGATATTTCCTTTTTCACCATAGCCCTCTATGGGCTTGCAAATATCCCTTTGCCAATTCCACAAGGACAGCCTTAGCGAAAAGCTTCTTGAAGGGCAAGATGTAACTCTGTGAGATGAATTAACAGAACACAGAGCAGTTTCTCAGAAAGCTTCTTTCCAGTTTTGAACGGAAGATATTTCCTTTTTCACCATAGCCCTCTATGGGCTTCCAAATATCCCTTTGCCAATTGCACAAGAACAGCCTTAGCGAAAAGCTTCTTGAAGGGAAAGATGTAACACTGTGAGATGAATTAACAGAACACAGAGCAGTTTCTCAGAAAGCTTCTTTCCAGTTTTGAACGGAAGATATTTCCTTTTTCACCATAGCCCTCTATGGGCTTCCAAATATTCCTTTGCCAATTCCACAAGAACAGCCTTAGCGAAAGGCTTCTTGAAGGGAAAGATGTAACTCTGTGAGATGAATTAACAGAACACAGAGCAGTTTCTCAGAAAGCTTCCTTCCAGTTTTGAACGGAAGATATTTCCTTTTTCACCATAGCCCTCTATGGGCTTCCAAATATCCCTTTGCCAATTCCACAAGAACAGCCTCAGCGAAAGGCTTCTTGAAGGTTAAGATGTAACTCTGTGAGATAAATTAACAGAACACAGAGCAGTTTCTCAGAAAGCGTCTTTCCAGTTTTGAACGGAAGATATTTCCTTTTTACCATAGCCCTCTATGGGCTTCCAAATATCCCTTTTCCAATTCCACAAGAACAGCCTTAGCGAAAGGCTTCTTGAAGGGAAAGATGTAACTCTGTGAGATGAATTAACAGAACACAGAGCAGTTTCTCAGAAAGCTTCTTTCCAGTTTTCAACGGAAGATATTTCCTTTTTCACCATAGCCCTCTATGGGCTTCCAAATATCCCTTTGCCAATTCCACAAGAACAGCCTTAGCGAAAGGCTTCTTGAAGGGAAAGATGTAACTCTGTGAGATGAATTAACAGAACAAAGAGCAGTTTCTCAGAAAGCTTCTTTCCAGTTTTGAACGGAAGATATTTCCTTTTTCACCATAGCCCTCTATGGGCTTCCAAATATCCCTTTGCCAATTACACAAGAACAGCCTTAGCGAAAGGCTTCTTGAAGGGAAAGATGTAACTCTGTGAGATGAATTAACAGAACACAGAGCAGTTTCTCTGAAAGCTTCTTTCCAGTTTTGAACGGAAGATATTTCCTTTTTCACCATAGCCCTCTATGGGCTTCCAAATATCCCTTTGCCAATTCCACAAGAACAGCCTTAGTGAAAGGCTTCTTGAAGGGAAAGATGTAACGCTGTGAGATGAATTAACAGAACACAGAGCAGTTTCTCAGAAAGCTTCTTTCCAGTTTTGAACGGAAGATATTTCCTTTTTCACCATAGCCCTCTATGGGCTTCCAAATATCCCTTTGCCAATTCCACAAGAACAGCCTTAGCGAAAGGCTTCTTGAAGGGAAAGATGTAACTCTGTGAGATGAATTAACAGAACACAGAGCAGTTTCTCAGAAAGCTCCTTTCCAGTTTTGAACGGAAGATATTTCCTTTTTCACCAAAGCCCTCTATGGGCTTCCAAATATCCCTTTGCCAATTCCACAAGAACAGCCTTAGTGAAAGGCTTCTTGAAGGGAAAGATGTAACTCTGTGAGATGAATTAACAGAACACAGAGCAGTTTCTCAGAAAGCTTCTTTCCAGTTTTGAACGGAAGCTATTTCCTTTTTCACCATAGCCCTCCATGGGCTTCCAAATATCCCTTTGCCAATTCCACAAGAACAGCCTTAGCGAAAGGCTTCTTGAAGGGAAAGATGTAACGCTGTGAGATGAATTAACAGAACACAGAGCAGTTTCTCAGAAAGCTTCTTTCCAGTTTTGAACGGAAGATATTTCCTTTTTCACCATAGCCCTCTATGGGCTTCCAAATATCCCTTTGCCAATTCCACAAGAACAGCCTTAGTGAAAGGCTTCTTGAAGGGAAAGATGTAACGCTGTGAGTTGAATTAACAGAACATAGAGCAGTTTCTCAGAAAGCTTCTTTCCAGTTTTGAACGGAAGATATTTCCTTTTTCACCATAGCCCTCTATGGGCTTCCAAATATCCCTTTGCCAATTCCACAAGAACAGCCTTAGCGAAAGGCTTCTTGAAGGGAAAGATGTAACTCTGTGAGATGAATTAACAGAACACAGAGCAGTTTCTCAGAAAGCTTCTTTCCAGTTTTGAACGGAAGATATTTCCTTTTTCAATATAGCCCTCTATGGGTTCCAAATATCCCTTTGCCAATTCCACAAGAACAGCCTTAGCGAAAGGCTTCTTGAAGGGAAAGATGTAACTCTGTGAGATGAATTAACAGAACACAGAGCAGTTTCTCAGAAAGCTTCTTTCCAGTTTTGAACGGAAGATATTTCCTTTTTCACCATAGCCCTCTATGGGCTTCCAAATATCCCTTTGCCAATTCCACAAGAACAGCCTCAGCGAAAGGCTTCTTGAAGGTTAAGATGTAACTCTGTGAGATAAATTAACAGAACACAGAGCAGTTTCTCAGAAAGCTTCTTTCCAGTTTTGAACGGAAGATATTTCCTTTTTACCATAGCCCTCTATGGGCTTCCAAATATCCCTTTGCCAATTCCACAAGAACAGCCTTAGAGAAAGGCTTCTTGAAGGGAAAGATGTAACTCTGTGAGATGAATTAACAGAACACAGAGCAGTTTCTCAGAAAGCTTCTTTCCAGTTTTGAACGGAAGATATTTCCTTTTTCACCATAGCCCTCTATGGGCTTCCAAATATCCCTTTGCCAATTCCACAAGAATAGCCTTAGCGAAAGGCTTCTTGAAGGGAAAGATGTAACTCTGTGAGATGAATTTACAGAACATAGGAGAGTTTCTCAGAAAGCTTCTTTCCAGTTTTGAACGGAAGATATTTCCTTTTTCACCATAGCCCTCTATGGGCTTGCAAATATCCCTTTGCCAATTCCACAAGAACAGCCTTAGCGAAAGGCTTCTTGAAGGGAAGGATGTAACTCTGTGAGATGAATTAACAGAACACAGAGCAGTTTCTCAGAAAGCTTCTTTCCAGTTTTCAACGGAAGATATTTCCTTTTTCACCATAGCCCTCTATGGGCTTCCAAATATCCCTTTGCCAATTCCACAAGAACAGCCTTAGCGAAAGGCTTCTTGAAGGGAAAGATGTAACTCTGTGAGATGAATTAACAGAACACAGAGCAGTTTCTCAGAAAGCTTCTTTCCAGTTTTGAACGGAAGATATTTCCTTTTTCACCATAGCCCTCTATGGGTTTCCAAATATCCCTTTGCCAATTCCACAAGAACAGCCTTAGCGAAAGGCTTCTTGAAGGGAAAGATGTAACTCTGTGAGATGAATTAACAGAACACAGAGCAGTTTCTCAGAAAGCTTCTTTCCAGTTTTGAACGGAAGATATTTCCTTTTTCACCATAGCCCTCTATGGGCTTCCAAATATCCCTTTGCCAATTCCACAAGAACAGCCTTAGCGAAAGGCTTCTTGAAGGGCAAGATGTAACTCTGTGAGATGAATTAACAGAACACAGAGCAGTTTCTCAGAAAGCTTCTTTCCAGTTTTGAACGGAAGATATTTCCTTTTTCACCATAGCCCTCTATGGGCTTCCAAATATCCCTTTGCCAATTCCACAAGAACAGCCTTAGCGAAAAGCTTCTTGAAGGGAAAGATGTAACACTGTGAGATGAATTAACAGAACACAGAGCAGTTTCTCAGAAAGCTTCTTTCCAGTTTTGAACGGAAGATATTTCCTTTTTCACCATAGCCCTCTATGGGCTTCCAAATATTCCTTTGCCAATTCCACAAGAACAGCCTTAGCGAAAGGCTTCTTGAAGGGAAAGATGTAACTCTGTGAGATGAATTAACAGAACACAGAGCAGTTTCTCAGAAAGCTTCCTTCCAGTTTTGAACGGAAGATATTTCCTTTTTCACCATAGCCCTCTATGGGCTTCCAAATATCCCTTTGCCAATCGCACAAGAACAGCCTTAGTTAAGGTTTCTTGAAGGGAAAGATGTAACTCTGTGAGATGAATTAAGACAACACAGAGCAGTTTCTCAGAAAGCTTCTTTCCAGTTTTGAACGGAAGATATTTCCTTTTTCACCATAGCCCTCTATGGGCTTCCAAATATCCCTTTGCCAATTCCACAAGAACAGCCTTAGAGAAAGGCTTCTTGAAGGGAAAGATGTAACTCTGTGAGATGAATTAACAGAACACAGAGCAGTTTCTCAGAAAGCTTCTTTCCAGTTTTGAACGGAATATATTTCCTTTTTCACCATAGCCCTCTATGGGCTTCCAAATATCCCTTTGCCAATTCCACAAGAATAGCCTTAGCGAAAGGCTTCTTGAAGGGAAAGATGTAACTCTGTGAGATGAATTTACAGAACATAGGAGAGTTTCTCAGAAAGCTTCTTTCCAGTTTTGAACGGAAGATATTTCCTTTTTCACCATAGCCCTCTATGGGCTTGCAAATATCCCTTTGCCAATTCCACAAGGACAGCCTTAGCGAAAGGCTTCTTGAAGGGAAGGATGTAACTCTGTGAGATGAATTAACAGAACACAGAGCAGTTTCTCAGAAAGCTTCTTTCCAGTTTTCAACGGAAGATATTTCCTTTTTCACCATAGCCCTCTATGGGCTTCCAAATATCCCTTTGCCAATTCCACAAGAACAGCCTTAGCGAAAGGCTTCTTGAAGGGAAAGATGTAACTCTGTGAGATGAATTAACAGAACACAGAGCAGTTTCTCAGAAAGCTTCTTTCCAGTTTTGAACGGAAGATATTTCCTTTTTCACCATAGCCCTCTATGGGTTTCCAAATATCCCTTTGCCAATTCCACAAGAACAGCCTCAGCGAAAGGTTCTTGAAGGTTAAGATGTAACTCTGTGAGATAAATTAACAGAACACAGAGCAGTTTCTCAGAAAGCTTCTTTCCAGTTTTGAACGGAAGATATTTCGTTTTTACCATAGCCCTCTATGGGCTTCCAAATATCCCTTTGCCAATTCCACAAGAACAGCCTTAGCGAAAGGCTTCTTGAAGGGAAAGATGTAACTCTGTGAGATGAATTAACAGAACACAGAGCAGTTTCTCAGAAAGCTTCTTTCCAGTTTTCAACGGAAGATATTTCCTTTTTCACCATAGCCCTCTATGGGCTTCCAAATATCCCTTTGCCAATTCCACAAGAATAGCCTTAGCGAAAGGCTTCTTGAAGGGAAAGATGTAACTCTGTGAGATGAATTTACAGAACATAGAAGAGTTTCTCAGAAAGCTTCTTTCCAGTTTTGAACGGAAGATATTTCCTTTTTCACCATAGCCCTCTATGGGCTTGCAAATATCCCTTTGCCAATTCCACAAGGACAGCCTTAGCGAAAAGCTTCTTGAAGGGAAGGATGTAACTCTGTGAGATGAATTAACAGAACACAGAGCAGTTTCTCAGAAAGCTTCTTTCCAGTTTTCAACGGAAGATATTTCCTTTTTCACCATAGCCCTCTATGGGCTTCCAAATATCCCTTTGCCAATTCCACAAGAACAGCCTTAGCGAAAGGCTTCTTGAAGGGAAAGATGTAACTCTGTGAGATGAATTAACAGAACAAAGAGCAGTTTCTCAGAAAGCTTCTTTCCAGTTTTGAACGGAAGATATTTCCTTTTTCACCATAGCCCTCTATGGGCTTCCAAATATCCCTTTGCCAATTCCACAAGAACAGCCTTAGCGAAAGGCTTCTTGAAGGGAAAGATGTAACTCTGTGAGATGAATTAACAGAACACAGTGCAGTTTCTCAGAAAGCTTCTTTCCAGTTTTGAACGGAAGATATTTCCTTTTTCACCATAGCCCTCTATGGGCTTCCAAATATCCCTTTGCCAATTCCACAAGAACAGCCTTAGCGAAAGGCTTCTTGAAGGGAAAGATGTAACTCTGTGAGATGAATTAACAGAACACAGAGCAGTTTCTCAGAAAGCTTCTTTCCAGTTTTGAACGGAAGATATTTCCTTTTTCACCATAGCCCTCTATGGGCTTCCAAATATCCCTTTGCCAATTCCACAAGAACAGCCTTAGCGAAAGGCTTCTTGAAGGGCAAGATGTAACTCTGTGAGATGAATTAACAGAACACAGAGCAGTTTCTCAGAAAGCTTCTTTCCAGTTTTGAACGGAAGATATTTCCTTTTTCACCATAGCCCTCTATGGGCTTCCAAATATCCCTTTGCCAATTGCACAAGAACAGCCTTAGCGAAAAGCTTCTTGAAGGGAAAGATGTAACACTGTGAGATGAATTAACAGAACACAGAGCAGTTTCTCAGAAAGCTTCTTTCCAGTTTTGAACGGAAGATATTTCCTTTTTCACCATAGCCCTCTATGGGCTTCCAAATATTCCTTTGCCAATTCCACAAGAACAGCCTTAGCGAAAGGCTTCTTGAAGGGAAAGATGTAACTCTGTGAGATGAATTAACAGAACACAGAGCAGTTTCTCAGAAAGCTTCCTTCCAGTTTTGAACGGAAGATATTTCCTTTTTCACCATAGCCCTCTATGGGCTTCCAAATATCCCTTTGCCAATTCCACAAGAACAGCCTCAGCGAAAGGCTTCTTGAAGGTTAAGATGTAACTCTGTGAGATAAATTAACAGAACACAGAGCAGTTTCTCAGAAAGCGTCTTTCCAGTTTTGAACGGAAGATATTTCCTTTTTACCATAGCCCTCTATGGGCTTCCAAATATCCCTTTTCCAATTCCACAAGAACAGCCTTAGCGAAAGGCTTCTTGAAGGGAAAGATGTAACTCTGTGAGATGAATTAACAGAACACAGAGCAGTTTCTCAGAAAGCTTCTTTCCAGATTTGAACGGAAGATATTTCCTTTTTCACCATAGCCCTCTATGGGCTTCCAAATATCCCTTTGCCAATTCCACAAGAACAGCCTTACCGAAAGGCTTCTTGAAGGGAAAGATGTAACGCTGTGAGATGAATTAACAGAACACAGAGCAGTTTCTCAGAAAGGTTCTTTCCAGTTTTGAACGGAAGATATTTCCTTTTTCACCATAGCCCTCTATGGGCTTCCAAATATCCCTTTGCCAATTCCACAAGAACAGCCTTAGCGAAAGGCTTCTTGAAGGGAAAGATGTAACTCTGTGAGATGAATTAACAGAACACAGATCAGTTTCTCAGAAACCTTCTTTCCAGTTTTGAACGGAAGATATTTCCTTTTTCACCATAGCCCTCTATGGGCTTCCAAATATCCCTTTGCCAATTCCACAAGAACAGCCTTAGCAAAAGGCTTCTTGAAGGGTAAGATGTAACTCTGTGAGATAAATTAACAGAACACAGAGCAGTTTCTCAGAAAGCTTCTTTCCAGTTTTGAACGGGAGATATTTCCTTTTTACCATAGCCCTCTATGGGCTTCCAAATATCCCTTTGCCAATTCCACAAGAACAGCCTTAGCGAAAGGCTTCTTGAAGGGAAAGGTGTAACTCTGTGAGATGAATTAACAGAACACAGAGCAGTTTCTCAGAAAGCTTCTTTCCAGTTTTGAACGGAAGATATTTCCTTTCTCACCATAGCCCTCTATGGGCTTCCAAATATCCCTTTGCCACTTCCACAAGAACAGCCTTAGCGAAAGGCTTCTTGAAGGGAAAGATGTAACTCTGTGAGATGAATTAACAGAACACAGAGCAGTTTCTCAGAAAGCTTCTTTCCAGTTTTGAACGGAAGATATTTCCTTTTTCACCATAGCCCTCTATGGGCTTCCAAATATCCCTTTGCCAATTCCACAAGAACAGCCTTAGCGAAAGGCTTCTTGAAGGGAAAGATGTAACTCTGTGAGATGAATTAACAGAACACAGAGCAGTTTCTCAGAAAGCTTCTTTCCAGTTTTGAACGGAAGATATTTCCTTTTTCACCATAGCCCTCTATGGGCTTCCAAATATCCCTTTGCCAATTCCACAAGAACAGCCTTAGCGAAAGGCTTCTTGAAGGGAAAGATGTAACTCTGTGAGATGAATTAACAGAACACAGAGCAGTTTCTCAGAAAGCTTCTTTCCAGATTTGAACGGAAGATATTTCCTTTTTCACCATAGCCCTCTATGGGCTTCCAAATATCCCTTTGCCAATTCCACAAGAACAGCCTTAGCGAAAGGCTTCTTGAAGGGAAAGATGTAACTCTGTGAGATGAATTAACAGAACACAGAGCAGTTTCTCAGAAAGCTTCTTTCCAGTTTTCAACGGAAGATATTTCTTTTTTCACCATAGCCCTCTATGGGATTCCAAATATCCCTTTGCCAACTCCACAAGAACAGCCTTAGCGAAAGGTTTCTTGAAGGGAAAGATGTAACTCTCTGAGATGAATGAACAGAACACAGAGCAGTTTCTCAGAAAGCTTCTTTCCAGTTTTGAACGGAAGATAATTCCTTTTTCACCATAGCCCTCTATGGGCTTCCAAATATCCCTTTTCCAATTCCACAAGAACAGCCTTAGCGAAAGGCTTCTTGAAGGGAAAGATGTAACTCTGTGAGATGAATTAAAAGAACACAGAGCAGTTTCTGAGAAAGCTTCTTTCCAGTTTTGAACGGAAGATATTTCCTTTTTCACCATAGCCCTCTATGGGCTTCTAAATATCCCTTTGCCAATCGCACAAGAACAGCCTTAGTTAAGGTTTCTTGAAGGGAAAGATGTAACTCTGTGAGATGAATTAAGACAACACAGAGCAGTTTCTCAGAAAGCTTCTTTCCAGTTTTGAACGGAAGATATTTCCTTTTTCACCATAGCCCTCTAGGGGCTTCCAAATATCCCTTTGCCAATTCCACAAGAACAGCCTTACCGAAAGGCTTCTTGAAGGGAAAGATGTAACTCTGTGAGATGAATTAACAGTACACAGAGCAGTTTCTCAGAAAGCTTTTTCCAGTTTTGAACGGAAGATATTTCCTTTTTCACCATAGCCCTCTATGGGCTTCCAAATATCCCTTTGCCAATTCCACAAGAACAGCCTTAGCGAAAGGCTTCTTGAAGGGAAAGATGTACCTCTGTGAGATGAATTAACAGAACACGGAGCAGTTTCTCACAAAGCTTGTTTCCAGTTTTGAATGGAAGATATTTCCTTTTTCACCGTAGCCCTCTATGGGCTTCCAAATATCCCTTTGCCAATTCCACAAGGACAGCCTTAGCGAAAGGCTTCTTGAAGGGAAAGATGTAACTCTGTTAGATGATTTAACAGAACACAGAGCAGTTTCTCAGAAAGCTTCTTTCCAGTTTTGAACGGAAGATATTTCGTTTTTCAAAATAACCCTCTAAGGGCTTCCAAATATCCCGTTGCCAATTCCACAAGAACAGCCTTAGCGAATGGCTTCTTCAAGGGAAAGATGTAACTCTGTGAGATGAATTAACAGAACACAGAGCAGTTTCTCAGAAAGCTTCTTTCCAGTTTTGAACGGAAGATATTTCCTTTTTCACCATAGCCCTCTGTGGGTTTCCAAATATCCCTTTGCCAATTCCACAAGAACAGCCTTAGCGAAAGGCTTCTTGAAGGGAAAGATGTAACTCTGTGAGATGAATTAACAGAACACAGAGCAGTTTCTCAGAAAGCTTCTTTCCAGTTTTGAACGGAAGATATTTCCTTTTTCACCATAGCCCTCTATGGGCTTCCAAATATCCCTTTGCCAATTCCACAAGAACAGCCTTAGCGAAAGGCTTCTTGAAGGGAAAGATGTAACGCTGTGAGATGAATTAACAGAACACAGAGCAGTTTCTCAGAAAGCTTCTTTCCAGTTTTGAACGGAAGATATTTCCTTTTTCACCATAGCCCTCTATGGGCTTCCAAATATCCCTTTGCCAATTCCACAAGAACAGCCTTAGCGAAAGGCTTCTTGAAGGGAAAGATGTAACTCTGTGAGATGAATTAACAGAACACAGATCAGTTTCTCAGAAACCTTCTTTCCAGTTTTGAACGGAAGATATTTCCTTTTTCACCATAGCCCTCTATGGGCTTCCAAATATCCCTTTGCCAATTCCACAAGAACAGCCTTAGCAAAAGGCTTCTTGAAGGGTAAGATGTAACTCTGTGAGATAAATTAACAGAACACAGAGCAGTTTCTCAGAAAGCTTCTTTCCAGTTTTGAACGGGAGATATTTCCTTTTTACCATAGCCCTCTATGGGCTTCCAAATATCCCTTTGCCAATTCCACAAGAACAGCCTTAGCGAAAGGCTTCTTGAAGGGAAAGGTGTAACTCTGTGAGATGAATTAACAGAACACAGAGCAGTTTCTCAGAAAGCTTCTTTCCAGTTTTGAACGGAAGATATTTACTTTTTCACCATAGCCCTCTATGGGCTTCCAAATATCCCTTTGCCAATTCCACAAGAACAGCCTTAGCGAAAGGCTTCTTGAAGGGAAAGATGTAACTCTGTGAGATGAATTAACAGAACACAGAGCAGTTTCTCAGAGAGCTTCTTTCCAGTTTTGAACGGAAGATATTTCCTTTTTCACCCTAGCCCTCTATGGGCTTCCAAATATCCCTTTGCCAATTCCACAAGAACAGCCTTAGCGAAATTCTTCTTGAAGGGAAAGATGTAACTCTGTGAGATGAATTAACAGAACACAGAGCAGTTTCTCAGAAAGCTTCTTTCCAGTTTTGAACGGAAGATATTTCCTTTTTCACCATAGCTCTCTATGGGCTTCCAAATATCCCTTTGCCAATTCCACAAGAACAGCCTTAGCGAAAGGCTTCTTGAAGGGAAAGATGTAACTCTGTGAGATGAATTAACAGAACACAGAGCAGTTTCTCAGAAAGCTTCTTTCCAGTTTTGAACGGAAGATATTTCCTTTTTCACCATAGCCCTCTATGGGCTTCCAAATATCCCTTTGCCAATTCCACAAGAACAGCCTTAGCGAAAGGCTTCTTGAAGGGAAAGATGTAACGCTGTGAGATGAATTAACAGAACACAGAGCAGTTTCTCAGAAAGCTTCTTTCCAGTTTTGAACGGAAGATATTCCCTTTTTCACCATAACCCTCTATGGGCTTCCAAATATCCCTTTGCCAATTCTACAAGAACAGCCTTAGCGAAAGGCTTCTTGAAGGGAAAGATGTAACTCTGTGAGATGAATTAACAGAACACAGAGCAGTTTCTCAGAAAGCTTCTTTCCAGTTTTGAACGGAAGATATTTCCTTTTTCACCATAGCCCTCTATGGGCTTCCAAATATCCCTTTGCCAATTCCGCAAGAACAGCCTTAGCGAAAGGCTTCTTGAAGGGAAAGATGTAACTCTGTGAGATGAATTAACAGAACACAGAGCAGTTTCTCAGAAAGCTTCTTTCCAGTTTTGAACGGAAGATATTTCCTTTTTCACCATAGCCCTCTATGGGCTTCCAAATATCCCTTTGCCAATTCCACAAGAACAGCCTCAGCGAAAGGCTTCTTGAAGTTTAAGATGTAACTCTGTGAGATAAATTAACAGAACACAGAGCAGTTTCTCAGAAAGCTTCTTTCCAGTTTTGAACGGAAGATATTTCCTTTTTACCATAGCCCTCTATGGGCTTCCAAATATCCCTTTGCCAATTCCACAAGAACAGCCTTAGCGAAAGGCTTCTTGAAGGGCAAGATGTAACTCTGTGAGATGAATTAACAGAACACAGAGCAGTTTCTTAGAAAGCTTCTTTCCAGTTTTGAACGGAAGATATTTCCTTTTTCACCGTAGCCCTCTATGGGCTTCCAAATATCCCTTTGCCAATTCCACAAGAATAGCATTAGCGAAAGGCTTCTTGAAGGGAAAGATGTAACTCTGTGAGATGAATTAACAGAACACAGAGCAGTTTCTCAGAAAGCTTCTTTCCAGTTTTCAACGGAAGATATTTCCTTTTTCACCATAGCCCTCTATGGGCTTCCAAATATCCCTTTGCCAATTCCACAAGAACAGCCTTAGCGAAAGGCTTCTTGAAGGGAAAGATGTAACTCTGTCAGATGAATTAACAGAACAAAGAGCAGTTTCTCAGAAAGCTTCTTTCCAGTTTTGAACGGAAGATATTTCCTTTTTCACCATAGCCCTCTATGGGCTTACAAATATCGCTTTGCCAATTCCACAAGAACAGCCTTAGCGAAAGGCTTCTTGAAGGGAAAGATGTAACTCTGTGAGATGAATTTACAGAACATAGAATAGTTTCTCAGAAAGCTTCTTTCCAGTTTTGAACGGAAGATATTTCCTTTTTCACCATAGCCCTCTATGGGCTTCCAAATATCCCTTTGCCAATTCCACAAGAACAGCCTTAGCGAAAGGCTTCTTGAAGGGAAAGATGTAACTCTGTGAGATGAATTAACAGAACAAAGAGCAGTTTCTCAGAAAGCTTCTTTCCAGTTTTCAAAGGAAGATATTTCCTTTTTCACCATAGCCCTCTATGGGCTTCCAAATATCCCTTTGCCAATTCCACAAGAACAGCCTTAGCGAAAGGCTTCTTGAAGGGAAAGATGTAACTCTGTTAGATGAATTAACAGAACACAGAGCAGTTTCTCAGAAAGCTTCTTTCCAGTTTCGAACGGAAGATATTTCCTTTTTCACCATAGCCCTCTATGGGCTTCCAAATATCCCTTTGCCAATTCCACAAGAACAGCCTTAGCGAAAGGCTTCTTGAAGGGAAAGATGTAACTCTGTGAGATGAATTAACAGAACACAGAGCAGTTTCTCAGAAAGCTTCTTTCCAGTTTTGAACTGAAGATACTTCCTTTTTCACATAGCCCTCTATGGGCTTCCAAATATCCCTTTGCCAATTGCACAAGAACAGCCTTAGCGAAAGGCTTCTTGAAGGGAAAGTTGTAACACTGTGAGATGAATTAACAGAACACAGAGCAGTTTCTCAGAAAGCTTCTTTCCAGTTTTGAACGGAAGATATTTCCTTTTTCACCATAGCCCTCTATGGGCTTCCAAATATCCCTTTGCCAATTGCACAAGAACAGCCTTAGCGAAAGGCTTCTTGAAGGGAAAGATGTAACACTGTGAGATGAATTAACAGAACACAGAGCAGTTTCTCAGAAAGCTTCTTTCCAGTTTTGAACAGAAGATATTTCCTTTTTCACCATAGCCCTCTATGGGCTTCCAAATATCCCTTTGCCAATTCCACAAGAACAGCCTTAGCGAAAGTCTTCTTGAAGGGAAAGATGTAACTCTGTGAGATGAATTAACAGAACACAGAGCAGTTTCTCAGAAAGCTTCTTTCCAGTTTTGAACGGAAGATATTTCCTTTTTCACCATAGCCCTCTATGGGCTTCCAAATATCCCTTTGCCAATTCCACAAGAACAGCCTTAGCGAAAGGCTTCTTGAAGGGAAAGATGTAACTCTGTGAGATGAATTAACAGAACACAGAGCAGTTTCTCAGAAAGCTTCTTTCCAGTTTTGAACGGAAGATATTTCCTTTTTCACCATAGCCCTCTATGGGCTTCCAAATATCCCTTTGCCAATTCCACAAGAACAGCCTTAGCGAAAGGCTTCTTCAAGGGAAAGATGTAACTCTGAGAGGTGAATTAACAGACCACAGGGCAGTTTCTCAGAAAGCTTCTTTCCAGTTTTGAACGGAAGATATTTCCTTTTTCACCATAGCCCTCTATGGGCTTCCAAATATCCCTTTGCCAATTCCACAAGAACAGCCTTAGCGAAAGGCTTCTTGAAGGGAAAGATGTAACTCTGTGAGATGAATTAACAGAACACAGAGCAGTTTCTCAGAAAGCTTCTTTCCAGTTTTGAACGGAAGATATTTCCTTTCTCACCATAGCCCTCTATGGGCTTCCAAATATCCCTTTGCCACTTCCACAAGAACAGCCTTAGCGAAAGGCTTCTTGAAGGGAAAGATGTAACTCTGTGAGATGAATTAACAGAACACAGAGCAGTTTCTCAGAAAGCTTCTTTCCAGTTTTGAACGGAAGATATTTCCTTTTTCACCATAGCCCTCTACGGGCTTCCAAATATCCCTTTGCCAATTCCACAACAACAGCCTTAGCGAAAGGCGTCTTCAAGGGAAAGATGTAACTCTTTAAGATGAATTAACAGAACACAGAGCAGTTTCTCAGAAAGCTTCTTTCCAGTTTTGAACGGAAGATATTTCCTTTTTCACCATAGCCCTCTATGGGCTTCCAAATATCCCTTTGCCAATTCCACAAGAACAGCCTTAGCGAAAGGCTTCTTGAAGGGAAAGATGTAACGCTGTGAGATGAATTAACAGAACACAGAGCAGTTTCTCAGAAAGCTTCTTTCCAGTTTTGAACGGAAGATATTTCCTTTTTCACCATAGCCCTCTATGGGCTTCCAAATATCCCTTTGCCAATTCCACAAGAACAGCCTTAGCGAAAGGCTTCTTGAAGGGAAAGGTGTAACTCTGTGAGATGAATTAACAGAACACAGAGCAGTTTCTCAGAAAGCTTCTTTCCAGTTTTGAACGGAAGATATTTCCTTTTTCACCATAGCCCTCTATGGGCTTCCAAATATCCCTTTGCCAATTCCACAAGAACAGCCTTAGCGAAAGGCTTCTTGAAGGGAAAGATGTAACTCTGTGAGATGAATTAACAGAACACAGAGCAGTTTCTCAGAAAGCTTCTTTCCAGTTTTGAACGGAAGATATTTCCTTTTTCACCATAGCCCTCTATGGGCTTCCAAATATCCCTTTGCCAATTCCACAAGAACAGCCTTAGCGAAAGGCTTCTTGAAGGGAAAGATGTAACTCTGTGAGATGAATTAACAGAACACAGAGCAGTTTCTCAGAAAGCTTCTTTCCAGTTTTGAACGGAAGATATTTCCTTTTTCACCATAGCCCTCTAAGGGCTTCCAAATATCCCTTTGCCAATTCCACAAGAACAGCCTTAGCGATAGGCTTCTTCAAGGGAAAGATGTAACTCTGTGAGATGAATTAACAGAACACAGAGCAGTTTCTCGGAAAGCTTCTTTCCAGTTTTGAACGGAAGATATTTCCTTTTTCACCATAGCCCTCTATGGGCTTCCAAATATCCCTTTGCCAATTCCACAAGAACAGCCTTAGCGAAAGGCTTCTTGAAGGGAAAGATGTAACTCTGTGAGATGAATTAACAGAACAAAGAGCAGTTTCTCAGAAAGCTTCTTTCCAGTTTTCAAAGGAAGATATTTCCTTTTTCACCATAGCCCTCTATGGGCTTCCAAATATCCCTTTGCCAATTCCACAAGAACAGCCTTAGCGAAAGTCTTCTTGAAGGGAAAGATGTAACTCTGTTAGATGAATTAACAGAACACAGAGCAGTTTCTCAGAAAGCTTCTTTCCAGTTTTGAACGGAAGATATTTCCTTTTTCACCATAGCCCTCTATGGGCTTCCGAATATCCCTTTGCCAATTCCACAAGAACAGCCTTAGCGAAAGGCTTCTTGAAGGGAAAGATGTAACTCTGTGAGATGAATTAACAGAACACAGAGCAGTTTCTCAGAAAGCTTCTTTCCAGTTTTGAACTGAAGATACTTCCTTTTTCACATAGCCCTCTATGGGCTTCCAAATATCCCTTTGCCAATTGCACAAGAACAGCCTTAGCGAAAGGCTTCTTGAAGGGAAAGATGTAACACTGTGAGATGAATTAACAGAACACGGAGCAGTTTCTCAGAAAGCTTCTTTCCAGTTTTGAACGGAAGATATTTCCTTTTTCACCATAGCCCTCTATGGGCTTCCAAATATCCCTTTGCCAATTCCACAAGAACAGCCTTACCGAAAGGCTTCTTGAAGGTAAAGATGTAACTCTGTGAGATGAATTAACAGAACACAGAGCAGTTTCTCAGAAAGCTTCTTTCCAGTTTTGAACGGAAGCTATTTCCTTTTTCACCGTAGCCCTCTATGGGCTTCCAAATATCCCTTTGCCAATTCCACAAGAACAGCCTTAGCGAAAGGCTTCTTGAAGGGAAAGATGTAACTCTGTGAGATGAATTAACAGAACACAGAGCAGTTTCTCAGAAAGCTTCTTTCCAGATTTGAACGGAAGATATTTCCTTTTTCACCATAGCCCTCTATGGGCTTCCAAATATCCCTTTGCCAATTCCACAAGAACAGCCTTAGCGAAAGGCTTCTTGAAGGGAAAGATGTAACTCTGTGAGATGAATTAACAGAACACAGAGCAGTTTCTCAGAAACCTTCTTTCCAGTTTTGAACGGAAGATATTTACTTTTTCACCATAGCCCTCTATGGGCTTCCAAATATCCCTTTGCCAATTCCACAAGAACAGCCTTAGCGAAAGGCTTCTTGAAGGGAAAGATGTAACTCTCTGAGATGAATGAACAGAACACAGAGCAGTTTCTCAGAAAGCTCCTTTCCAGTTTTGAACGGAAGATAATTCCTTTTTCACCATAGCCCTCTATGGGCTTCCAAATATCCCTTTGCCAATTGCACAAGAACAGCCTTAGCGAAAGGCTTCTTGAAGGGAAAGATGTAACACTGTGAGATGAATTAACAGAACACAGAGCAGTTTCTCAGAAAGCTTCTTTCCAGTTTTGAACGGAAGATATTTCCTTTTTCACCATAGCCCTCTATGGGCTTCCAAATATCCCTTTGCCAATTCCACAAGAACAGCCTTAGCGAAAGGCTTCTTGAAGGGAAAGATGTAACTCTGTGAGATGAATTAACAGAACACAGAGCAGTTTCTCAGAAAGCTTCTTTCCAGTTTTGAACGGAAGATATTTCCTTTTTCACCATAGCCCTCTATGGGCTTCCAAATATCCCTTTGCCAATTCCACAAGAACAGCCTTAGCGAAAGGCTTCTTGAAGGAAAAGATGTAACTCTGTGAGATGAATTAACAGAACACAGAGCAGTTTCTCAGAAAGCTTCTTTCCAGTTTTGAACGGAAGATATTTCCTTTTTCACCATAGCCCTCTATGGGCTTCCAAATATCCCTTTGCCAATTCCACAAGAACAGCCTTAGCGAAAGGCTTCTTGAAGGGAAAGATGTAACTCTGTGAGGTGAATTAACAGAACACAGAGCAGTTTTTCAGAAAGCTTTTTCCAGTTTTGAACGGAAGATATTTCCTTTTTCACCATATCCCTCTATGGGCTTCCAAATATCCCTTTGCCAATTCCACAAGAACAGCCTTAGCGAAAGGCTTCTTGAAGGGAAAGATGTAACTCTGTGAGATAAATTTACAGAACATATAACAGTTTCTCAGAAAGCTTCTTTCCAGTTTTGAACGGAAGATATTTCCTTTTTCACCATAGCCCTCTATGGGCTTAAAAATATCCCTTTGCCAATTCCACAAGAACAGCCTTAGCGAAAGGCTTCTTGAAGGGAAAGATGTAACTCTGTGAGATGAATTAACAGAACACAGAGCAGTTTCTCAGAAAGCTTCTTTCCAGTTTTGAACGGAAGGTATTTCCTTTTTCACCATAGCCCTCTATGGGCTTCCAAATATCCCTTTGCCAATTCCACAAGAACAGCCTTAGCGAAAGGCTTCTTGAAGGGAAAGATGTAACTCTGTGAGATGAATTAACAGAACACACAGCAGTTTCTCAGAAAGCTTCTTTCCAGTTTTGAACGGAAGATATTTCCTTTTTCACCATAGCCCTCTATGGGCTTCCAAATATCCCTTTGCCAATTCCACAAGAACAGCCTTAGCGAAAGGCTTCTTCAAGGGAAAGATGTAACTCTGTGAGGTGAATTAACAGAACACAGGGCAGTTTCTCAGAAAGCTTCTTTCCAGTTTTGAACGGAAGATATTTCCTTTTTCACCATAGCCCTCTATGGGCTTCCAAATATCACTTTGCCAATTCCACAAGAACAGCCTTAGCGAAAGGCTTCTTGAAGGGAAAGATGTAACTCTGTGAGATGAATTAACAGAACACAGAGCAGTTTCTCAGAAAGCTTCTTTCCAGTTTTGAACGGAAGATATTTCCTTTCTCACCATACCCCTCTATGGGCTTCCAAATATCCCTTTGCCACTTCCACAAGAACAGCCTTAGCGAAAGGCTTCTTGAAGGGAAAGATGTAACTCTGTGAGATGAATTAACAGAACACAGAGCAGTTTCTCAGAAAGCTTCTTTCCAGTTTTGAACGGAAGATATTTCCTTTTTCACCATAGCCCTCTATGGGCTTCCAAATATCCCTTTGCCAATTCCCCAAGAACAGCCTTAGAGAAAGGCTTCTTGAAGGGAAAGATGTAACTCTGTGAGATGAATTAACAGAACACAGAGCAGTTTCTCAGAAAGCTTCTTTCCAGTTTTGAACGAAAGATATTTCCTTTTTCACCATAGCCCTCTATGGGCTTGCAAATATCCATTTGCCAATTCCACAAGGACAGCCTTAGCGAAAAGCTTCTTGAAGGGAAGGATGTAACTCTGTGAGATGAATTAACAGAACACAGAGCAGTTTCTCAGAAAGCTTCTTTCCAGTTTTCTACGGAAGATATTTCCTTTTTCACCATAGCCCTCTATGGGCTTCCAAATATCCCTTTGCCAATTCCACAAGAACAGCCTTAGCGAAAGGCTTCTTGAAGGGAAAGATGTAACTCTGTGAGATGAATTAACAGAACACAGAGCAGTTTCTCAGAAAGCTTCTTTCCAGTTTTCAACGGAAGATATTTCCTTTTTCACCATAGCCCTCTATGGGCTTCCAAATATCCCTTTGCCAATTCCACAACAACAGCCTTAGCGAAAGGCGTCTTCAAGGGAAAGATGTAACTCTTTAAGATGAATTAACAGAACACAGAGCAGTTTCTCAGAAAGCTTCTTTCCAGTTTTGAACGGAAGATATTTCCTTTTTCACCATAGCCCTCTATGGGCTTCCAAATATCCCTTTGCCAATTCCACAAGAACAGCCTTAGCGAAAGGCTTCTTGAAGGGAAAGATGTAACGCTGTGAGATGAATTAACAGAACACAGAGCAGTTTCTCAGAAAGCTTCTTTCCAGTTTTGAACGGAAGATATTTCCTTTTTCACCATAGCCCTCTATGGGCTTCCAAATATCCCTTTGCCAATTCCACAAGAACAGCCTTAGCGAAAGGCTTCTTGAAGGGAAAGATGTAACTCTGTGAGATGAATTAACAGAACACAGAGCAGTTTCTCAGAAAGCTTCTTTCCAGTTTTGAACTGAAGATACTTCCTTTTTCACATAGCCCTCTATGGGCTTCCAAATATCCCTTTGCCAATTGCACAAGAACAGCCTTAGCGAAAGGCTTCTTGAAGGGAAAGATGTAACACTGTGAGATGAATTAACAGAACACGGAGCAGTTTCTCAGAAAGCTTCTTTCCAGTTTTGAACGGAAGATATTTCCTTTTTCACCATAGCCCTCTATGGGCTTCCAAATATCCCTTTGCCAATTCCACAAGAACAGCCTTACCGAAAGGCTTCTTGAAGGGAAAGATGTAACTCTGTGAGATGAATTAACAGAACACAGAGCAGTTTTTCAGAAAGCTTCTTTCCAGTTTTGAACGGAAGCTATTTCCTTTTTCACCATAGCCCTCTATGGGCTTCCAAATATCCCTTTGCCAATTCCACAAGAACAGCCTTAGCGAAAGGCTTCTTGAAGGGCAAGATGTAACTCTGTGAGATGAATTAACAGAACACAGAGCAGTTTCTCAGAAAGCTTCTTTCCAGATTTCAACGGAAGATATTTCCTTTTTCACCATAGCCCTCTATGGGCTTCCAAATATCCCTTTGCCAATTCCACAAGAACAGCCTTAGCGAAAGGCTTCTTGAAGGGAAAGATGTAACTCTGTGAGATGAATTAACAGAACCCCGAGCAGTTTCTCAGAAACCTTCTTTCCAGTTTTGAACGGAAGATATTTCCTTTTTCACCATAGCCCTCTATGGGCTTCCAAATATCCCTTTGCCAATTCCACAAGAACAGCCTTAGCGAAAGGCTTCTTGAAGGGAAAGATGTAACTCTCTGAGATGAATGAACAGAACACAGAGCAGTTTCTCAGAAAGCTCCTTTCCAGTTTTGAACGGAAGATAATTCCTTTTTCACCATAGCCCTCTATGGGCTTCCAAATATCCCTTTGCCAATTGCACAAGAACAGCCTTAGCGAAAGGCTTCTTGAAGGGAAAGATGTAACACTGTGAGATGAATTAACAGAACACAGAGCAGTTTCTCAGAAAGCTTCTTTCCAGTTTTGAACGGAAGATATTTCCTTTTTCACCATAGCCCTCTATGGGCTTCCAAATATCCCTTTGCCAATTCCACAAGAACAGCCTTAGCGAAAGGCTTCTTGAAGGGAAAGATGTAACTCTGTGAGATGAATTAACAGAACACAGAGCAGTTTCTCAGAAAGCTTCTTTCCAGTTTTGAACGGAAGATATTTCCTTTTTCACCATAGCCCTCTATGGGCTTCCAAATATCCCTTTGCCAATTCCACAAGAACAGCCTTAGCGAAAGGCTTCTTGAAGGAAAAGATGTAACTCTGTGAGATGAATTAACAGAACACAGAGCAGTTTCTCAGAAAGCTTCTTTCCAGTTTTGAACGGAAGATATTTCCTTTTTCACCATAGCCCTCTATGGGCTTCCAAATATCCCTTTGCCAATTCCACAAGAACAGCCTTAGCGAAAGGCTTCTTGAAGGGAAAGATGTAACTCTGTGAGGTGAATTAACAGAACACAGAGCAGTTTTTCAGAAAGCTTTTTCCAGTTTTGAACGGAAGATATTTCCTTTTTCACCATATCCCTCTATGGGCTTCCAAATATCCCTTTGCCAATTCCACAAGAACAGCCTTAGCGAAAGGCTTCTTGAAGGGAAAGATGTAACTCTGTGAGATAAATTTACAGAACATATAACAGTTTCTCAGAAAGCTTCTTTCCAGTTTTGAACGGAAGATATTTCCTTTTTCACCATAGCCCTCTATGGGCTTAAAAATATCCCTTTGCCAATTCCACAAGAACAGCCTTAGCGAAAGGCTTCTTGAAGGGAAAGATGTAACTCTGTGAGATGAATTACCAGAACACAGAGCAGTTTCTCAGAAAGCTTCTTTCCAGTTTTGAACGGAAGATATTTCCTTTTTCACCATAGCCCTCTATGGGCTTCCAAATATCCCTTTGCCAATTCCACAAGAACAGCCTTAGCGAAAGGCTTCTTGAAGGGAAAGATGTAACTCTGTGAGATGAATTAACAGAACACACAGCAGTTTCTCAGAAAGCTTCTTTCCAGTTTTGAACGGAAGATATTTCCTTTTTCACCATAGCCCTCTATGGGCTTCCAAATATCCCTTTGCCAATTCCACAAGAACAGCCTTAGCGAAAGGCTTCTTCAAGGGAAAGATGTAACTCTGTGAGGTGAATTAACAGAACACAGGGCAGTTTCTCAGAAAGCTTCTTTCCAGTTTTGAACGGAAGATATTTCCTTTTTCACCATAGCCCTCTATGGGCTTCCAAATATCACTTTGCCAATTCCACAAGAACAGCCTTAGCGAAAGGCTTCTTGAAGGGAAAGATGTAACTCTGTGAGATGAATTAACAGAACACAGAGCAGTTTCTCAGAAAGCTTCTTTCCAGTTTTGAACGGAAGATATTTCCCTTCTCACCATACCCCTCTATGGGCTTCCAAATATCCCTTTGCCACTTCCACAAGAACAGCCTTAGCGAAAGGCTTCTTGAAGGGAAAGATGTAACTCTGTGAGATGAATTAACAGAACACAGAGCAGTTTCTCAGAAAGCTTCTTTCCAGTTTTGAACGGAAGATATTTCCTTTTTCACCATAGCCCTCTATGGGCTTCCAAATATCCCTTTGCCAATTCCCCAAGAACAGCCTTAGAGAAAGGCTTCTTGAAGGGAAAGATGTAACTCTGTGAGATGAATTAACAGAACACAGAGCAGTTTCTCAGAAAGCTTCTTTCCAGTTTTGAACGAAAGATATTTCCTTTTTCACCATAGCCCTCTATGGGCTTGCAAATATCCATTTGCCAATTCCACAAGGACAGCCTTAGCGAAAAGCTTCTTGAAGGGAAGGATGTAACTCTGTGAGATGAATTAACAGAACACAGAGCAGTTTCTCAGAAAGCTTCTTTCCAGTTTTCAACGGAAGATATTTCCTTTTTCACCATAGCCCTCTATGGGCTTCCAAATATCCCTTTGCCAATTCCACAAGAACAGCCGTAGCGAAAGGCTTCTTGAAGGGAAAGATGTAACTCTGTGAGATGAATTAACAGAACAAAGAGCAGTTTCTCAGAAAGCTTCTTTCCAGTTTTGAACGGAAGATACTTCCTTTTTCACATAGCCCTCTATGGGCTTCCAAATATCCCTTTGCCAATTGCACAAGAACAGCCTTAGCGAAAGGCTTCTTGAAGGGAAAGATGTAACACTGTGAGATGAATTAACAGAACACGGAGCAGTTTCTCAGAAAGCTTCTTTCCAGTTTTGAACGGAAGATATTTCCTTTTTCACCATAGCCCTCTATGGGCTTCCAAATATCCCTTTGCCAATTCCACAAGAACAGCCTTACCGAAAGGCTTCTTGAAGGGAAAGATGTAACTCTGTGAGATGAATTAACAGAACACAGAGCAGTTTTTCAGAAAGCTTCTTTCCAGTTTTGAACGGAAGCTATTTCCTTTTTCACCATAGCCCTCTATGGGCTTCCAAATATCCCTTTGCCAATTCCACAAGAACAGCCTTAGCGAAAGGCTTCTTGAAGGGAAAGATGTAACTCTGTGAGATGAATTAACAGAACACAGAGCAGTTTCTCAGAAAGCTTCTTTCCAGATTTGAACGGAAGATATTTCCTTTTTCACCATAGCCCTCTATGGGCTTCCAAATATCCCTTTGCCAATTCCACAAGAACAGCCTTAGCGAAAGGCTTCTTGAAGGGAAAGATGTAACTCTGTGAGATGAATTAACAGAACACAGAGCAGTTTCTCAGAAACCTTCTTTCCAGTTTTGAACGGAAGATATTTCCTTTTTCACCATAGCCCTCTATGGGCTTCCAAATATCCCTTTGCCAATTCCACAAGAACAGCCTTAGCGAAAGGCTTCTTGAAGGGAAAGATGTAACTCTCTGAGATGAATGAACAGAACACAGAGCAGTTTCTCAGAAAGCTCCTTTCCAGTTTTGAACGGAAGATAATTCCTTTTTCACCATAGCCCTCTATGGGCTTCCAAATATCCCTTTGCCAATTGCACAAGAACAGCCTTAGCGAAAGGCTTCTTGAAGGGAAAGATGTAACACTGTGAGATGAATTAACAGAACACAGAGCAGTTTCTCAGAAAGCTTCTTTCCAGTTTTGAACGGAAGATATTTCCTTTTTCACCATAGCCCTCTATGGGCTTCCAAATATCCCTTTGCCAATTCCACAAGAACAGCCTTAGCGAAAGGCTTCTTGAAGGGAAAGATGTAACTCTGTGAGATGAATTAACAGAACACAGAGCAGTTTCTCAGAAAGCTTCTTTCCAGTTTTGAACGGAAGATATTTCCTTTTTCACCATAGCCCTCTATGGGCTTCCAAATATCCCTTTGCCAATTCCACAAGAACAGCCTTAGCGAAAGGCTTCTTGAAGGAAAAGATGTAACTCTGTGAGATGAATTAACAGAACACAGAGCAGTTTCTCAGAAAGCTTCTTTCCAGTTTTGAACGGAAGATATTTCCTTTTTCACCATAGCCCTCTATGGGCTTCCAAATATCCCTTTGCCAATTCCACAAGAACAGCCTTAGCGAAAGGCTTCTTGAAGGGAAAGATGTAACTCTGTGAGGTGAATTAACAGAACACAGAGCAGTTTTTCAGAAAGCTTTTTCCAGTTTTGAACGGAAGATATTTCCTTTTTCACCATATCCCTCTATGGGCTTCCAAATATCCCTTTGCCAATTCCACAAGAACAGCCTTAGCGAAAGGCTTCTTGAAGGGAAAGATGTAACTCTGTGAGATAAATTTACAGAACATATAACAGTTTCTCAGAAAGCTTCTTTCCAGTTTTGAACGGAAGATATTTCCTTTTTCACCATAGCCCTCTATGGGCTTAAAAATATCCCTTTGCCAATTCCACAAGAACAGCCTTAGCGAAAGGCTTCTTGAAGGGAAAGATGTAACTCTGTGAGATGAATTAACAGAACACAGAGCAGTTTCTCAGAAAGCTTCTTTCCAGTTTTGAACGGAAGATATTTCCTTTTTCACCATAGCCCTCTATGGGCTTCCAAATATCCCTTTGCCAATTCCACAAGAACAGCCTTAGCGAAAGGCTTCTTGAAGGGAAAGATGTAACTCTGTGAGATGAATTAACAGAACACACAGCAGTTTCTCAGAAAGCTTCTTTCCAGATTTGAACGGAAGATATTTCCTTTTTCACCATAGCCCTCTATGGGCTTCCAAATATCCCTTTGCCAATTCCACAAGAACAGCCTTAGCGAAAGGCTTCTTCAAGGGAAAGATGTAACTCTGTGAGGTGAATTAACAGAACACAGGGCAGTTTCTCAGAAAGCTTCTTTCCAGTTTTGAACGGAAGATATTTCCTTTTTCACCATAGCCCTCTATGGGCTTCCAAATATCACTTTGCCAATTCCACAAGAACAGCCTTAGCGAAAGGCTTCTTGAAGGGAAAGATGTAACTCTGTGAGATGAATTAACAGAACACAGAGCAGTTTCTCAGAAAGCTTCTTTCCAGTTTTGAACGGAAGATATTTCCTTTCTCACCATACCCCTCTATGGGCTTCCAAATATCCCTTTGCCACTTCCACAAGAACAGCTTTAGCGAAAGGCTTCTTGAAGGGAAAGATGTAACTCTGTGAGATGAATTAACAGAACACAGAGCAGTTTCTCAGAAAGCTTCTTTCCAGTTTTGAACGGAAGATATTTCCTTTTTCACCATAGCCCTCTATGGGCTTCCAAATATCCCTTTGCCAATTCCCCAAGAACAGCCTTAGAGAAAGGCTTCTTGAAGGGAAAGATGTAACTCTGTGAGATGAATTAACAGAACACAGAGCAGTTTCTCAGAAAGCTTCTTTCCAGTTTTGAACGAAAGATATTTCCTTTTTCACCATAGCCCTCTATGGGCTTGCAAATATCCATTTGCCAATTCCACAAGGACAGCCTTAGCGAAAAGCTTCTTGAAGGGAAGGATGTAACTCTGTGAGATGAATTAACAGAACACAGAGCAGTTTCTCAGAAAGCTTCTTTCCAGTTTTCAAAGGAAGGTATTTCCTTTTTCACCATAGCCCTCTATGGGCTTGCAAATATCCCTTTGCCAATTCCACAAGGACAGCCTTAGCGAAAGGCTTCTTGAAGGGAAGGATGTAACTCTGTGAGATGAATTAACAGAACACAGAGCAGTTTCTCAGAAAGCTTCTTTCCAGTTTTCAACGGAAGATATTTCCTTTTTCACCATAGCCCTCTATGGGCTTCCAAATATCCCTTTGCCAATTCCACAAGAACAGCCTTAGCGAAAGGCTTCTTGAAGGGAAAGATGTAACTCTGTGAGATGAATTAACAGAACACAGAGCAGTTTCTCAGAAAGCTTCTTTCCAGTTTTGAACGGAAGATATTTCCTTTTTCACCATAGCCCTCTATGGGTTTCCAAATATCCCTTTGCCAATTCCACAAGAACAGCCTCAGCGAAAGGCTTCTTGAAGGTTAAGATGTAACTCTGTGAGATAAATTAACAGAACACAGAGCAGTTTCTCAGAAAGCTTCTTTCCAGTTTTGAACGGAAGATATTTCCTTTTTACCATAGCCCTCTATGGGCTTCCAAATATCCCTTTGCCAATTCCACAAGAACAGCCTTAGCGAAAGGCTTCTTGAAGGGAAAGATGTAACTCTGTGAGATGAATTAACAGAACACAGAGCAGTTTCTCAGAAAGCTTCTTTCCAGTTTTGAACGGAAGATATTTCCTTTTTCACCATAGCCCTCTATGGGCTTCCAAATATCCCTTTGCCAATTAAACAAGAATAGCCTTAGCGAAAGGCTTCTTGAAGGGAAAGATGTAACTCTGTGAGATGAATTTACAGAACATAGAAGAGTTTCTCAGAAAGCTTCTTTCCAGTTTTGAACGGAAGATATTTCCTTTTTCACCATAGCCCTCTATGGGCTTGCAAATATCCCTTTGCCAATTCCACAGGGACAGACTTAGCGAAAAGCTTCTTGAAGGGAAGGATGTAACTCTGTGAGATGAATTAACAGAACACAGAGCAGTTTCTCAGAAAGCTTCTTTCCAGTTTTGAACGGAAGATATTTCCTTTTTCACCATAGCCCTCTATGGGCTTGCAAATATCCCTTTGCCAATTCCACAAGGACAGACTTAGCGAAAAGCTTCTTGAAGGGAAGGATGTAACTCTGTGAGATGAATTAACAGAACACAGAGCAGTTTCTCAGAAAGCTTTTTCCAGTTTTGAACGGAAGATATTTCCTTTTTCACCATAGCCCTCTATGGGCTTCCAAATATCCCTTTGCCAATTCCACAAGAACAGCCTTAGCGAAAGGCTTCTTGAAGGGAAAGATGTAACTCTGTGAGATGAATTAACAGAACAAAGAGCAGTTTCTCAGAAAGCTTCTTTCCAGTTTTGAACGGAAGATATTTCCTTTTTCACCATAGCCCTCTATGGGCTTCCAAATATCCCTTTGCCAATTCCACAAGAACAGCCTTAGCGAAAGGCTTCTTGAAGGGAAAGATGTAACTCTGTGAGATGAATTAACAGAACACAGTGCAGTTTCTCAGAAAGCTTCTTTCCAGTTTTGAACGGAAGATATTTCCTTTTTCACCATAGCCCTCTATGGGCTTCCTAATATCCCTTTGCCAATTCCACAAGAACAGCCTTAGCGAAAGGCTTCTTGAAGGGAAAGATGTAACTCTGTGAGATGAATTAACAGAACACAGAGCAGTTTCTCAGAAAGCTTCTTTCCAGTTTTGAACGGAAGATATTTCCTTTTTCACCATAGCCCTCTATGGGCTTCCAAATATCCCTTTGCCAATTCCACAAGAACAGCCTTAGCGAAAGGCTTCTTGAAGGGCAAGATGTAACTCTGTGAGATGAATTAACAGAACACAGAGCAGTTTCTCAGAAAGCTTCTTTCCAGTTTTGAACGGAAGATATTTCCTTTTTCACCATAGCCCTCTATGGGCTTCCAAATATCCCTTTGCCAATTGCACAAGAACAGCCTTAGCGAAAAGCTTCTTGAAGGGAAAGATGTAACACTGTGAGATGAATTAACAGAACACAGAGCAGTTTCTCAGAAAGCTTCTTTCCAGTTTTGAACGGAAAATATTTCCTTTTTCACCATAGCCCTCTATGGGCTTCCAAATATTCCTTTGCCAATTCCACAAGAACAGCCTTAGCGAAAGGCTTCTTGAAGGGAAAGATGTAACTCTGTGAGATGAATTAACTGAACACAGAGCAGTTTCTCAGAAAGCTTCCTTCCAGTTTTGAACGGAAGATATTTCCTTTTTCACCATAGCCCTCTATGGGCTTCCAAATATCCCTTTGCCAATTCCACAAGAACAGCCTCAGCGAAAGGCTTCTTGAAGGTTAAGATGTAACTCTGTGAGATAAATTAACAGAACACAGAGCAGTTTCTCAGAAAGCGTCTTTCCAGTTTTGAACGGAAGATATTTCCTTTTTACCATAGCCCTCTATGGGCTTCCAAATATCCCTTTTCCAATTCCACAAGAACAGCCTTAGCGAAAGGCTTCTTGAAGGGAAAGATGTAACTCTGTGAGATGAATTAACAGAACACAGAGCAGTTTCTCAGAAAGCTTCTTTCCAGTTTTGAACGGAATATATTTCCTTTTTCACCATAGCTCTCTATGGGCTTCCAAATATCCCTTTGCCAATTCCACAAGAATAGCCTTAGCGAAAGGCTTCTTGAAGGGAAAGATGTAACTCTGTGAGATGAATTTACAGAACATAGAAGAGTTTCTCAGAAAGCTTCTTTCCAGTTTTGAACGGAAGATATTTCCTTTTTCACCATAGCCCTCTATGGGCTTCCAAATATCCCTTTGCCAATTCCAAAAGAACAGCCTTAGCGAAAGGCTTCTTGAAGGGAAAGATGTAACTCTGTGAGATGAATTAACAGAACAAAGAGCAGTTTCTCAGAAAGCTTCTTTCCAGTTTTGAACGGAAGATATTTCCTTTTTCACCATAGCCCTCTATGGGCTTCCAAATATCCCTTTGCCAATTCCACAAGAACAGCCTTAGCGAAAGGCTTCTTGAAGGGAAAGATGTAACTCTGTGAGATGAATTAACAGAACACAGAGCAGTTTCTCAGAAAGCTTCTTTCCAGTTTTCAAAGGAAGATATTTCCTTTTTCACCATAGCCCTCTATGGGCTTCCAAATATCCCTTTGCCAATTCCACAAGAACAGCCTTAGTGAAAGGCTTCTTGAAGGGAAAGATGTAACTCTGTGAGATGAATTAACAGAACACAGAGCAGTTTCTCAGAAAGCTTCTTTCCAGTTTTCAACGGAAGATATTTCCTTTTTCACCATAGCCCTCTATGGGCTTCCAAATATCCCTTTGCCAATTCCACAAGAACAGCCTTAGCGAAAGGCTTCTTGAAGGGAAAGATGTAACTCTGTGTGATGAATTAACAGAACACAGAGCAGTTTCTCAGAAAGCTTCTTTCCAGTTTTGAACGGAAGATATTTCCTTTTTCACCATAGCCCTCTATGGGCTTCCAAATATCCCTTTGCCAATTGCACAAGAACAGCCTTAGCGAAAGGCTTCTTGAAGGGAAAGATGTAACACTGTGAGATGAATTAACAGAACACAGAGCAGTTTCTCAGAAAGCTTCTTTCCAGTTTTGAACGGAAGATATTTCCTTTTTCACCATAGCCCTCTATGGGCTTCCAAATATCCCTTTGCCAATTGCACAAGAACAGCCTTAGCGAAAGGCTTCTTGAAGGGAAAGATGTAACTCTGTGAGATGAATTAACAGAACACAGAGCAGTTTCTCAGAAAGCTTCTTTCCAGTTTTGAACGGAAGATATTTCCTTTTTCACCATAGCCCTCTATGGGCTTCCAAATATCCCTTTGCCAATTCCACAAGAACAGCCTTAGCGAAAGGCTTCTTGAAGGGATAGATGTAGCTCTGTGAGATGAATTAACAGAACACAGAGCAGTTTCTCAGAAAGCTTCTTTCCAGTTTTGAACGGAAGATATTTCCTTTTTCACCATAGCCCTCTATGGGCTTCCAAATATCCCTTTGCCAATTCCACAAGAACAGCCTTAGCGAAAGGCTTCTTGAAGGGAAAGATGTAACGCTGTGAGATGAATTAACAGAACACAGAGCAGTTTCTCAGAAAGCTTCTTTCCAGTTTTGAACGGAAGATATTTCCTTTTTCACCATAACCCTCTATGGGCTTCCAAATATCCCTTTGCCAATTCTACAAGAACAGCCTTAGCGAAAGGCTTCTTGAAGGGAAAGATGTAACTCTGTGAGATGAATTAACAGAACACAGAGCAGTTTCTCAGAAAGCTTCTTTCCAGTTTTGAACGGAAGATATTTCCTTTTTCACCATAGCCCTCTATGGGCTTCCAAATATCCCTTTGCCAATTCCGCAAGAACAGCCTTAGCGAAAGGCTTCTTGAAGGGAAAGATGTAACTCTGTGAGATGAATTAACAGAACACAGAGCAGTTTCTCAGAAAGCTTCTTTCCAGTTTTGAACGGAAGATATTTCCTTTTTCACCATAGCCCTCTATGGGCTTCCAAATATCCCTTTGCCAATTCCACAAGAACAGCCTCAGCGAAAGGCTTCTTGAAGTTTAAGATGTAACTCTGTGAGATAAATTAACAGAACACAGAGCAGTTTCTCAGAAAGCTTCTTTCCAGTTTTGAACGGAAGATATTTCCTTTTTACCATAGCCCTCTATGGGCTTCCAAATATCCCTTTGCCAATTCCACAAGAACAGCCTTAGCGAAAGGCTTCTTGAAGGGCAAGATGTAACTCTGTGAGATGAATTAACAGAACACAGAGCAGTTTCTTAGAAAGCTTCTTTCCAGTTTTGAACGGAAGATATTTCCTTTTTCACCGTAGCCCTCTATGGGCTTCCAAATATCCCTTTGCCAATTCCACAAGAATAGCATTAGCAAAAGGCTTCTTGAAGGGAAAGATGTAACTCTGTGAGATGAATTAGCAGAACACAGAGCAGTTTCTCAGAAAGCTTCTTTCCAGTTTTGAACGGAAGATATTTCCTTTTTCACCATAGCCCTCTATGGGCTTCCAAATATCCCTTTGCCAATTCCACAAGAACAGCCTTAGCGAAAGGCTTCTTGAAGGGAAAGATGTAACTCTGTCAGATGAATTAACAGAACAAAGAGCAGTTTCTCAGAAAGCTTCTTTCCAGTTTTGAACGGAAGATATTTCCTTTTTCACCATAGCCCTCTATGGGCTTCCAAATATCGCTTTGCCAATTCCACAAGAACAGCCTTAGCGAAAGGCTTCTTGAAGGGAAAGATGTAACTCTGTGAGATGAATTTACAGAACATAGAATAGTTTCTCAGAAAGCTTCTTTCCAGTTTTGAACGGAAGATATTTCCTTTTTCACCATAGCCCTCTATGGGCTTCCAAATATCCCTTTGCCAATTCCACAAGAACAGCCTTAGCGAAAGGCTTCTTGAAGGGAAAGATGCAACTCTGTGAGATGAATTAACAGAACAAAGAGCAGTTTCTCAGAAAGCTTCTTTCCAGTTTTCAAAGGAAGATATTTCCTTTTTCACCATAGCCCTCTATGGGCTTCCAAATATCCCTTTGCCAATTCCACAAGAACAGCCTTAGCGAAAGGCTTCTTGAAGGGAAAGATGTAACTCTGTGAGATGAATTAACAGAACACAGAGCAGTTTCTCAGAAAGCTTCTTTCCAGTTTTGAACGGAAGATATTTCCTTTTTCACCATAGCCCTCTATGGGCTTCCAAATATCCCTTTGCCAATTCCACAAGAACAGCCTTAGCGAAAGGCTTCTTGAAGGGAAAGATGTAACTCTGTGAGATGAATTAACAAAACACACAGCAGTTTCTCAGAAAGCTTCTTTCCAGATTTGAACGGAAGATATTTCCTTTTTCACCATAGCCCTCTATGGGCTTCCAAATATCCCTTTGCCAATTCCACAAGAACAGCCTTAGCGAAAGGCTTCTTGAAGGGAAAGATGTAACTCTGTGAGATGAATTAACAGAACACAGAGCAGTTTCTCAGAAAGCTTCTTTCCAGTTTTGAACGGAAGATATTTCCTTTTTCACCATAGCCCTCTATGGGCTTCCAAATATCCCTTTGCCAATTCCACAAGAACAGCCTCAGCGAAAGGCTTCTTGAAGTTTAAGATGTAACTCTGTGAGATAAATTAACAGAACACAGAGCAGTTTCTCAGAAAGCTTCTTTCCAGTTTTGAACGGAAGATATTTCCTTTTTACCATAGCCCTCTATGGGCTTCCAAATATCCCTTTGCCAATTCCACAAGAACAGCCTTAGCGAAAGGCTTCTTGAAGGGCAAGATGTAACTCTGTGAGATGAATTAACAGAACACAGAGCAGTTTCTTAGAAAGCTTCTTTCCAGTTTTGAACGGAAGATATTTCCTTTTTCACCGTAGCCCTCTATGGGCTTCCAAATATCCCTTTGCCAATTCCACAAGAATAGCATTAGCGAAAGGCTTCTTGAAGGGAAAGATGTAACTCTGTGAGATGAATTAACAGAACACAGAGCAGTTTCTCAGAAAGCTTCTTTCCAGTTTTCAACGGAAGATATTTCCTTTTTCACCATAGCCCTCTATGGGCTTCCAAATATCCCTTTGCCAATTCCACAAGAACAGCCTTAGCGAAAGGCTTCTTGAAGGGAAAGATGTAACTCTGTCAGATGAATTAACAGAACAAAGAGCAGTTTCTCAGAAAGCTTCTTTCCAGTTTTGAACGGAAGATATTTCCTTTTTCACCATAGCCCTCTATGGGCTTCCAAATATCGCTTTGCCAATTCCACAAGAACAGCCTTAGCGAAAGGCTTCTTGAAGGGAAAGATGTAACTCTGTGAGATGAATTTACAGAACATAGAATAGTTTCTCAGAAAGCTTCTTTCCAGTTTTGAACGGAAGATATTTCCTTTTTCACCATAGCCCTCTATGGGCTTCCAAATATCCCTTTGCCAATTCCACAAGAACAGCCTTAGCGAAAGGCTTCTTGAAGGGAAAGATGCAACTCTGTGAGATGAATTAACAGAACAAAGAGCAGTTTCTCAGAAAGCTTCTTTCCAGTTTTCAAAGGAAGATATTTCCTTTTTCACCATAGCCCTCTATGGGCTTCCAAATATCCCTTTGCCAATTCCACAAGAACAGCCTTAGCGAAAGGCTTCTTGAAGGGAAAGATGTAACTCTGTGAGATGAATTAACAGAACACAGAGCAGTTTCTCAGAAAGCTTCTTTCCAGTTTTGAACGGAAGATATTTCCTTTTTCACCATAGCCCTCTATGGGCTTCCAAATATCCCTTTGCCAATTCCACAAGAACAGCCTTAGCGAAAGGCTTCTTGAAGGGAAAGATGTAACTCTGTGAGATGAATTAACAGAACACACAGCAGTTTCTCAGAAAGCTTCTTTCCAGATTTGAACGGAAGATATTTCCTTTTTCACCATAGCCCTCTATGGGCTTCCAAATATCCCTTTGCCAATTCCACAAGAACAGCCTTAGCGAAAGGCTTCTTGAAGGGAAAGATGTAACTCTGTGAGATGAATTAACAGAACACAGAGCAGTTTCTCAGAAAGCTTCTTTCCAGTTTTCAACGGAAGATATTTCTTTTTTCACCATATCCCTCTAGGGGATTCCAAATATCCCTTTGCCAACTCCACAAGAACAGCCTTAGCGAAAGGCTTCTTGAAGGGAAAGATGTAACTCTCTGAAATGAATGAACAGAACACAGAGCAGTTTCTCAGAAAGCTTCTTTCCAGTTTTGAACGGAAGATAATTCCTTTTTCACCATAGCCCTCTATGGGCTTCCAAATATCCCTTTTCCAATTCCACAAGAACAGCCTTAGCGAAAGGCTTCTTGAAGGGAAAGATGTAACTCTGTGAGATGAATTAAAAGAACACAGAGCAGTTTCTGAGAAAGCTTCTTTCCAGTTTTGAACGGAAGATATTTCCTTTTTCACCATAGCCCTCTATGGGCTTCTAAATATCCCTTTGCCAATCGCACAAGAACAGCCTTAGTTAAGGTTTCTTGAAGGGAAAGATGTAACTCTGTGAGATGAATTAAGACAACACAGAGCAGTTTCTCAGAAAGCTTCTTTCCAGTTTTGAACGGAAGATATTTCCTTTTTCACCATAGCCCTCTAGGGGCTTCCAAATATCCCTTTGCCAATTCCACAAGAACAGCCTTACCGAAAGGCTTCTTGAAGGGAAAGATGTAACTCTGTGAGATGAATTAACAGTACACAGAGCAGTTTCTCAGAAAGCTTTTTCCAGTTTTGAACGGAAGATATTTCCTTTTTCACCATAGCCCTCTATGGGCTTCCAAATATCCCTTTGCCAATTCCACAAGAACAGCCTTAGCGAAAGGCTTCTTGAAGGGAAAGATGTACCTCTGTGAGATGAATTAACAGAACACGGAGCAGTTTCTCACAAAGCTTGTTTCCAGTTTTGAATGGAAGATATTTCCTTTTTCACCGTAGCCCTCTATGGGCTTCCAAATATCCCTTTGCCAATTCCACAAGGACAGCCTTAGCGAAAGGCTTCTTGAAGGGAAAGATGTAACTCTGTTAGATGATTTAACAGAACACAGAGCAGTTTCTCAGAAAGCTTCTTTCCAGTTTTGAACGGAAGATATTTCGTTTTTCAAAATAACCCTCTAAGGGCTTCCAAATATCCCGTTGCCAATTCCACAAGAACAGCCTTAGCGAATGGCTTCTTCAAGGGAAAGATGTAACTCTGTGAGATGAATTAACAGAACACAGAGCAGTTTCTCAGAAAGCTTCTTTCCAGTTTTGAACGGAAGATATTTCCTTTTTCACCATAGCCCTCTGTGGGTTTCCAAATATCCCTTTGCCAATTCCACAAGAACAGCCTTAGCGAAAGGCTTCTTGAAGGGAAAGATGTAACTCTGTGAGATGAATTAACAGAACACAGAGCAGTTTCTCAGAAAGCTTCTTTCCAGTTTTCAAAGGAAGATATTTCCTTTTTCACCATAGCCCTCTATGGGCTTCCAAATATCCCTTTGCCAATTCCACAAGAACAGCCTTAGCGAAAGGCTTCTTGAAGGGAAAGATGTAACGCTGTGAGATGAATTAACAGAACACAGAGCAGTTTCTCAGAAAGCTTCTTTCCAGTTTTGAACGGAAGATATTTCCTTTTTCACCATAGCCCTCTATGGGCTTCCAAATATCCCTTTGCCAATTCCACAAGAACAGCCTTAGCGAAAGGCTTCTTGAAGGGAAAGATGTAACTCTGTGAGATGAATTAGCAGAACACAGAGCAGTTTCTCAGAAAGCTTCTTTCCAGTTTTGAACGGAAGATATTTCCTTTTTCACCATAGCCCTCTATGGGCTTCCAAATATCCCTTTGCCAATTCCACAAGAACAGCCTTAGCGAAAGGCTTCTTGAAGGGAAAGATGCAACTCTGTGAGATGAATTAACAGAACAAAGAGCAGTTTCTCAGAAAGCTTCTTTCCAGTTTTCAAAGGAAGATATTTCCTTTTTCACCATAGCCCTCTATGGGCTTCCAAATATCCCTTTGCCAATTCCACAAGAACAGCCTTAGCGAAAGGCTTCTTGAAGGGAAAGATGTAACTCTGTGAGATGAATTAACAGAACACAGAGCAGTTTCTCAGAAAGCTTCTTTCCAGTTTTGAACGGAAGATATTTCCTTTTTCACCATAGCCCTCTATGGGCTTCCAAATATCCCTTTGCCAATTCCACAAGAACAGCCTTAGCGAAAGGCTTCTTGAAGGGAAAGATGTAACTCTGTGAGATGAATTAACAAAACACACAGCAGTTTCTCAGAAAGCTTCTTTCCAGATTTGAACGGAAGATATTTCCTTTTTCACCATAGCCCTCTATGGGCTTCCAAATATCCCTTTGCCAATTCCACAAGAACAGCCTTAGCGAAAGGCTTCTTGAAGGGAAAGATGTAACTCTGTGAGATGAATTAACAGAACACAGAGCAGTTTCTCAGAAAGCTTCTTTCCAGTTTTCAACGGAAGATATTTCTTTTTTCACCATAGCCCTCTATGGGATTCCAAATATCCCTTTGCCAACTCCACAAGAACAGCCTTAGCGAAAGGCTTCTTGAAGGGAAAGATGTAACTCTCTGAGATGAATGAACAGAACACAGAGCAGTTTCTCAGAAAGCTTCTTTCCAGTTTTGAACGGAAGATAATTCCTTTTTCACCATAGCCCTCTATGGGCTTCCAAATATCCCTTTTCCAATTCCACAAGAACAGCCTTAGCGAAAGGCTTCTTGAAGGGAAAGATGTAACTCTGTGAGATGAATTAAAAGAACACAGAGCAGTTTCTGAGAAAGCTTCTTTCCAGTTTTGAACGGAAGATATTTCCTTTTTCACCATAGCCCTCTATGGGCTTCCAAATATCCCTTTGCCAATTCCACAAAAACAGCCTTAGCGAAAGGCTTCTTGAAGGGAAAGATGTAACTCTGTGAGATGAATTAACAGAACACAGAGCAGTTTCTCAGAGAGCTTCTTTCCAGTTTTGAACGGAAGATATTTCCTTTTTCACCCTAGCCCTCTATGGGCTTCCAAATATCCCTTTGCCAATTCCACAAGAACAGCCTTAGCGAAATTCTTCTTGAAGGGAAAGATGTAACTCTGTGAGATGAATTAACAGAACACAGAGCAGTTTCTCAGAAAGCTTCTTTCCAGTTTTGAACGGAAGATATTTCCTTTTTCACCATAGCTCTCTATGGGCTTCCAAATATCCCTTTGCCAATTCCACAAGAACAGCCTTAGCGAAAGGCTTCTTGAAGGGAAAGATGTAACTCTGTGAGATGAATTAACAGAACACAGAGCAGTTTCTCAGAAAGCATCTTTCCAGTTTTGAACGGAAGATATTTCCTTTTTCACCATAGCCCTCTATGGGCTTCCAAATATCCCTTTGCCAATTCCACAAGAACAGCCTTAGCGAAAGGCTTCTTGAAGGGAAAGATGTAACGCTGTGAGATGAATTAACAGAACACAGAGCAGTTTCTCAGAAAGCTTCTTTCCAGTTTTGAACGGAAGATATTTCCTTTTTCACCATAACCCTCTAAGGGCTTCCAAATATCCCTTTGCCAATTCTACAAGAACAGCCTTAGCGAAAGGCTTCTTGAAGGGAAAGATGTAACTCTGTGAGATGAATTAACAGAACAAAGAGCAGTTTCTCAGAAAGCTTCTTTCCAGTTTTGAACGGAAGATATTTCCTTTTTCACCATAGCCCTCTATGGGCTTCCAAATATCCCTTTGCCAATTCCGCAAGAACAGCCTTAGCGAAAGGCTTCTTGAAGGGAAAGATGTAACTCTGTGAGATGAATTAACAGAACACAGAGCAGTTTCTCAGAAAGCTTCTTTCCAGTTTTGAACGGAAGATATTTCCTTTTTCACCATAGCCCTCTATGGGCTTCCAAATATCCCTTTGCCAATTCCACAAGAACAGCCTCAGCGAAAGGCTTCTTGAAGTTTAAGATGTAACTCTGTGAGATAAATTAACAGAACACAGAGCAGTTTCTCAGAAAGCTTCTTTCCAGTTTTGAACGGAAGATATTTCCTTTTTACCATAGCCCTCTATGGGCTTCCAAATATCCCTTTGCCAATTCCACAAGAACAGCCTTAGCGAAAGGCTTCTTGAAGGGCAAGATGTAACTCTGTGAGATGAATTAACAGAACACAGAGCAGTTTCTTAGAAAGCTTCTTTCCAGTTTTGAACGGAAGATATTTCCTTTTTCACCGTAGCCCTCTATGGGCTTCCAAATATCCCTTTGCCAATTCCACAAGAATAGCATTAGCGAAAGGCTTCTTGAAGGGAAAGATGTAACTCTGTGAGATGAATTAACAGAACACAGAGCAGTTTCTCAGAAAGCTTCTTTCCAGTTTTCAACGGAAGATATTTCCTTTTTCACCATAGCCCTCTATGGGCTTCCAAATATCCCTTTGCCAATTCCACAAGAACAGCCTTAGCGAAAGGCTTCTTGAAGGGAAAGATGTAACTCTGTCAGATGAATTAACAGAACAAAGAGCAGTTTCTCAGAAAGCTTCTTTCCAGTTTTGAACGGAAGATATTTCCTTTTTCACCATAGCCCTCTATGGGCTTCCAAATATCGCTTTGCCAATTCCACAAGAACAGCCTTAGCGAAAGGCTTCTTGAAGGGAAAGATGTAACTCTGTGAGATGAATTTACAGAACATAGAATAGTTTCTCAGAAAGCTTCTTTCCAGTTTTGAACGGAAGATATTTCCTTTTTCACCATAGCCCTCTATGGGCTTCCAAATATCCCTTTGCCAATTCCACAAGAACAGCCTTAGCGAAAGGCTTCTTGAAGGGAAAGATGCAACTCTGTGAGATGAATTAACAGAACAAAGAGCAGTTTCTCAGAAAGCTTCTTTCCAGTTTTCAAAGGAAGATATTTCCTTTTTCACCATAGCCCTCTATGGGCTTCCAAATATCCCTTTGCCAATTCCACAAGAACAGCCTTAGCGAAAGGCTTCTTGAAGGGAAAGATGTAACTCTGTGAGATGAATTAACAGAACACAGAGCAGTTTCTCAGAAAGCTTCTTTCCAGTTTTGAACGGAAGATATTTCCTTTTTCACCATAGCCCTCTATGGGCTTCCAAATATCCCTTTGCCAATTCCACAAGAACAGCCTTAGCGAAAGGCTTCTTGAAGGGAAAGATGTAACTCTGTGAGATGAATTAACAGAACACACAGCAGTTTCTCAGAAAGCTTCTTTCCAGATTTGAACGGAAGATATTTCCTTTTTCACCATAGCCCTCTATGGGCTTCCAAATATCCCTTTGCCAATTCCACAAGAACAGCCTTAGCGAAAGGCTTCTTGAAGGGAAAGATGTAACTCTGTGAGATGAATTAACAGAACACAGAGCAGTTTCTCAGAAAGCTTCTTTCCAGTTTTCAACGGAAGATATTTCTTTTTTCACCATATCCCTCTATGGGATTCCAAATATCCCTTTGCCAACTCCACAAGAACAGCCTTAGCGAAAGGCTTCTTGAAGGGAAAGATGTAACTCTCTGAGATGAATGAACAGAACACAGAGCAGTTTCTCAGAAAGCTTCTTTCCAGTTTTGAACGGAAGATAATTCCTTTTTCACCATAGCCCTCTATGGGCTTCCAAATATCCCTTTTCCAATTCCACAAGAACAGCCTTAGCGAAAGGCTTCTTGAAGGGAAAGATGTAACTCTGTGAGATGAATTAAAAGAACACAGAGCAGTTTCTGAGAAAGCTTCTTTCCAGTTTTGAACGGAAGATATTTCCTTTTTCACCATAGCCCTCTATGGGCTTCTAAATATCCCTTTGCCAATCGCACAAGAACAGCCTTAGTTAAGGTTTCTTGAAGGGAAAGATGTAACTCTGTGAGATGAATTAAGACAACACAGAGCAGTTTCTCAGAAAGCTTCTTTCCAGTTTTGAACGGAAGATATTTCCTTTTTCACCATAGCCCTCTAGGGGCTTCCAAATATCCCTTTGCCAATTCCACAAGAACAGCCTTAGCGAATGGCTTCTTCAAGGGAAAGATGTAACTCTGTGAGATGAATTAACAGAACACAGAGCAGTTTCTCAGAAAGCTTCTTTCCAGTTTTGAACGGAAGATATTTCCTTTTTCACCATAGCCCTCTGTGGGTTTCCAAATATCCCTTTGCCAATTCCACAAGAACAGCCTTAGCGAAAGGCTTCTTGAAGGGAAAGATGTAACTCTGTGAGATGAATTAACAGAACACAGAGCAGTTTCTCAGAAAGCTTCTTTCCAGTTTTCAAAGGAAGATATTTCCTTTTTCACCATAGCCCTCTATGGGCTTCCAAATATCCCTTTGCCAATTCCACAAGAACAGCCTTAGCGAAAGGCTTCTTGAAGGGAAAGATGTAACGCTGTGAGATGAATTAACAGAACACAGAGCAGTTTCTCAGAAAGCTTCTTTCCAGTTTTGAACGGAAGATATTTCCTTTTTCACCATAGCCCTCTATGGGCTTCCAAATATCCCTTTGCCAATTCCACAAGAACAGCCTTAGCGAAAGGCTTCTTGAAGGGAAAGATGTAACTCTGTGAGATGAATTAACAGAACACAGATCAGTTTCTCAGAAACCTTCTTTCCAGTTTTGAACGGAAGATATTTCCTTTTTCACCATAGCCCTCTATGGGCTTCCAAATATCCCTTTGCCAATTCCACAAGAACAGCCTTAGCAAAAGGCTTCTTGAAGGGTAAGATGTAACTCTGTGAGATAAATTAACAGAACACAGAGCAGTTTCTCAGAAAGCTTCTTTCCAGTTTTGAACGGGAGATATTTCCTTTTTACCATAGCCCTCTATGGGCTTCCAAATATCCCTTTGCCAATTCCACAAGAACAGCCTTAGCGAAAGGCTTCTTGAAGGGAAAGGTGTAACTCTGTGAGATGAATTAACAGAACACAGAGCAGTTTCTCAGAAAGCTTCTTTCCAGTTTTGAACGGAAGATATTTACTTTTTCACCATAGCCCTCTATGGGCTTCCAAATATCCCTTTGCCAATTCCACAAAAACAGCCTTAGCGAAAGGCTTCTTGAAGGGAAAGATGTAACTCTGTGAGATGAATTAACAGAACACAGAGCAGTTTCTCAGAGAGCTTCTTTCCAGTTTTGAACGGAAGATATTTCCTTTTTCACCATAGCCCTCTATGGGCTTCCAAATATCCCTTTGCCAATTCCGCAAGAACAGCCTTAGCGAAAGGCTTCTTGAAGGGAAAGATGTAACTCTGTGAGATGAATTAACAGAACACAGAGCAGTTTCTCAGAAAGCTTCTTTCCAGTTTTGAACGGAAGATATTTCCTTTTTCACCATAGCCCTCTATGGGCTTCCAAATATCCCTTTGCCAATTCCACAAGAACAGCCTCAGCGAAAGGCTTCTTGAAGTTTAAGATGTAACTCTGTGAGATAAATTAACAGAACACAGAGCAGTTTCTCAGAAAGCTTCTTTCCAGTTTTGAACGGAAGATATTTCCTTTTTACCATAGCCCTCTATGGGCTTCCAAATATCCCTTTGCCAATTCCACAAGAACAGCCTTAGCGAAAGGCTTCTTGAAGGGCAAGATGTAACTCTGTGAGATGAATTAACAGAACACAGAGCAGTTTCTTAGAAAGCTTCTTTCCAGTTTTGAACGGAAGATATTTCCTTTTTCACCGTAGCCCTCTATGGGCTTCCAAATATCCCTTTGCCAATTCCACAAGAATAGCATTAGCGAACGGCTTCTTGAAGGGAAAGATGTAACTCTGTGAGATGAATTAACAGAACACAGAGCAGTTTCTCAGAAAGCTTCTTTCCAGTTTTCAACGGAAGATATTTCCTTTTTCACCATAGCCCTCTATGGGCTTCCAAATATCCCTTTGCCAATTCCACAAGAACAGCCTTAGCGAAAGGCTTCTTGAAGGGAAAGATGTAACTCTGTCAGATGAATTAACAGAACAAAGAGCAGTTTCTCAGAAAGCTTCTTTCCAGTTTTGAACGGAAGATATTTCCTTTTTCACCATAGCCCTCTATGGGCTTCCAAATATCGCTTTGCCAATTCCACAAGAACAGCCTTAGCGAAAGGCTTCTTGAAGGGAAAGATGTAACTCTGTGAGATGAATTTACAGAACATAGAATAGTTTCTCAGAAAGCTTCTTTCCAGTTTTGAACGGAAGATATTTCCTTTTTCACCATAGCCCTCTGTGGGCTTCCAAATATCCCTTTGCCAATTGCACAAGAACAGCCTTAGCGAAAGGCTTCTTGAAGGGAAAGATGTAACTCTGTGAGATGAATTAACAGAACACAGAGCAGTTTCTCAGAAAGCTTCTTTCCAGTTTTCAAAGGAAGATATTTCCTTTTTCACCATAGCCCTCTATGGGCTTCCAAATATCCCTTTGCCAATTCCACAAGAACAGTCTTAGCGAAAGGCTTCTGGAAGGGAAAGATGTAACTCTGTTAGATGAATTAACAGAACACAGAGCAGTTTCTCAGAAAGCTTCTTTCCAGTTTCGAACGGAAGATATTTCCTTTTTCACCATAGACCTCTATGGGCTTCCAAATATCCCTTTGCCAATTCCACAAGAACAGCCTTAGCGAAAGGCTTCTTGAAGGGAAAGATGTAACTCTGTGAGATGAATTAACAGAACACAGAGCAGTTTCTCAGAAAGCTTCTTTCCAGTTTTGAACTGAAGATACTTCCTTTTTCACATAGCCCTCTATGGGCTTCCAAATATCCCTTTGCCAATTGCACAAGAACAGCCTTAGCGAAAGGCTTCTTGAAGGGAAAGTTGTAACACTGTGAGATGAATTAACAGAACACAGAGCAGTTTCTCAGAAAGCTTCTTTCCAGTTTTGAACGGAAGATATTTCCTTTTTCACCATAGCCCTCTATGGGCTTCCAAATATCCCTTTGCCAATTGCACAAGAACAGCCTTAGCGAAAGGCTTCTTGAAGGGAAAGATGTAACACTGTGAGATGAATTAACAGAACACAGAGCAGTTTCTCAGAAAGCTTCTTTCCAGTTTTGAACAGAAGATATTTCCTTTTTCACCATAGCCCTCTATGGGCTTCCAAATATCCTTTTGCCAATTCCACAAGAACAGCCTTAGCGAAAGTCTTCTTGAAGGGAAAGATGTAACTCTGTGAGATGAATTAACAGAACACAGAGCAGTTTCTCAGAAAGCTTCTTTCCAGTTTTGAACGGAAGATATTTCCTTTTTCACCATAGCCCTCTATGGGCTTCCAAATATCCCTTTGCCAATTCCACAAGAACAGCCTTAGTGAAAGGCTTCTTGAAGGGAAAGATGTAACTCTGTGAGATGAATTAACAGAACACAGAGCAGTTTCTCAGAAAGCTTCTTTCCAGTTTTGAACGGAAGATATTTCCTTTTTCACCATAGCCCTCTATGGGCTTCCAAATATCCCTTTGCCAATTCCACAAGAACAGCCTTAGCGAAAGGCTTCTTCAAGGGAAAGATGTAACTCTGTGAGGTGAATTAACAGACCACAGGGCAGTTTCTCAGAAAGCTTCTTTCCAGTTTTGAACGGAAGATATTTCCTTTTTCACCATAGCCCTCTATGGGCTTCCAAATATCCCTTTGCCAATTCCACAAGAACAGCCTTAGCGAAAGGCTTCTTGAAGGGAAAGATGTAACTCTGTGAGATGAATTAACAGAACACAGAGCAGTTTCTCAGAAAGCTTCTTTACAGTTTTGAACGGAAGATATTTCCTTTCTCACCATAGCCCTCTATGGGCTTCCAAATATCCCTTTGCCACTTCCACAAGAACAGCCTTAGCGAAAGGCTTCTTGAAGGGAAAGATGTAACTCTGTGAGATGAATTAACAGAACACAGAGCAGTTTCTCAGAAAGCTTCTTTCCAGTTTTGAACGGAAGATATTTCCTTTTTCACCATAGCCCTCTATGGGCTTCCAAATATCCCTTTGCCAATTCCACAACAACAGCCTTAGCGAAAGGCGTCTTCAAGGGAAAGATGTAACTCTTTAAGATGAATTAACAGAACACAGAGCAGTTTCTCAGAAAGCCTCTTTCCAGTTTTGAACGGAAGATATTTCCTTTTTCACCATAGCCCTCTATGGGCTTCCAAATATCCCTTTGCCAATTCCACAAGAACAGCCTTAGCGAAAGGCTTCTTGAAGGGAAAGATGTAACGCTGTGAGATGAATTAACAGAACACAGAGCAGTTTCTCAGAAAGCTTCTTTCCAGTTTTGAACGGAAGATATTTCCTTTTTCACCATAGCCCTCTATGGGCTTCCAAATATCCCTTTGCCAATTCCACAAGAACAGCCTTAGCGAAAGGCTTCTTGAAGGGAAAGGTGTAACTCTGTGAGATGAATTAACAGAACACAGAGCAGTTTCTCAGAAAGCTTCTTTCCAGTTTTGAACGGAAGATATTTCCTTTTTCACCATAGCCCTCTATGGGCTTCCAAATATCCCTTTGCCAATTCCACAAGAACAGCCTTAGCGAAAGGCTTCTTGAAGGGAAAGATGTAACTCTGTGAGATGAATTAACAGAACACAGAGCAGTTTCTCAGAAAGCTTCTTTCCAGTTTTGAACGGAAGATATTTCCTTTTTCACCATAGCCCTCTATGGGCTTCCAAATATCCCTTTGCCAATTCCACAAGAACAGCCTTAGCGAAAGGCTTCTTGAAGGGAAAGATGTAACTCTGTGAGATGAATTAACAGAACACAGAGCAGTTTCTCAAAAAGCTTCTTTCCAGTTTTGAACGGAAGATATTTCCTTTTTCACCATAGCCCTCTAAGGGCTTCCAAATATCCCTTTGCCAATTCCACAAGAACAGCCTTAGCGATAGGCTTCTTCAAGGGAAAGATGTAACTCTGTGAGATGAATTAACAGAACACAGAGCAGTTTCTCGGAAAGCTTCTTTCCAGTTTTGAACGGAAGATATTTCCTTTTTCACCATAGCCCTCTATGGGCTTCCAAATATCCCTTTGCCAATTCCACAAGAACAGCCTTAGCGAAAGGCTTCTTGAAGGGAAAGATGTAACTCTGTGAGATGAATTAACAGAACACAGAGCAGTTTCTCAGAAAGCTTCTTTCCAGTTTTGAACGGAAGATATTTCCTTTTTCACCATAGCCCTCTATGGGCTTCCAAATATCCCTTTGCCAATTCCACAAGAACAGCCTTAGCGAAAGGCTTCTTGAAGGAAAAGATGTAACTCTGTGAGATGAATTAACAGAACACAGAGCAGTTTCTCAGAAAGCTTCTTTCCAGTTTTGAACGGAAGATATTTCCTTTTTCACCATAGCCCTCTATGGGCTTCCAAATATCCCTTTGCCAATTCCACAAGAACAGCCTTAGCGAAAGGCTTCTTGAAGGGAAAGATGTAACTCTGTGAGGTGAATTAACAGAACACAGAGCAGTTTTTCAGAAAGCTTTTTCCAGTTTTGAACGGAAGATATTTCCTTTTTCACCATATCCCTCTATGGGCTTCCAAATATCCCTTTGCCAATTCCACAAGAACAGCCTTAGCGAAAGGCTTCTTGAAGGGAAAGATGTAACTCTGTGAGATAAATTTACAGAACATAGAACAGTTTCTCAGAATGCTTCTTTCCAGTTTTGAACGGAAGATATTTCCTTTTTCACCATAGCCCTCTATGGGCTTAAATATATCCCTTTGCCAATTCCACAAGAACAGCCTTAGCGAAAGGCTTCTTGAAGGGAAAGATGTAACTCTGTGAGATGAATTAACAGAACACAGAGCAGTTTCTCAGAAAGCTTCTTTCCAGTTTTGAACGGAAGATATTTCCTTTTTCACCATAGCCCTCTATGGGCTTCCAAATATCCCTTTGCCAATTCCACAAGAACAGCCTTAGCGAAAGGCTTCTTGAAGGGAAAGATGTAACTCTGTGAGATGAATTAACAGAACACACAGCAGTTTCTCAGAAAGCTTCTTTCCAGTTTTGAACGGAAGATATTTCCTTTTTCACCATAGCCCTCTATGGGCTTCCAAATATCCCTTTGCCAATTCCACAAGAACAGCCTTAGCGAAAGGCTTCTTGAAGGGAAAGATGTAACTCTGTGAGATGAATTAACAGAACACAGAGCAGTTTCTCAGAAAGCTTCTTTCCAGTTTTGAACGGAAGATATTTCCTTTTTCACCATAGCCCTCTATGGGCTTCCAAATATCCCTTTGCCAATTCCACAAGAACAGCCTTAGCGAAAGGCTTCTTGAAGGGAAAGATGTAACTCTGTGAGATAAATTAACAGAACACAGAGCAGTTTCTCAGAAAGCTTCTTTCCAGTTTTGAACGGAAGATATTTCCTTTTTCACCATAGCCCTCTATGGGCTTCCAAATATCCCTTTGCCAATTCCACAAGAACAGCCTTAGCGAAAGGCTTCTTGAAGGGCAAGATGTAACTCTGTGAGATGAATTAACAGAACACAGAGAAGTTTCTCAGAAAGCTTCTTTCCAGTTTTGAACGGAAGATATTTCCTTTTTCACCATAGCCCTCTATGGGCTTCCAAATATCCCTTTGCCAATTGCACAAGAACAGCCTTAGCGAAAAGCTTCTTGATGGGAAAGATGTAACACTGTGAGATGAATTAACAGAACACAGAGCAGTTTCTCAGAAAGCTTCTTTCCAGTTTTGAACGGAAGATATTTCCTTTTTCACCATAGCCCTCTATGGGCTTCCAAATATTCCTTTGCCAATTCCACAAGTACAGCCTTAGCGAAAGGCTTCTTGAAGGGAAAGATGTAACTCTGTGAGATGAATTAACAGAACACAGAGCAGTTTCTCAGAAAGCTTCCTTCCAGTTTTGAATGGAAGATATTTCCTTTTTCACCATAGCCCTCTATGGGCTTCCAAATATCCCTTTGCCAATTCCACAAGAACAGCCTCAGCGAAAGGCTTCTTGAAGTTTAAGATGTAACTCTGTGAGATAAATTAACAGAACACAGAGCAGTTTCTCAGAAAGCGTCTTTCCAGTTTTGAACGGAAGATATTTCCTTTTTACCATAGCCCTCTATGGGCTTCCAAATATCCCTTTTCCAATTCCACAAGAACAGCCTTAGCGAAAGGCTTCTTGAAGGGAAAGATGTAACTCTGTGAGATGAATTAACAGAACACAGAGCAGTTTCTCAGAAAGCTTCTTTCCAGTTTTGAACGGAAGATATTTCCTTTTTCACCATAGCCCTCTATGGGCTTCCAAATATCCCTTTGCCAATTCCACAAGAATAGCCTTAGCGAAAGGCTTCTTGAAGGGAAAGATGTAACTCTGTGAGATGAATTTACAGAACATAGAAGAGTTTCTCAGAAAGCTTCTTTCCAGTTTTGAACGGGAGATATTTCCTTTTTCACCATAGCCCTCTATGGGCTTCCAAATATCCCTTTGCCAATTCCAAAAGAACAGCCTTAGCGAAAGGCTTCTTGAAGGGAAAGATGTAACTCTGTGAGATGAATTAACAGAACAAAGAGCAGTTTCTCAGAAAGCTTCTTTCCAGTTTTGAACGGAAGATATTTCCTTTTTCACCATAGCCCTCTATGGGCTTCCAAATATCCCTTTGCCAATTCCACAAGAACAGCCTTAGCGAAAGGCTTCTTGAAGGGAAAGATGTAACTCTGTGAGATGAATTAACAGAACACAGAGCAGTTTCTCAGAAAGCTTCTTTCCAGTTTTCAAAGGAAGGTATTTCCTTTTTCACCATAGCCCTCTATGGGCTTCCAAATATCCCTTTGCCAATTCCACAAGAACAGCCTTAGTGAAAGGCTTCTTGAAGGGAAAGATGTAACTCTGTGAGATGAATTAACAGAACACAGAGCAGTTTCTCAGAAAGATTCTTTCCAGTTTTGAACGGAAGATATTTCCTTTTTCACCATAGCCCTCTATGGGCTTCCAAATATCCCTTTGCCAATTCCACAAGAACAGCCTTAGCGAAAGGCTTCTTGAAGGGAAAGATGTAACTCTGTGTGATGAATTAACAGAACACAGAGCAGTTTCTCAGAAAGCTTCTTTCCAGTTTTGAACGGAAGATATTTCCTTTTTCACCATAGCCCTCTATGGGCTTCCAAATATCCCTTTGCCAATTGCACAAGAACAGCCTTAGCGAAAGGCTTCTTGAAGGGAAAGATGTAACACTGTGAGATGAATTAACAGAACACAGAGCAGTTTCTCAGAAAGCTTCTTTCCAGTTTTGAACGGAAGATATTTCCTTTTTCACCATAGCCCTCTATGGGCTTCCAAATATCCCTTTGCCAATTGCACAAGAACAGCCTTAGCGAAAGGCTTCTTGAAGGGAAAGATGTAACTCTGTGAGATGAATTAACAGAACACAGAGCAGTTTCTCAGAAAGCTTCTTTCCAGTTTTGAACGGAAGATATTTCCTTTTTCACCATAGCCCTCTATGGGCTTCCAAATATCCCTTTGCCAATTCCACAAGAACAGCCTTAGCGAAAGGCTTCTTGAAGGGAAAGATGTAACTCTGTGAGATGAATTAACAGAACACAGAGCAGTTTCTCAGAAAGCTTCTTTCCAGATTTGAACGGAAGATATTTCCTTTTTCACCATAGCCCTCTATGGGCTTCCAAATATCCCTTTGCCAATTCCACAAGAACAGCCTTAGCGAAAGGCTTCTTGAAGGGAAAGATGTAACTCTGTGAGATGAATTAACAGAACACAGAGCAGTTTCTCAGAAAGCTTCTTTCTAGTTTTCAACGGAAGATATTTCGTTTTTCACCATAGCCCTCTATGGGATTCCAAATATCCCTTTGCCAACTCCACAAGAACAGCCTTAGCGAAAGGCTTCTTGAAGGGAAAGATGTAACTCTCTGAGATGAATGAACAGAACACAGAGCAGTTTCTCAGAAAGCTTCTTTCCAGTTTTGAACGGAAGATAATTCCTTTTTCACCATAGCCGTCTATGGGCTTCCAAATATCCCTTTTCCAATTCCACAAGAACAGCCTTAGCGAAAGGCTTCTTGAAGGGAAAGATGTAACTCTGTGAGATGAATTAAAAGAACACAGAGCAGTTTCTGAGAAAGCTTCTTTCCAGTTTTGAACGGAAGATATTTCCTTTTTCACCATAGCCCTCTATGGGCTTCTAAATATCCCTTTGCCAATCGCACAAGAACAGCCTTAGTTAAGGTTTCTTGAAGGGAAAGATGTAACTCTGTGAGATGAATTAAGACAACACAGAGCAGTTTCTCAGAAAGCTTCTTTCCAGTTTTGAACGGAAGATATTTCCTTTTTCACCATAGCCCTCTAGGGGCTTCCAAATATCCCTTTGCCAATTCCACAAGAACAGCCTTACCGAAAGGCTTCTTGAAGGGAAAGATGTAACTCTGTGAGATGAATTAACAGAACACAGAGCAGTTTCTCAGAAAGCTTTTTCCAGTTTTGAACGGAAGATATTTCCTTTTTCACCATAGCTCTCTATGGGCTTCCAAATATCCCTTTGCCAATTCCACAAGAACAGCCTTAGCGAAAGGCTTCTTGAAGGGAAAGATGTAACTCTGTGAGATGAATTAACAGAACACAGAGCAGTTTCTCAGAAAGCTTCTTTCCAGTTTTGAACGGAAGATATTTCCTTTTTCACCATAGCCCTCTATGGGCTTCCAAATATCCCTTTGCCAATTCCACAAGAACAGCCTCAGCGAAAGGCTTCTTGAAGTTTAAGATGTAACTCTGTGAGATAAATTAACAGAACACAGAGCAGTTTCTCAGAAAGCTTCTTTCCAGTTTTGAACGGAAGATATTTCCTTTTTACAATAGCCCTCTATGGGCTTCCAAATATCCCTTTGCCAATTCCACAAGAACAGCCTTAGTGAAAGGCTTCTTGAAGGGAAAGATGTAACTCTGTGAGATGAATTAACAGAACACAGAGCAGTTTCTCAGAAAGCTTCTTTCCAGTTTTGAACGGAAGATATTTCCTTTTTCACCATAGCCCTCTATGGGCTTCCAAATATCCCTTTGCCAATTCCACAAGAACAGCCTTAGCGAAAGGCTTCTTGAAGGGAAAGATGTAACTCTGTGTGATGAATTAACAGAACACAGAGCAGTTTCTCAGTAAGCTTCTTTCCAGTTTTGAACGGAAGATATTTCCTTTTTCACCATAGCCCTCTATGGGCTTCCAAATATCCCTTTGCCAATTGCACAAGAACAGCCTTAGCGAAAGGCTTCTTGAAGGGAAAGATGTAACACTGTGAGATGAATTAACAGAACACAGAGCAGTTTCTCAGAAAGCTTCTTTCCAGTTTTGAACGGAAGATATTTCCTTTTTCACCATAGCCCTCTATGGGCTTCCAAATATCCCTTTGCCAATTGCACAAGAACAGCCTTAGCGAAAGGCTTCTTGAAGGGAAAGATTTAACTCTGTGAGATGAATTAACAGAACACGGAGCAGTTTCTCAGAAAGCTTCTTTCCAGTTTTGAACGGAAGATATTTCCTTTTTCACCATAGCCCTCTATGGGCTTCCAAATATCCCTTTGCCAATTCCACAAGAACAGCCTTAGCGAAAGGCTTCTTGAAGGGAAAGATGTAACTCTGTGAGATGAATTAACAGAACACAGAGCAGTTTCTCAGAAAGCTTCTTTCCAGATTTGAACGGAAGATATTTCCTTTTTCACCATAGCCCTCTATGGGCTTCCAAATATCCCTTTGCCAATTCCACAAGAACAGCCTTAGCGAAAGGCTTCTTGAAGGGAAAGATGTAACTCTGTGAGATGAATTAACAGAACACAGAGCAGTTTCTCAGAAAGCTTCTTTCTAGTTTTCAACGGAAGATATTTCGTTTTTCACCATAGCCCTCTATGGGATTCCAAATATCCCTTTGCCAACTCCACAAGAACAGCCTTAGCGAAAGGCTTCTTGAAGGGAAAGATGTAACTCTCTGAGATGAATGAACAGAACACAGAGCAGTTTCTCAGAAAGCTTCTTTCCAGTTTTGAACGGAAGATAATTCCTTTTTCACCATAGCCCTCTATGGGCTTCCAAATATCCCTTTTCCAATTCCACAAGAACAGCCTTAGCGAAAGGCTTCTTGAAGGGAAAGATGTAACTCTGTGAGATGAATTAAAAGAACACAGAGCAGTTTCTGAGAAAGCTTCTTTCCAGTTTTGAACGGAAGATATTTCCTTTTTCACCATAGCCCTCTATGGGCTTCTAAATATCCCTTTGCCAATCGCACAAGAACAGCCTTAGTTAAGGTTTCTTGAAGGGAAAGATGTAACTCTGTGAGATGAATTAAGACAACACAGAGCAGTTTCTCAGAAAGCTTCTTTCCAGTTTTGAACGGAAGATATTTCCTTTTTCACCATAGCCCTCTAGGGGCTTCCAAATATCCCTTTGCCAATTCCACAAGAACAGCCTTACCGAAAGGCTTCTTGAAGGGAAAGATGTAACTCTGTGAGATGAATTAACAGAACACAGAGCAGTTTCTCAGAAAGCTTTTTCCAGTTTTGAACGGAAGATATTTCCTTTTTCACCATAGCTCTCTATGGGCTTCCAAATATCCCTTTGCCAATTCCACAAGAACAGCCTTAGCGAAAGGCTTCTTGAAGGGAAAGATGTAACTCTGTGAGATGAATTAACAGAACACAGAGCAGTTTCTCAGAAAGCTTCTTTCCAGTTTTGAACGGAAGATATTTCCTTTTTCACCATAGCCCTCTATGGGCTTCCAAATATCCCTTTGCCAATTCCACAAGAACAGCCTTAGCGAAAGGCTTCTTGAAGGGAAAGATGTAACGCTGTGAGATGAATTAACAGAACACAGAGCAGTTTCTCAGAAAGCTTCTTTCCAGTTTTGAACGGAAGATATTTCCTTTTTCACCATAACCCTCTATGGGCTTCCAAATATCCCTTTGCCAATTCTACAAGAACAGCCTTAGCGAAAGGCTTCTTGAAGGGAAAGATGTAACTCTGTGAGATGAATTAACAGAACACAGAGCAGTTTCTCAGAAAGCTTCTTTCCAGTTTTGAACGGAAGATATTTACTTTTTCACCATAGCCCTCTATGGGCTTCCAAATATCCCTTTGCCAATTCCGCAAGAACAGCCTTAGCGAAAGGCTTCTTGAAGGGAAAGATGTAACTCTGTGAGATGAATTAACAGAACACAGAGCAGTTTCTCAGAAAGCTTCTTTCCAGTTTTGAACGGAAGATATTTCCTTTTTCACCATAGCCCTCTATGGGCTTCCAAATATCCCTTTGCCAATTCCACAAGAACAGCCTCAGCGAAAGGCTTCTTGAAGTTTAAGATGTAACTCTGTGAGATAAATTAACAGAACACAGAGCAGTTTCTCAGAAAGCTTCTTTCCAGTTTTGAACGGAAGATATTTCCTTTTTACCATAGCCCTCTATGGGCTTCCAAATATCCCTCTGCCAATTCCACAAGAACAGCCTTAGCGAAAGGCTGCTTGAAGGGAAAGATGTAACTCTGTGAGATGAATTAACAGAACACAGAGCAGTTTCTTAGAAAGCTTCTTTCCAGTTTTGAACGGAAGATATTTCCTTTTTCACCGTAGCCCTCTATGGGCTTCCAAATATCCCTTTGCCAATTCCACAAGAATAGCATTAGCGAAAGGCTTCTTGAAGGGAAAGATGTAACTCTGTGAGATGAATTAACAGAACACAGAGCAGTTTCTCAGAAAGCTTCTTTCCAGTTTTCAACGGAAGATATTTCCTTTTTCACCATAGCCCTCTATGGGCTTCCAAATATCCCTTTGCCAATTCCACAAGAACAGCCTTAGCGAAAGGCTTCTTGAAGGGAAAGATGTAACTCTGTGAGATGAATTAACAGAACACAGAGCAGTTTCTCAGAAAGCTTCTTTCCAGTTTTGAACGGAAGATATTTCCTTTTTCACCATAGCCCTCTATGGGCTTCCAAATATCGCTTTGCCAATTCCACAAGAACAGCCTTAGCGAAAGGCTTCTTGAAGGGAAAGATGTAACTCTGTGAGATGAATTTACAGAACATAGAAGAGTTTCTCAGAAAGCTTCTTTCCAGTTTTGAACGGAAGATATTTCCTTTTTCACCATAGCCCTCTATGGGCTTCCAAATATCCCTTTGCCAATTCCACAAGAACAGCCTTAGCGAAAGGCTTCTTGAAGGGAAAGATGTAACTCTGTGAGATGAATTAACAGAACAAAGAGCAGTTTCTCAGAAAGCTTCTTTCCAGTTTTCAAAGGAAGATATTTCCTTTTTCACCATAGCCCTCTATGGGCTTCCAAATATCCCTTTGCCAATTCCACAAGAACAGCCTTAGCGAAAGGCTTCTTGAAGGGAAAGATGTAACTCTGTGAGATGAATTAACAGAACAAAGAGCAGTTTCTCAGAAAGCTTCTTTCCAGTTTTCAAAGGAAGATATTTCCTTTTTCACCATAGCCCTCTATGGGCTTCCAAATATCCCTTTGCCAATTCCACAAGAACAGCCTTAGCGAAAGGCTTCTTGAAGGGAAAGATGTAACTCTGTTAGATGAATTAACAGAACACAGAGCAGTTTCTCAGAAAGCTTGTTTCCAGTTTTGAACTGAAGATACTTCCTTTTTCACATAGCCCTCTATGGGCTTCCAAATATCCCTTTGCCAATTGCACAAGAACAGCCTTAGCGAAAGGCTTCTTGAAGGGAAAGTTGTAACACTGTGAGATGAATTAACAGAACACAGAGCAGTTTCTCAGAAAGCTTCTTTCCAGTTTTGAACGGAAGATATTTCCTTTTTCACCATAGCCCTCTATGGGCTTAAAAATATCCCTTTGCCAATTGCACAAGAACAGCCTTAGCGAAAGGCTTCTTGAAGGGAAAGATGTAACACTGTGAGATGAATTAACAGAACACAGAGCAGTTTCTCAGAAAGCTTCTTTCCAGTTTTGAACGGAAGATATTTCCTTTTTCACCATAGCCCTCTATGGGCTTCCAAATATCCCTTTGCCAATTCCACAAGAACAGCCTTAGCGAAAGGCTTCTTGAAGGGAAAGATGTAACTCTGTGAGATGAATTAACAGAACACAGAGCAGTTTCTCAGAAAGCTTCTTTCCAGTTTTGAACGGAAGATATTTCCTTTTTCACCATAGCCCTCTATGGGCTTCCAAATATCCCTTTGCCAATTCCACAAGAACAGCCTTAGCGAAAGGCTTCTTGAAGGGAAAGATGTAACTCTGTGAGATGAATTCACAGAACACAGAGCAGCTTCTCAGAAAGCTTCTTTCCAGTTTTGAACGGAAGATATTTCCTTTTTCACCATAGCCCTCTATGGGCTTCCAAATATCCCTTTGCCAATTCCACAAGAACAGCCTTAGCGAAAGGCTTCTTCAAGGGAAAGATGTAACTCTGTGAGGTGAATTAACAGACCACAGGGCAGTTTCTCAGAAAGCTTCTTTCCAGTTTTGAACGGAAGATATTTCCTTTTTCACCATAGCCCTCTATGGGCTTCCAAATATCCCTTTGCCAATTCCACAAGAACAGCCTTAGCGAAAGGCTTCTTGAAGGGAAAGATGTAACTCTGTGAGATGAATTAACAGAACACAGAGCAGTTTCTCAGAAAGCTTCTTTCCAGTTTTCAACGGAAGATATTTCCTTTCTCACCATAGCCCTCTATGGGCTTCCAAATATCCCTTTGCCACTTCCACAAGAACAGCCTTAGCGAAAGGCTTCTTGAAGGGAAAGATGTAACTCTGTGAGATGAATTAACAGAACACAGAGCAGTTTCTCAGAAAGCTTCTTTCCAGTTTTGAACGGAAGATATTTCCTTTTTCACCATAGCCCTCTATGGGCTTCCAAATATCCCTTTGCCAATTCCACAACAACAGCCTTAGCGAAAGGCGTCTTCAAGGCAAAGATGTAACTCTGTGAGATGAATTAACAGAACACAGAGCAGTTTCTCAGAAAGCTTCTTTCCAGTTTTGAACGGAAGATATTTCCTTTTTCACCATAGCCCTCTATGGGCTTCCAAATATCCCTTTGCCAATTCCACAAGAACAGCCTTAGCGAAAGGCTTCTTGAAGGGAAAGATGTAACGCTGTGAGATGAATTAACAGAACACAGAGCAGTTTCTCAGAAAGCTTCTTTCCAGTTTTGAACGGAAGATATTTCCTTTTTCACCATAGCCCTCTATGGGCTTCCAAATATCCCTTTGCCAATTCCACAAGAACAGCCTTAGCGAAAGGATTCTTGAAGGGAAAGGTGTAACTCTGTGAGATGAATTAACAGAACACAGAGCAGTTTCTCAGAAAGCTTCTTTCCAGTTTTGAACGGAAGATATTTCCTTTTTCACCATAGCCCTCTATGGGCTTCCAAATATCCCTTTGCCAATTCCACAAGAACAGCCTTAGCGAAAGGCTTCTTGAAGGGAAAGATGTAACTCTGTGAGATGAATTAACAGAACACAGAGCAGTTTCTCAGAAAGCTTCTTTCCAGTTTTGAACGGAAGATATTTCCTTTTTCACCATAGCCCTCTATGGGCTTCCAAATATCCCTTTGCCAATTCCACAAGAACAGCCTTAGCGAAAGGCTTCTTGAAGGGAAAGATGTAACTCTGTGAGATGAATTAACAGAACACAGAGCAGTTTCTCAGAAAGCTTCTTTCCAGTTTTGAACGGAAGATATTTCCTTTTTCACCATAGCCCTCTAAGGGCTTCCAAATATCCCTTTGCCAATTCCACAAGAACAGCCTTAGCGATAGGCTTCTTCAAGGGAAAGATGTAACTCTGTGAGATGAATTAACAGAACACAGAGCAGTTTCTCGGAAAGCTTCTTTCCAGTTTTGAACGGAAGATATTTCCTTTTTCACCATAGCCCTCTAGGGGCTTCCAAATATCCCTTTGCCAATTCCACAAGAACAGCCTTAGCGAAAGGCTTCTTGAAGGGAAAGATGTAACTCTGTGAGATTAATTAACAGAACAAAGAGCAGTTTCTCAGAAAGCTTCTTTCCAGTTTTCAAAGGAAGATATTTCCTTTTTCACCATAGCCCTCTATGGGCTTCCAAATATCCCTTTGCCAATTCCACAAGAACAGCCTTAGCGAAAGTCTTCTTGAAGGGAAAGATGTAACTCTGTTAGATGAATTAACAGAACACAGAGCAGTTTCTCAGAAAGCTTCTTTCCAGTTTTGAACGGAAGATATTTCCTTTTTCACCATAGCCCTCTATGGGCTTCCAAATATCCCTTTGCCAATTCCACAAGAACAGCCTTAGCGAAAGGCTTCTTGAAGGGAAAGATGTAACTCTGTGAGATGAATTAACAGAACACAGAGCAGTTTCTCAGAAAGCTTCTTTCCAGTTTTGAACTGAAGATACTTCCTTTTTCACATAGCCCTCTATGGGCTTCCAAATATCCCTTTGCCAATTGCACAAGAACAGCCTTAGCGAAAGGCTTCTTGAAGGGAAAGATGTAACACTGTGAGATGAATTAACAGAACACGGAGCAGTTTCTCAGAAAGCTTCTTTCCAGTTTTGAACGGAAGATATTTCCTTTTTCACCATAGCCCTCTATGGGCTTCCAAATATCCCTTTGCCAATTCCACAAGAACAGCCTTACCGAAAGGCTTCTTGAAGGGAAAGATGTAACTCTGTGAGATGAATTAACAGAACACAGAGCAGTTTCTCAGAAAGCTTCTTTCCAGTTTTGAACGGAAGATATTTCCTTTTTCACCATAGCCCTCTATGGGCTTCCAAATATCCCTTTGCCAATTCCACAAGAACAGCCTTAGCGAAAGGCTTCTTGAAGGGAAAGATGTAACTCTGTGAGATGAATTATAAGAACACAGAGCAGTTTCTCAGAAAGCTTCTTTCCAGATTTGAACGGAAGATATTTCCTTTTTCAAAATAGCCCTCTATGGGCTTCCAAATATCCCTTTGCCAATTCCACAAGAACAGCCTTAGTGAAAGGCTTCTTGAAGGGAAAGATGTAACTCTGTGAGATGAATTAACAGAACACAGAGCAGTTTCTCAGAAAGCTTCTTTCCAGTTTTGAACGGAAGATATTTCCTTTTTCACCATAGCCCTCTGTGGGCTTCCAAATATCCCTTTGCCAATTCCACAAGAACAGCCTTAGCGAAAGGCTACTTGAAGGAAAAGATGTAACTCTGTGAGATGAATTAACAGAACACAGAGCAGTTTCTCAGAAAGCTTCTTTCCAGTTTTGAACGGAAGATATTTCCTTTTTCACCATAGCCCTCTATGGGCTTCCAAATATCCCTTTGCCAATTCCACAAGAACAGCCTTAGCGAAAGGCTTCTTGAAGGGAAAGATGTAACTCTGTGAGGTGAATTAACAGAACACAGAGCAGTTTTTCAGAAAGCTTTTTCCAGTTTTGAACGGAAGATATTTCTTTTTTCACCATATCCCTCTATGGGCTTCCAAATATCCCTTTGCCAATTCCACAAGAACAGCCTTAGCGAAAGGCTTCTTGAAGGGAAAGATGTAACGCTGTGAGATAAATTTACAGAACATAGAACAGTTTCTCAGAAAGCTTCTTTCCAGTTTTGAACGGAAGATATTTCCTTTTTCACCATAGCCCTCTATGGGCTTAAAAATATCCCTTTGCCAATTCCACAAGAACAGCCTTAGCGAAAGGCTTCTTGAAGGGAAAGATGTAACTCTGTGAGATGAATTAACAGAACACAGAGCAGTTTCTCAGAAAGCTTCTTTCCAGTTTTGAACGGAAGATATTTCCTTTTTCACCATAGCCCTCTATGGGCTTCCAAATATCCCTTTGCCAATTCCACAAGAACAGCCTTAGCGAAAGGCTTCCTGAAGGGAAAGATGTAACTCTGTGAGATGAATTAACAGAACACACAGCAGTTTCTCAGAAAGCTTCTTTCCAGTTTTGAACGGAAGATATTTCCTTTTTCACCATAGCCCTCTATGGGCTTCCAAATATCCCTTTGCCAATTCCACAAGAACAGCCTTAGCGAAAGGCTTCTTCAAGGGAAAGATGAAACTCTGTGAGGTGAATTAACAGAACACAGGGCAGTTTCTCAGAAAGCTTCTTTCCAGTTTTGAACGGAAGATATTTCCTTTTTCACCATAGCCCTCTATGGGCTTCCAAATATCCCTTTGCCAATTCCACAAGAACAGCCTTAGCGAAAGGCTTCTTGAAGGGAAAGATGTAACTCTGTGAGATGAATTAACAGAACACAGAGCAGTTTCTCAGAAAGCTTCTTTCCAGTTTTGAACGGAAGATATTTCCTTTCTCACCATAGCCCTCTATGGGCTTCCAAATATCCCTTTGCCACTTCCACAAGAACAGCCTTAGCGAAAGGCTTCTTGAAGGGAAAGATGTAACTCTGTGAGATGAATTAACAGAACACAGAGCAGTTTCTCAGAAAGCTTCTTTCCAGTTTTGAACGGAAGATATTTCCTTTTTCACCATAGCCCTCTATGGGCTTCCAAATATCCCTTTGCCAATTCCCCAAGAACAGCCTTAGAGAAAGGCTTCTTGAAGGGAAAGATGTAACTCTGTGAGATGAATTAACAGAACACAGAGCAGTTTCTCAGAAAGCTTCTTTCCAGTTTTGAACGAAAGATATTTCCTTTTTCACCATAGCCCTCTATGGGCTTCCAAATATCCCTTTGCCAATTCCACAACAACAGCCTTAGCGAAAGGCGTCTTCAAGGGAAAGATGTAACTCTGTGAGATGAATTAACAGAACACAGAGCAGTTTCTCAGAAAGCTTCTTTCCAGTTTTGAACGGAAGATATTTCCATTTTCACCATAGCCCTCTAAGGGCTTCCAAATATCCCTTTGCCAATTCCACAAGAACAGCCTTAGCGAAAGGCTTCTTGAAGGGAAAGATGTAACGCTGTGAGATGAATTAACAGAACACAGAGCAGTTTCTCAGAAAGCTTCTTTCCAGTTTTGAACGGAAGATATTTCCTTTTTCACCATAGCCCTCTATGGGCTTCCAAATATCCCTTTGCCAATTCCACAAGAACAGCCTTAGCGAAAGGCTTCTTGAAGGGAAAGGTGTAACTCTGTGAGATGAATTAACAGAACACAGAGCAGTTTCTCAGAAAGCTTCTTTCCAGTTTTGAACGGAAGATATTTCCTTTTTCACCATAGCCCTCTATGGGCTTCCAAATATCCCTTTGCCAATTCCACAAGAACAGCCTTAGCGAAAGGCTTCTTGAAGGGAAAGATGTAACTCTGTGAGATGAATTAACAGAACACAGAGCAGTTTCTCAGAAAGCTTCTTTCCAGTTTTCAACGGAAGATATTTCCTTTTTCACCATAGCCCACTATGGGCTTCCAAATATCCCTTTGCCAATTCCACAAGAACAGCCTTAGCGAAAGGCTTCTTGAAGGGAAAGATGTAACTCTGTGAGATGAATTAACAGAACACAGAGCAGTTTCTCAGAAAGCTTCTTTCCAGTTTTGAACGGAAGATATTTCCTTTTTCACCATAGCCCTCTAAGGGCTTCCAAATATCCCTTTGCCAATTCCACAAGAACAGCCTTAGCGATAGGCTTCTTCAAGGGAAAGATGTAACTCTGTGAGATGAATTAACAGAACACAGAGCAGTTTCTCAGAAAGCTTCTTTCCAGTTTTGAACGGAAGATATTTCCTTTTTCACCATAGCCCTCTATGGGCTTCCAAATATCCCTTTGCCAATTCCACAAGAACAGCCTTAGCGAAAGGCTTCTTGAAGGGAAAGATGAAACACTGTGAGATGAATTAACAGAACACAGAGCAGTTTCTCAGAAAGCTTCTTTCCAGTTTTGAACGGAAGATATTTCCTTTTTCACCATAGCCCTCTATGGGCTTCCAAATATCCCTTTGCCAATTCCACAAGAACAGCCTTAGCGAAAGGCTTCTTGAAGGGAAAGATGTAACTCTGTGAGATGAATTAACAGAACACAGAGCAGTTTCTCAGAAAGCTTCTTTCCAGTTTTGAACGGAAGATATTTCCTTTTTCACCATAGCCCTCTATGGGCTTCCAAATATCCCTTTGCCAATTCCACAAGAACAGCCTTAGCGAAAGGCTTCTTGAAGGGAAAGATGTAACTCTGTGAGATGAATTAACAGAACACAGAGCAGTTTCTCAGAGAGCTTCTTTCCAGTTTTGAACGGAAGATATTTCCTTTTTCACCCTAGCCCTCTATGGGCTTCCAAATATCCCTTTGCCAATTCCACAAGAACAGCCTTAGCGAAATTCTTCTTGAAGGGAAAGATGTAACTCTGTGAGATGAATTAACAGAACACAGAGCAGTTTCTCAGAAAGCTTCTTTCCAGTTTTGAACGGAAGATATTTCCTTTTTCACCATAGCTCTCTATGGGCTTCCAAATATCCCTTTGCCAATTCCACAAGAACAGCCTTAGCGAAAGGCTTCTTGAAGGGAAAGATGTAACTCTGTGAGATGAATTAACAGAACACAGAGCAGTTTCTCAGAAAGCTTCTTTCCAGTTTTGAACGGAAGATATTTCCTTTTTCACCATAGCCCTCTATGGGCTTCCAAATATCCCTTTGCCAATTCCACAAGAACAGCCTTAGCGAAAGGCTTCTTGAAGGGAAAGATGTAACGCTGTGAGATGAATTAACAGAACACAGAGCAGTTTCTCAGAAAGCTTCTTTCCAGTTTTGAACGGAAGATATTTCCTTTTTCACCATAACCCTCTATGGGCTTCCAAATATCCCTTTGCCAATTCCACAAGAACAGCCTTAGCGAAAGGCTTCTTGAAGGGAAAGATGTAACTCTGTGAGATGAATTAACAGAACACAGAGCAGCTTCTCAGAAAGCTTCTTTCCAGTTTTGAACGGAAGATATTTCCTTTTTCACCATAGCCCTCTATGGGCTTCCAAATATCCCTTTGCCAATTCCACAAGAACAGCCTTAGCGAAAGGCTTCTTCAAGGGAAAGATGTAACTCTGTGAGGTGAATTAACAGACCACAGGGCAGTTTCTCAGAAAGCTTCTTTCCAGTTTTGAACGGAAGATATTTCCTTTTTCACCATAGCCCTCTATGGGCTTCCAAATATCCCTTTGCCAATTCCACAAGAACAGCCTTAGCGAAAGGCTTCTTGAAGGGAAAGATGTAACTCTGTGAGATGAATTAACAGAACACAGAGCAGTTTCTCAGAAAGCTTCTTTCCAGTTTTCAACGGAAGATATTTCCTTTCTCACCATAGCCCTCTATGGGCTTCCAAATATCCCTTTGCCACTTCCACAAGAACAGCCTTAGCGAAAGGCTTCTTGAAGGGAAAGATGTAACTCTGTGAGATGAATTAACAGAACACAGAGCAGTTTCTCAGAAAGCTTCTTTCCAGTTTTGAACGGAAGATATTTCCTTTTTCACCATAGCCCTCTATGGGCTTCCAAATATCCCTTTGCCAATTCCGCAAGAACAGCCTTAGCGAAAGGCTTCTTGAAGGAAAAGATGTAACTCTGTGAGATGAATTAACAGAACACAGAGCAGTTTCTCAGAAAGCTTCTTTCCAGTTTTGAACGGAAGATATTTCCTTTTTCACCATAGCCCTCTATGGGCTTCCAAATATCCCTTTGCCAATTCCACAAGAACAGCCTCAGCGAAAGGCTTCTTGAAGTTTAAGATGTAACTCTGTGAGATAAATTAACAGAACACAGAGCAGTTTCTCAGAAAGCTTCTTTCCAGTTTTGAACGGAAGATATTTCCTTTTTACCATAGCCCTCTATGGGCTTCCAAATATCCCTTTGCCAATTCCACAAGAACAGCCTTAGCGAAAGGCTTCTTGAAGGGAAAGATGTAACTCTGTGAGATGAATTAACAGAACACAGAGCAGTTTCTTAGAAAGCTTCTTTCCAGTTTTGAACGGAAGATATTTCCTTTTTCACCGTAGCCCTCTATGGGCTTCCAAATATCCCTTTGCCAATTCCACAAGAATAGCATTAGCGAAAGGCTTCTTGAAGGGAAAGATGTAACTCTGTGAGATGAATTAACAGAACACAGAGCAGTTTCTCAGAAAGCTTCTTTCCAGTTTTCAACGGAAGATATTTCCTTTTTCACCATAGCCCTCTATGGGCTTCCAAATATCCCTTTGCCAATTCCACAAGAACAGCCTTAGCGAAAGGCTTCTTGAAGGGAAAGATGTAACTCTGTCAGATGAATTAACAGAACAAAGAGCAGTTTCTCAGAAAGCTTCTTTCCAGTTTTGAACGGAAGATATTTCCTTTTTCACCATAGCCCTCTATGGGCTTCCAAATATCGCTTTGCCAATTCCACAAGAACAGCCTTAGCGAAAGGCTTCTTGAAGGGAAAGATGTAACTCTGTGAGATGAATTTACAGAACATAGAAGAGTTTCTCAGAAAGCTTCTTTCCAGTTTTGAACGGAAGATATTTCCTTTTTCACCATAGCCCTCTATGGGCTTCCAAATATCCCTTTGCCAATTCCACAAGAACAGCCTTAGCGAAAGGCTTCTTGAAGGGAAAGATGTAACTCTGTGAGATGAATTAACAGAACAAAGAGCAGTTTCTCAGAAAGCTTCTTTCCAGTTTTCAAAGGAAGATATTTCCTTTTTCACCATAGCCCTCTATGGGCTTCCAAATATCCCTTTGCCAATTCCACAAGAACAGCCTTAGCGAAAGGCTTCTTGAAGGGAAAGATGTAACTCTGTTAGATGAATTAACAGAACACAGAGCAGTTTCTCAGAAAGCTTCTTTCCAGTTTCGAACGGAAGATATTTCCTTTTTCACCATAGCCCTCTATGGGCTTCCAAATATCCCTTTGCCAATTCCACAAGAACAGCCTTAGCGAAAGGCTTCTTGAAGGGAAAGATGTAACTCTGTGAGATGAATTAACAGAACACAGAGCAGTTTCTCAGAAAGCTTCTTTCCAGTTTTGAACTGAAGATACTTCCTTTTTCACATAGCCCTCTATGGGCTTCCAAATATCCCTTTGCCAATTGCACAAGAACAGCCTTAGCGAAAGGCTTCTTGAAGGGAAAGTTGTAACACTGTGAGATGAATTAACAGAACACAGAGCAGTTTCTCAGAAAGCTTCTTTCCAGTTTTGAACGGAAGATATTTCCTTTTTCACCATAGCCCTCTATGGGCTTCCAAATATCCCTTTGCCAATTCCACAAGAACAGCCTTAGCGAAAGGCTTCTTGAAGGGAAAGATGTAACACTGTGAGATGAATTAACAGAACACAGAGCAGTTTCTCAGAAAGCTTCTTTCCAGTTTTGAACGGAAGATATTTCCTTTTTCACCATAGCCCTCTATGGGCTTCCAAATATCCCTTTGCCAATTCCACAAGAACAGCCTTAGCGAAAGGCTTCTTGAAGGGAAAGATGTAACTCTGTGAGATGAATTAACAGAACACAGAGCAGTTTCTCAGAAAGCTTCTTTCCAGTTTTGAACGGAAGATATTTCCTTTTTCACCATAGCCCTCTATGGGCTTCCAAATATCCCTTTGCCAATTCCACAAGAACAGCCTTAGCGAAAGGCTTCTTGAAGGGAAAGATGTAACTCTGTGAGATGAATTAACAGAACACAGAGCAGCTTCTCAGAAAGCTTCTTTCCAGTTTTGAACGGAAGATATTTCCTTTTTCACCATAGCCCTCTATGGGCTTCCAAATATCCCTTTGCCAATTCCACAAGAACAGCCTTAGCGAAAGGCTTCTTCAAGGGAAAGATGTAACTCTGTGAGGTGAATTAACAGACCACAGGGCAGTTTCTCAGAAAGCTTCTTTCCAGTTTTGAACGGAAGATATTTCCTTTTTCACCATAGCCCTCTATGGGCTTCCAAATATCCCTTTGCCAATTCCACAAGAACAGCCTTAGCGAAAGGCTTCTTGAAGGGAAAGATGTAACTCTGTGAGATGAATTAACAGAACACAGAGCAGTTTCTCAGAAAGCTTCTTTCCAGTTTTCAACGGAAGATATTTCCTTTCTCACCATAGCCCTCTATGGGCTTCCAAATATCCCTTTGCCACTTCCACAAGAACAGCCTTAGCGAAAGGCTTCTTGAAGGGAAAGATGTAACTCTGTGAGATGAATTAACAGAACACAGAGCAGTTTCTCAGAAAGCTTCTTTCCAGTTTTGAACGGAAGATATTTCCTTTTTCACCATAGCCCTCTATGGGCTTCCAAATATCCCTTTGCCAATTCCACAACAACAGCCTTAGCGAAAGGCGTCTTCAAGGCAAAGATGTAACTCTGTGAGATGAATTAACAGAACACAGAGCAGTTTCTCAGAAAGCTTCTTTCCAGTTTTGAACGGAAGATATTTCCTTTTTCACCATAGCCCTCTATGGGCTTCCAAATATCCCTTTGCCAATTCCACAAGAACAGCCTTAGCGAAAGGCTTCTTGAAGGGAAAGATGTAACGCTGTGAGATGAATTAACAGAACACAGAGCAGTTTCTCAGAAAGCTTCTTTCCAGTTTTGAACGGAAGATATTTCCTTTTTCACCATAGCCCTCTATGGGCTTCCAAATATCCCTTTGCCAATTCCACAAGAACAGCCTTAGCGAAAGGCTTCTTGAAGGGAAAGGTGTAACTCTGTGAGATGAATTAACAGAACACAGAGCAGTTTCTCAGAAAGCTTCTTTCCAGTTTTGAACGGAAGATATTTCCTTTTTCACCATAGCCCTCTATGGGCTTCCAAATATCCCTTTGCCAATTCCACAAGAACAGCCTTAGCGAAAGGCTTCTTGAAGGGAAAGATGTAACTCTGTGAGATGAATTAACAGAACACAGAGCAGTTTCTCAGAAAGCTTCTTTCCAGTTTTGAACGGAAGATATTTCCTTTTTCACCATAGCCCTCTATGGGCTTCCAAATATCCCTTTGCCAATTCCACAAGAACAGCCTTAGCGAAAGGCTTCCTGTAGGGAAAGATGTAACTCTGTGAGATGAATTAACAGAACACACAGCAGTTTCTCAGAAAGCTTCTTTCCAGTTTTGAACGGAAGATATTTCCTTTTTCACCATAGCCCTCTATGGGCTTCCAAATATCCCTTTGCCAATTCCACAAGAACAGCCTTAGCGAAAGGCTTCTTCAAGGGAAAGATGAAACTCTGTGAGGTGAATTAACAGAACACAGGGCAGTTTCTCAGAAAGCTTCTTTCCAGTTTTGAACGGAAGATATTTCCTTTTTCACCATAGCCCTCTATGGGCTTCCAAATATCCCTTTGCCAATTCCACAAGAACAGCCTTAGCGAAAGGCTTCTTGAAGGGAAAGATGTAACTCTGTGAGATGAATTAACAGAACACAGAGCAGTTTCTCAGAAAGCTTCTTTCCAGTTTTGAACGGAAGATATTTCCTTTCTCACCATAGCCCTCTATGGGCTTCCAAATATCCCTTTGCCACTTCCACAAGAACAGCCTTAGCGAAAGGCTTCTTGAAGGGAAAGATGTAACTCTGTGAGATGAATTAACAGAACACAGAGCAGTTTCTCAGAAAGCTTCTTTCCAGTTTTGAACGGAAGATATTTCCTTTTTCACCATAGCCCTCTATGGGCTTCCAAATATCCCTTTGCCAATTCCCCAAGAACAGCCTTAGAGAAAGGCTTCTTGAAGGGAAAGATGTAACTCTGTGAGATGAATTAACAGAACACAGAGCAGTTTCTCAGAAAGCTTCTTTCCAGTTTTGAACGAAAGATATTTCCTTTTTCACCATAGCCCTCTATGGGCTTCCAAATATCCCTTTGCCAATTCCACAACAACAGCCTTAGCGAAAGGCGTCTTCAAGGGAAAGATGCAACTCTGTGAGATGAATTAACAGAACACAGAGCAGTTTCTCAGAAAGCTTCTTTCCAGTTTTGAACGGAAGATATTTCCATTTTCACCATAGCCCTCTAAGGGCTTCCAAATATCCCTTTGCCAATTCCACAAGAACAGCCTTAGCGAAAGGCTTCTTGAAGGGAAAGATGTAACGCTGTGAGATGAATTAACAGAACACAGAGCAGTTTCTCAGAAAGCTTCTTTCCAGTTTTGAACGGAAGATATTTCCTTTTTCACCATAGCCCTCTATGGGCTTCCAAATATCCCTTTGCCAATTCCACAAGAACAGCCTTAGCGAAAGGCTTCTTGAAGGGAAAGGTGTAACTCTGTGAGATGAATTAACAGAACACAGAGCAGTTTCTCAGAAAGCTTCTTTCCAGTTTTGAACGGAAGATATTTCCTTTTTCACCATAGCCCTCTATGGGCTTCCAAATATCCCTTTGCCAATTCCACAAGAACAGCCTTAGCGAAAGGCTTCTTGAAGGGAAAGATGTAACTCTGTGAGATGAATTAACAGAACACAGAGCAGTTTCTCAGAAAGCTTCTTTACAGTTTTGAACGGAAGATATTTCCTTTTTCACCATAGCCCTCTATGGGCTTCCAAATATCCCTTTGCCAATTCCACAAGAACAGCCTTAGCGAAAGGCTTCTTGAAGGGAAAGATGTAACTCTGTGAGATGAATTAACAGAACACAGAGCAGTTTCTCAGAAAGCTTCTTTCCAGTTTTGAACGGAAGATATTTCCTTTTTCACCATAGCCCTCTAAGGGCTTCCAAATATCCCTTTGCCAATTCCACAAGAACAGCCTTAGCGATAGGCTTCTTCAAGGGAAAGATGTAACTCTGTGAGATGAATTAACAGAACACAGAGCAGTTTCTCGGAAAGCTTCTTTCCAGTTTTGAACGGAAGATATTTCCTTTTTCACCATAGCCCTCTATGGGCTTCCAAATATCCCTTTGCCAATTCCACAAGAACAGCCTTAGCGAAAGGCTTCTTGAAGGGAAAGATGTAACTCTGTGAGATGAATTAACAGAACAAAGAGCAGTTTCTCAGAAAGCTTCTTTCCAGTTTTCAAAGGAAGATATTTCCTTTTTCACCATAGCCCTCTATGGGCTTCCAAATATCCCTTTGCCAATTCCACAAGAACAGCCTTAGCGAAAGTCTTCTTGAAGGGAAAGATGTAACTCTGTTAGATGAATTAACAGAACACAGAGCAGTTTCTCAGAAAGCTTCTTTCCAGTTTTGAACGGAAGATATTTCCTTTTTCACCATAGCCCTCTATGGGCTTCCAAATATCCCTTTGCCAAATCCACAAGAACAGCCTTAGCGAAAGGCTTCTTGAAGGGAAAGATGTAACTCTGTGACATGAATTAACAGAACACAGAGCAGTTTCTCAGAAAGTTTCTTTCCAGTTTTGAACTGAAGATACTTCCTTTTTCACATAGCCCTCTATGGGCTTCCAAATATCCCTTTGCCAATTGCACAAGAACAGCCTTAGCGAAAGGCTTCTTGAAGGGAAAGATGTAACACTGTGAGATGAATTAACAGAACACGGAGCAGTTTCTCAGAAAGCTTCTTTCCAGTTTTGAACGGAAGATATTTCCTTTTTCACCATAGCCCTCTATGGGCTTCCAAATATCCCTTTGCCAATTCCACAAGAACAGCCTTACCGAAAGGCTTCTTGAAGGGAAAGATGTAACTCTGTGAGATGAATTAACAGAACACAGAGCAGTTTCTCAGAAAGCTTCTTTCCAGTTTTGAACGGAAGATATTTCCTTTTTCACCATAGCCCTCTATGGGCTTCCAAATATCCCTTTGCCAATTCCACAAGAACAGCCTTAGCGAAAGGCTTCTTGAAGGGAAAGATGTAACTCTGTGAGATGAATTATAAGAACACAGAGCAGTTTCTCAGAAAGCTTCTTTCCAGATTTGAACGGAAGATATTTCCTTTTTCAAAATAGCCCTCTATGGGCTTCCAAATATCCCTTTGCCAATTCCACAAGAACAGCCTTAGTGAAAGGCTTCTTGAAGGGAAAGATGTAACTCTGTGAGATGAATTAACAGAACAAAGAGCAGTTTCTCAGAAAGCTTCTTTCCAGTTTTGAACGGAAGATATTTCCTTTTTCACCATAGCCCTCTATGGGCTTCCAAATATCCCTTTGCCAATTCCACAAGAACAGCCTTAGCGAAAGGCTTCTTGAAGGAATAGATGTAACTCTGTGAGATGAATTAACAGAACACAGAGCAGTTTCTCAGAAAGCTTCTTTCCAGTTTTGAACGGAAGATATTTCCTTTTTCACCATAGCCCTCTATGGGCTTCCAAATATCCCTTTGCCAATTCCACAAGAACAGCCTTAGCGAAAGGCTTCTTGAAGGGAAAGATGTAACTCTGTGAGGTGAATTAACAGAACACAGAGCAGTTTTTCAGAAAGCTTTTTCCAGTTTTGAACGGAAGATATTTCTTTTTTCACCATATCCCTCTATGGGCTTCCAAATATCCCTTTGCCAATTCCACAAGAACAGCCTTAGCGAAAGGCTTCTTGAAGGGAAAGATGTAACTCTGTGAGATGAATTAACAGAACACAGAGCAGTTTCTCAGAAAGCTTCTTTCCAGTTTTGAACGGAAGATATTTCCTTTTTCACCATAGCCCTCTATGGGCTTAAAAATATCCCTTTGCCAATTCCACAAGAACAGCCTTAGCGAAAGGCTTCTTGAAGAGAAAGATGTAACTCTGTGAGATGAATTAACAGAACACAGAGCAGTTTCTCAGAAAGCTTCTTTCCAGTTTTGAACGGAAGATATTTCCTTTTTCACCATAGCCCTCTATGGGCTTCCAAATATCCCTTTGCCAATTCCACAAGAACAGCCTTAGCGAAAGGCTTCCTGTAGGGAAAGATGTAACTCTGTGAGATGAATTAACAGAACACACAGCAGTTTCTCAGAAAGCTTCTTTCCAGTTTTGAACGGAAGATATTTCCTTTTTCACCATAGCCCTCTATGGGCTTCCAAATATCCCTTTGCCAATTCCACAAGAACAGCCTTAGCGAAAGGCTTCTTCAAGGGAAAGATGAAACTCTGTGAGGTGAATTAACAGAACACAGGGCAGTTTCTCAGAAAGCTTCTTTCCAGTTTTGAACGGAAGATATTTCCTTTTTCACCATAGCCCTCTATGGGCTTCCAAATATCCCTTTGCAAATTCCACAAGAACAGCCTTAGCGAAAGGCTTCTTGAAGGGAAAGATGTAACTCTGTGAGATGAATTAACAGAACACAGAGCAGTTTCTCAGAAAGCTTCTTTCCAGTTTTGAACGGAAGATATTTCCTTTCTCACCATAGCCCTCTATGGGCTTCCAAATATCCCTTTGCCACTTCCACAAGAACAGCCTTAGCGAAAGGCTTCTTGAAGGGAAAGATGTAACTCTGTGAGATGAATTAACAGAACACAGAGCAGTTTCTCAGAAAGCTTCTTTCCAGTTTTGAACGGAAGATATTTCCTTTTTCACCATAGCCCTCTATGGGCTTCCAAATATCCCTTTGCCAATTCCCCAAGAACAGCCTTAGAGAAAGGCTTCTTGAAGGGAAAGATGTAACTCTGTGAGATGAATTAACAGAACACAGAGCAGTTTCTCAGAAAGCTTCTTTCCAGTTTTGAACGAAAGATATTTCCTTTTTCACCATAGCCCTCTATGGGCTTCCAAATATCCCTTTGCCAATTCCACAACAACAGCCTTAGCGAAAGGCGTCTTCAAGGGAAAGATGCAAGTCTGTGAGATGAATTAACAGAACACAGAGCAGTTTCTCAGAAAGCTTCTTTCCAGTTTTGAACGGAAGATATTTCCATTTTCACCATAGCCCTCTAAGGGCTTCCAAATATCCCTTTGCCAATTCCACAAGAACAGCCTTAGCGAAAGGCTTCTTGAAGGGAAAGATGTAACGCTGTGAGATGAATTAACAGAACACAGAGCAGTTTCTCAGAAAGCTTCTTTCCAGTTTTGAACGGAAGATATTTCCTTTTTCACCATAGCCCTCTATGGGCTTCCAAATATCCCTTTGCCAATTCCACAAGAACAGCCTTAGCGAAAGGCTTCTTGAAGGGAAAGGTGTAACTCTGTGAGATGAATTAACAGAACACAGAGCAGTTTCTCAGAAAGCTTCTTTCCAGTTTTGAACGGAAGATATTTCCTTTTTCACCATAGCCCTCTATGGGCTTCCAAATATCCCTTTGCCAATTCCACAAGAACAGCCTTAGCGAAAGGCTTCTTGAAGGGAAAGATGTAACTCTGTGAGATGAATTAACAGAACACAGAGCAGTTTCTCAGAAAGCTTCTTTACAGTTTTGAACGGAAGATATTTCCTTTTTCACCATAGCCCTCTATGGGCTTCCAAATATCCCTTTGCCAATTCCACAAGAACAGCCTTAGCGAAAGGCTTCTTGAAGGGAAAGATGTAACTCTGTGAGATGAATTAACAGAACACAGAGCAGTTTCTCAGAAAGCTTCTTTCCAGTTTTGAACGGAAGATATTTCCTTTTTCACCATAGCCCTCTAAGGGCTTCCAAATATCCCTTTGCCAATTCCACAAGAACAGCCTTAGCGATAGGCTTCTTCAAGGGAAAGATGTAACTCTGTGAGATGAATTAACAGAACACAGAGCAGTTTCTCGGAAAGCTTCTTTCCAGTTTTGAACGGAAGATATTTCCTTTTTCACCATAGCCCTCTATGGGCTTCCAAATATCCCTTTGCCAATTCCACAAGAACAGCCTTAGCGAAAGGCTTCTTGAAGGGAAAGATGTAACTCTGTGAGATGAATTAACAGAACAAAGAGCAGTTTCTCAGAAAGCTTCTTTCCAGTTTTCAAAGGAAGATATTTCCTTTTTCACCATAGCCCTCTATGGGCTTCCAAATATCCCTTTGCCAATTCCACAAGAACAGCCTTAGCGAAAGTCTTCTTGAAGGGAAAGATGTAACTCTGTTAGATGAATTAACAGAACACAGAGCAGTTTCTCAGAAAGCTTCTTTCCAGTTTTGAACGGAAGATATTTCCTTTTTCACCATAGCCCTCTATGGGCTTCCAAATATCCCTTTGCCAAATCCACAAGAACAGCCTTAGCGAAAGGCTTCTTGAAGGGAAAGATGTAACTCTGTGACATGAATTAACAGAACACAGAGCAGTTTCTCAGAAAGCTTCTTTCCAGTTTTGAACTGAAGATACTTCCTTTTTCACATAGCCCTCTATGGGCTTCCAAATATCCCTTTGCCAATTGCACAAGAACAGCCTTAGCGAAAGGCTTCTTGAAGGGAAAGATGTAACACTGTGAGATGAATTAACAGAACACGGAGCAGTTTCTCAGAAAGCTTCTTTCCAGTTTTGAACGGAAGATATTTCCTTTTTCACCATAGCCCTCTATGGGCTTCCAAATATCCCTTTGCCAATTCCACAAGAACAGCCTTACCGAAAGGCTTCTTGAAGGGAAAGATGTAACTCTGTGAGATGAATTAACAGAACACAGAGCAGTTTCTCAGAAAGCTTCTTTCCAGTTTTGAACGGAAGATATTTCCTTTTTCACCATAGCCCTCTATGGGCTTCCAAATATCCCTTTGCCAATTCCACAAGAACAGCCTTAGCGAAAGGCTTCTTGAAGGGAAAGATGTAACTCTGTGAGATGAATTATAAGAACACAGAGCAGTTTCTCAGAAAGCTTCTTTCCAGATTTGAACGGAAGATATTTCCTTTTTCAAAATAGCCCTCTATGGGCTTCCAAATATCCCTTTGCCAATTCCACAAGAACAGCCTTAGTGAAAGGCTTCTTGAAGGGAAAGATGTAACTCTGTGAGATGAATTAACAGAACAAAGAGCAGTTTCTCAGAAAGCTTCTTTCCAGTTTTGAACGGAAGATATTTCCTTTTTCACCATAGCCCTCTATGGGCTTCCAAATATCCCTTTGCCAATTCCACAAGAACAGCCTTAGCGAAAGGCTTCTTGAAGGAATAGATGTAACTCTGTGAGATGAATTAACAGAACACAGAGCAGTTTCTCAGAAAGCTTCTTTCCAGTTTTGAACGGAAGATATTTCCTTTTTCACCATAGCCCTCTATGGGCTTCCAAATATCCCTTTGCCAATTCCACAAGAACAGCCTTAGCGAAAGGCTTCTTGAAGGGAAAGATGTAACTCTGTGAGGTGAATTAACAGAACACAGAGCAGTTTTTCAGAAAGCTTTTTCCAGTTTTGAACGGAAGATATTTCTTTTTTCACCATATCCCTCTATGGGCTTCCAAATATCCCTTTGCCAATTCCACAAGAACAGCCTTAGCGAAAGGCTTCTTGAAGGGAAAGATGTAACTCTGTGAGATGAATTAACAGAACACAGAGCAGTTTCTCAGAAAGCTTCTTTCCAGTTTTGAACGGAAGATATTTCCTTTTTCACCATAGCCCTCTATGGGCTTAAAAATATCCCTTTGCCAATTCCACAAGAACAGCCTTAGCGAAAGGCTTCTTGAAGAGAAAGATGTAACTCTGTGAGATGAATTAACAGAACACAGAGCAGTTTCTCAGAAAGCTTCTTTCCAGTTTTGAACGGAAGATATTTCCTTTTTCACCATAGCCCTCTATGGGCTTCCAAATATCCCTTTGCCAATTCCACAAGAACAGCCTTAGCGAAAGGCTTCCTGTAGGGAAAGATGTAACTCTGTGAGATGAATTAACAGAACACACAGCAGTTTCTCAGAAAGCTTCTTTCCAGTTTTGAACGGAAGATATTTCCTTTTTCACCATAGCCCTCTATGGGCTTCCAAATATCCCTTTGCCAATTCCACAAGAACAGCCTTAGCGAAAGGCTTCTTCAAGGGAAAGATGAAACTCTGTGAGGTGAATTAACAGAACACAGGGCAGTTTCTCAGAAAGCTTCTTTCCAGTTTTGAACGGAAGATATTTCCTTTTTCACCATAGCCCTCTATGGGCTTCCAAATATCCCTTTGCAAATTCCACAAGAACAGCCTTAGCGAAAGGCTTCTTGAAGGGAAAGATGTAACTCTGTGAGATGAATTAACAGAACACAGAGCAGTTTCTCAGAAAGCTTCTTTCCAGTTTTGAACGGAAGATATTTCCTTTCTCACCATAGCCCTCTATGGGCTTCCAAATATCCCTTTGCCACTTCCACAAGAACAGCCTTAGCGAAAGGCTTCTTGAAGGGAAAGATGTAACTCTGTGAGATGAATTAACAGAACACAGAGCAGTTTCTCAGAAAGCTTCTTTCCAGTTTTGAACGGAAGATATTTCCTTTTTCACCATAGCCCTCTATGGGCTTCCAAATATCCCTTTGCCAATTCCCCAAGAACAGCCTTAGAGAAAGGCTTCTTGAAGGGAAAGATGTAACTCTGTGAGATGAATTAACAGAACACAGAGCAGTTTCTCAGAAAGCTTCTTTCCAGTTTTGAACGAAAGATATTTCCTTTTTCACCATAGCCCTCTATGGGCTTCCAAATATCCCTTTGCCAATTCCACAACAACAGCCTTAGCGAAAGGCGTCTTCAAGGGAAAGATGCAACTCTGTGAGATGAATTAACAGAACACAGAGCAGTTTCTCAGAAAGCTTCTTTCCAGTTTTGAACGGAAGATATTTCCATTTTCACCATAGCCCTCTAAGGGCTTCCAAATATCCCTTTGCCAATTCCACAAGAACAGCCTTAGCGAAAGGCTTCTTGAAGGGAAAGATGTAACGCTGTGAGATGAATTAACAGAACACAGAGCAGTTTCTCAGAAAGCTTCTTTCCAGTTTTGAACGGAAGATATTTCCTTTTTCACCATAGCCCTCTATGGGCTTCCAAATATCCCTTTGCCAATTCCACAAGAACAGCCTTAGCGAAAGGCTTCTTGAAGGGAAAGGTGTAACTCTGTGAGATGAATTAACAGAACACAGAGCAGTTTCTCAGAAAGCTTCTTTCCAGTTTTGAACGGAAGATATTTCCTTTTTCACCATAGCCCTCTATGGGCTTCCAAATATCCCTTTGCCAATTCCACAAGAACAGCCTTAGCGAAAGGCTTCTTGAAGGGAAAGATGTAACTCTGTGAGATGAATTAACAGAACACAGAGCAGTTTCTCAGAAAGCTTCTTTCCAGTTTTCAACGGAAGATATTTCCTTTTTCACCATAGCCCACTATGGGCTTCCAAATATCCCTTTGCCAATTCCACAAGAACAGCCTTAGCGAAAGGCTTCTTGAAGGGAAAGATGTAACTCTGTGAGATGAATTAACAGAACACAGAGCAGTTTCTCAGAAAGCTTCTTTCCAGTTTTGAACGGAAGATATTTCCTTTTTCACCATAGCCCTCTAAGGGCTTCCAAATATCCCTTTGCCAATTCCACAAGAACAGCCTTAGCGATAGGCTTCTTCAAGGGAAAGATGTAACTCTGTGAGATGAATTAACAGAACACAGAGCAGTTTCTCAGAAAGCTTCTTTCCAGTTTTGAACGGAAGATATTTCCTTTTTCACCATAGCCCTCTATGGGCTTCCAAATATCCCTTTGCCAATTCCACAAGAACAGCCTTAGCGAAAGGCTTCTTGAAGGGAAAGATGAAACACTGTGAGATGAATTAACAGAACACAGAGCAGTTTCTCAGAAAGCTTCTTTCCAGTTTTGAACGGAAGATATTTCCTTTTTCACCATAGCCCTCTATGGGCTTCCAAATATCCCTTTGCCAATTCCACAAGAACAGCCTTAGCGAAAGGCTTCTTGAAGGGAAAGATGTAACTCTGTGAGATGAATTAACAGAACACAGAGCAGTTTCTCAGAAAGCTTCTTTCCAGTTTTGAACGGAAGATATTTCCTTTTTCACCATAGCCCTCTATGGGCTTCCAAATATCCCTTTGCCAATTCCACAAGAACAGCCTTAGCGAAAGGCTTCTTGAAGGGAAAGATGTAACTCTGTGAGATGAATTAACAGAACACAGAGCAGTTTCTCAGAGAGCTTCTTTCCAGTTTTGAACGGAAGATATTTCCTTTTTCACCCTAGCCCTCTATGGGCTTCCAAATATCCCTTTGCCAATTCCACAAGAACAGCCTTAGCGAAATTCTTCTTGAAGGGAAAGATGTAACTCTGTGAGATGAATTAACAGAACACAGAGCAGTTTCTCAGAAAGCTTCTTTCCAGTTTTGAACGGAAGATATTTCCTTTTTCACCATAGCTCTCTATGGGCTTCCAAATATCCCTTTGCCAATTCCACAAGAACAGCCTTAGCGAAAGGCTTCTTGAAGGGAAAGATGTAACTCTGTGAGATGAATTAACAGAACACAGAGCAGTTTCTCAGAAAGCTTCTTTCCAGTTTTGAACGGAAGATATTTCCTTTTTCACCATAGCCCTCTATGGGCTTCCAAATATCCCTTTGCCAATTCCACAAGAACAGCCTTAGCGAAAGGCTTCTTGAAGGGAAAGATGTAACGCTGTGAGATGATTTAACAGAACACAGAGCAGTTTCTCAGAAAGCTTCTTTCCAGTTTTGAACGGAAGATATTTCCTTTTTCACCATAACCCTCTATGGGCTTCCAAATATCCCTTTGCCAATTCTACAAGAACAGCCTTAGCGAAAGGCTTCTTGAAGGGAAAGATGTAACTCTGTGAGATGAATTAACAGAACACAGAGCAGTTTCTCAGAAAGCTTCTTTCCAGTTTTGAACGGAAGATATTTCCTTTTTCACCATAGCCCTCTATGGGCTTCCAAATATCCCTTTGCCAATTCCGCAAGAACAGCCTTAGCGAAAGGCTTCTTGAAGGAAAAGATGTAACTCTGTGAGATGAATTAACAGAACACAGAGCAGTTTCTCAGAAAGCTTCTTTCCAGTTTTGAACGGAAGATATTTCCTTTTTCACCATAGCCCTCTATGGGCTTCCAAATATCCCTTTGCCAATTCCACAAGAACAGCCTCAGCGAAAGGCTTCTTGAAGTTTAAGATGTAACTCTGTGAGATAAATTAACAGAACACAGAGCAGTTTCTCAGAAAGCTTCTTTCCAGTTTTGAACGGAAGATATTTCCTTTTTACCATAGCCCTCTATGGGCTTCCAAATATCCCTTTGCCAATTCCACAAGAACAGCCTTAGCGAAAGGCTTCTTGAAGGGAAAGATGTAACTCTGTGAGATGAATTAACAGAACACAGAGCAGTTTCTTAGAAAGCTTCTTTCCAGTTTTGAACGGAAGATATTTCCTTTTTCACCGTAGCCCTCTATGGGCTTCCAAATATCCCTTTGCCAATTCCACAAGAATAGCATTAGCGAAAGGCTTCTTGAAGGGAAAGATGTAACTCTGTGAGATGAATTAACAGAACACAGAGCAGTTTCTCAGAAAGCTTCTTTCCAGTTTTCAACGGAAGATATTTCCTTTTTCACCATAGCCCTCTATGGGCTTCCAAATATCCCTTTGCCAATTCCACAAGAACAGCCTTAGCGAAAGGCTTCTTGAAGGGAAAGATGTAACTCTGTCAGATGAATTAACAGAACAAAGAGCAGTTTCTCAGAAAGCTTCTTTCCAGTTTTGAACGGAAGATATTTCCTTTTTCACCATAGCCCTCTATGGGCTTCCAAATATCGCTTTGCCAATTCCACAAGAACAGCCTTAGCGAAAGGCTTCTTGAAGGGAAAGATGTAACTCTGTGAGATGAATTTACAGAACATAGAAGAGTTTCTCAGAAAGCTTCTTTCCAGTTTTGAACGGAAGATATTTCCTTTTTCACCATAGCCCTCTATGGGCTTCCAAATATCCCTTTGCCAATTCCACAAGAACAGCCTTAGCGAAAGGCTTCTTGAAGGGAAAGATGTAACTCTGTGAGATGAATTAACAGAACAAAGAGCAGTTTCTCAGAAAGCTTCTTTCCAGTTTTCAAAGGAAGATATTTCCTTTTTCACCATAGCCCTCTATGGGCTTCCAAATATCCCTTTGCCAATTCCACAAGAACAGCCTTAGCGAAAGGCTTCTTGAAGGGAAAGATGTAACTCTGTTAGATGAATTAACAGAACACAGAGCAGTTTCTCAGAAAGCTTCTTTCCAGTTTCGAACGGAAGATATTTCCTTTTTCACCATAGCCCTCTATGGGCTTCCAAATATCCCTTTGCCAATTCCACAAGAACAGCCTTAGCGAAAGGCTTCTTGAAGGGAAAGATGTAACTCTGTGAGATGAATTAACAGAACACAGAGCAGTTTCTCAGAAAGCTTCTTTCCAGTTTTGAACTGAAGATACTTCCTTTTTCACATAGCCCTCTATGGGCTTCCAAATATCCCTTTGCCAATTGCACAAGAACAGCCTTAGCGAAAGGCTTCTTGAAGGGAAAGTTGTAACACTGTGAGATGAATTAACAGAACACAGAGCAGTTTCTCAGAAAGCTTCTTTCCAGTTTTGAACGGAAGATATTTCCTTTTTCACCATAGCCCTCTATGGGCTTCCAAATATCCCTTTGCCAATTCCACAAGAACAGCCTTAGCGAAAGGCTTCTTGAAGGGAAAGATGTAACACTGTGAGATGAATTAACAGAACACAGAGCAGTTTCTCAGAAAGCTTCTTTCCAGTTTTGAACGGAAGATATTTCCTTTTTCACCATAGCCCTCTATGGGCTTCCAAATATCCCTTTGCCAATTCCACAAGAACAGCCTTAGCGAAAGGCTTCTTGAAGGGAAAGATGTAACTCTGTGAGATGAATTAACAGAACACAGAGCAGTTTCTCAGAAAGCTTCTTTCCAGTTTTGAACGGAAGATATTTCCTTTTTCACCATAGCCCTCTATGGGCTTCCAAATATCCCTTTGCCAATTCCACAAGAACAGCCTTAGCGAAAGGCTTCTTGAAGGGAAAGATGTAACTCTGTGAGATGAATTAACAGAACACAGAGCAGCTTCTCAGAAAGCTTCTTTCCAGTTTTGAACGGAAGATATTTCCTTTTTCACCATAGCCCTCTATGGGCTTCCAAATATCCCTTTGCCAATTCCACAAGAACAGCCTTAGCGAAAGGCTTCTTCAAGGGAAAGATGTAACTCTGTGAGGTGAATTAACAGACCACAGGGCAGTTTCTCAGAAAGCTTCTTTCCAGTTTTGAACGGAAGATATTTCCTTTTTCACCATAGCCCTCTATGGGCTTCCAAATATCCCTTTGCCTATTCCACAAGAACAGCCTTAGCGAAAGGCTTCTTGAAGGGAAAGATGTAACTCTGTGAGATGAATTAACAGAACACAGAGCAGTTTCTCAGAAAGCTTCTTTCCAGTTTTCAACGGAAGATATTTCCTTTCTCACCATAGCCCTCTATGGGCTTCCAAATATCCCTTTGCCACTTCCACAAGAACAGCCTTAGCGAAAGGCTTCTTGAAGGGAAAGATGTAACTCTGTGAGATGAATTAACAGAACACAGAGCAGTTTCTCAGAAAGCTTCTTTCCAGTTTTGAACGGAAGATATTTCCTTTTTCACCATAGCCCTCTATGGGCTTCCAAATATCCCTTTGCCAATTCCACAACAACAGCCTTAGCGAAAGGCGTCTTCAAGGCAAAGATGTAACTCTGTGAGATGAATTAACAGAACACAGAGCAGTTTCTCAGAAAGCTTCTTTCCAGTTTTGAACGGAAGATATTTCCTTTTTCACCATAGCCCTCTATGGGCTTCCAAATATCCCTTTGCCAATTCCACAAGAACAGCCTTAGCGAAAGGCTTCTTGAAGGGAAAGATGTAACGCTGTGAGATGAATTAACAGAACACAGAGCAGTTTCTCAGAAAGCTTCTTTCCAGTTTTGAACGGAAGATATTTCCTTTTTCACCATAGCCCTCTATGGGCTTCCAAATATCCCTTTGCCAATTCCACAAGAACAGCCTTAGCGAAAGGCTTCTTGAAGGGAAAGGAGTAACTCTGTGAGATGAATTAACAGAACACAGAGCAGTTTCTCAGAAAGCTTCTTTCCAGTTTTGAACGGAAGATATTTCCTTTTTCACCATAGCCCTCTATGGGCTTCCAAATATCCCTTTGCCAATTCCACAAGAACAGCCTTAGCGAAAGGCTTCTTGAAGGGAAAGATGTAACTCTGTGAGATGAATTAACAGAACACAGAGCAGTTTCTCAGAAAGCTTCTTTCCAGTTTTGAACGGAAGATATTTCCTTTTTCACCATAGCCCTCTATGGGCTTCCAAATATCCCTTTGCCAATTCCACAAGAACAGCCTTAGCGAAAGGCTTCTTGAAGGGAAAGATGTAACTCTGTGAGATGAATTAACAGAACACAGAGCAGTTTCTCAGAAAGCTTCTTTCCAGTTTTGAACGGAAGATATTTCCTTTTTCACCATAGCCCTCTAAGGGCTTCCAAATATCCCTTTGCCAATTCCACAAGAACAGCCTTAGCGATACGCTTCTTCAAGGGAAAGATGTAACTCTGTGAGATGAATTAACAGAACACAGAGCAGTTTCTCGGAAAGCTTCCTTCCAGTTTTGAACGGAAGATATTTCCTTTTTCACCATAGCCCTCTATGGGCTTCCAAATATCCCTTTGCCAATTCCACAAGAACAGCCTTAGCGAAAGGCTTCTTGAAGGGAAAGATGTAACTCTGTGAGATGAATTAACAGAACAAAGAGCAGTTTCTCAGAAAGCTTCTTTCCAGTTTTCAAAGGAAGATATTTCCTTTTTCACCATAGCCCTCTATGGGCTTCCAAATATCCCTTTGCCAATTCCACAAGAACAGCCTTAGCGAAAGTCTTCTTGAAGGGAAAGATGTAACTCTGTTAGATGAATTAACAGAACACAGAGCAGTTTCTCAGAAAGCTTCTTTCCAGTTTTGAACGGAAGATATTTCCTTTTTCACCATAGCCCTCTATGGGCTTCCAAATATCCCTTTGCCAATTCCACAAGAACAGCCTTAGCGAAAGGCTTCTTGAAGGGAAAGATGTAACTCTGTGACATGAATTAACAGAACACAGAGCAGTTTCTCAGAAAGCTTCTTTCCAGTTTTGAACTGAAGATACTTCCTTTTTCACATAGCCCTCTATGGGCTTCCAAATATCCCTTTGCCAATTGCACAAGAACAGCCTTAGCGAAAGGCTTCTTGAAGGGAAAGATGTAACACTGTGAGATGAATTAACAGAACACGGAGCAGTTTCTCAGAAAGCTTCTTTCCAGTTTTGAACGGAAGATATTTCCTTTTTCACCATAGCCCTCTATGGGCTTCCAAATATCCCTTTGCCAATTCCACAAGAACAGCCTTACCGAAAGGCTTCTTGAAGGGAAAGATGTAACTCTGTGAGATGAATTAACAGAACACAGAGCAGTTTCTCAGAAAGCTTCTTTCCAGTTTTGAACGGAAGATATTTCCTTTTTCACCATAGCCCTCTATGGGCTTCCAAATATCCCTTTGCCAATTCCACAAGAACAGCCTTAGCGAAAGGCTTCTTGAAGGGAAAGATGTAACTCTGTGAGATGAATTATAAGAACACAGAGCAGTTTCTCAGAAAGCTTCTTTCCAGATTTGAACGGAAGATATTTCCTTTTTCAAAATAGCCCTCTATGGGCTTCCAAATATCCCTTTGCCAATTCCACAAGAACAGCCTTAGTGAAAGGCTTCTTGAAGGGAAAGATGTAACTCTGTGAGATGAATTAACAGAACAAAGAGCAGTTTCTCAGAAAGCTTCTTTCCAGTTTTGAACGGAAGATATTTCCTTTTTCACCATAGCCCTCTATGGGCTTCCAAATATCCCTTTGCCAATTCCACAAGAACAGCCTTAGCGTAAGGCTTCTTGAAGGAAAAGATGTAACTCTGTGAGATGAATTAACAGAACACAGAGCAGTTTCTCAGAAAGCTTCTTTCCAGTTTTGAACGGAAGATATTTCCTTTTTCACCATAGCCCTCTATGGGCTTCCAAATATCCCTTTGCCAATTCCACAAGAACAGCCTTAGCGAAAGGCTTCTTGAAGGGAAAGATGTAACTCTGTGAGGTGAATTAACAGAACACAGAGCAGTTTTTCAGAAAGCTTTTTCCAGTTTTGAACGGAAGATATTTCTTTTTTCACCATATCCCTCTATGGGCTTCCAAATATCCCTTTGCCAATTCCACAAGAACAGCCTTAGCGAAAGGCTTCTTGAAGGGAAAGATGTAACGCTGTGAGATAAATTTACAGAACATAGAACAGTTTCTCAGAAAGCTTCATTCCAGTTTTGAACGGAAGATATTTCCTTTTTCACCATAGCCCTCTATGGGCTTAAAAATATCCCTTTGCCAATTCCACAAGAACAGCCTTAGCGAAAGGCTTCTTGAAGGGAAAGATGTAACTCTGTGAGATGAATTAACAGAACACAGAGCAGTTTCTCAGAAAGCTTCTTTCCAGTTTTGAACGGAAGATATTTCCTTTTTCACCATAGCCCTCTATGGGCTTCCAAATATCCCTTTGCCAATTCCACAAGAACAGCCTTAGCGAAAGGCTTCCTGTAGGGAAAGATGTAACTCTGTGAGATGAATTAACAGAACACACAGCAGTTTCTCAGAAAGCTTCTTTCCAGTTTTGAACGGAAGATATTTCCTTTTTCACCATAGCCCTCTATGGGCTTCCAAATATCCCTTTGCCAATTCCACAAGAACAGCCTTAGCGAAAGGCTTCTTCAAGGGAAAGATGTAACTCTGTGAGGTGAATTAACAGAACACAGGGCAGTTTCTCAGAAAGCTTCTTTCCAGTTTTGAACGGAAGATATTTCCTTTTTCACCATAGCCCTCTATGGGCTTCCAAATATCCCTTTGCCAATTCCACAAGAACAGCCTTAGCGAAAGGCTTCTTGAAGGGAAAGATGTAACTCTGTGAGATGAATTAACAGAACACAGAGCAGTTTCTCAGAAAGCTTCTTTCCAGTTTTGAACGGAAGATATTTCCTTTCTCACCATAGCCCTCTATGGGCTTCCAAATATCCCTTTGCCACTTCCACAAGAACAGCCTTAGCGAAAGGCTTCTTGAAGGGAAAGATGTAACTCTGTGAGATGAATTAACAGAACACAGAGCAGTTTCTCAGAAAGCTTCTTTCCAGTTTTGAACGGAAGATATTTCCTTTTTCACCATAGCCCTCTATGGGCTTCCAAATATCCCTTTGCCAATTCCCCAAGAACAGCCTTAGAGAAAGGCTTCTTGAAGGGAAAGATGTAACTCTGTGAGATGAATTAACAGAACACAGAGCAGTTTCTCAGAAAGCTTCTTTCCAGTTTTGAACGAAAGATATTTCCTTTTTCACCATAGCCCTCTATGGGCTTCCAAATATCCCTTTGCCAATTCCACAACAACAGCCTTAGCGAAAGGCGTCTTCAAGGGAAAGATGTAACTCTGTGAGATGAATTAACAGAACACAGAGCAGTTTCTCAGAAAGCTTCTTTCCAGTTTTGAACGGAAGATATTTCCATTTTCACCATAGCCCTCTAAGGGCTTCCAAATATCCCTTTGCCAATTCCACAAGAACAGCCTTAGCGAAAGGCTTCTTGAAGGGAAAGATGTAACGCTGTGAGATGAATTAACAGAACACAGAGCAGTTTCTCAGAAAGCTTCTTTCCAGTTTTGAACGGAAGATATTTCCTTTTTCACCATAGCCCTCTATGGGCTTCCAAATATCCCTTTGCCAATTCCACAAGAACAGCCTTAGCGAAAGGCTTCTTGAAGGGAAAGGTGTAACTCTGTGAGATGAATTAACAGAACACAGAGCAGTTTCTCAGAAAGCTTCTTTCCAGTTTTCAACGGAAGATATTTCCTTTTTCACCATAGCCCTCTATGGGCTTCCAAATATCCCTTTGCCAATTCCACAAGAACAGCCTTAGCGAAAGGCTTCTTGAAGGGAAAGATGTAACTCTGTGAGATGAATTAACAGAACACAGAGCAGTTTCTCAGAAAGCTTCTTTCCAGTTTTCAACGGAAGATATTTCCTTTTTCACCATAGCCCACTATGGGCTTCCAAATATCCCTTTGCCAATTCCACAAGAACAGCCTTAGCGAAAGGCTTCTTGAAGGGAAAGATGTAACTCTGTGAGATGAATTAACAGAACACAGAGCAGTTTCTCAGAAAGCTTCTTTCCAGTTTTGAACGGAAGATATTTCCTTTTTCACCATAGCCCTCTAAGGGCTTCCAAATATCCCTTTGCCAATTCCACAAGAACAGCCTTAGCGATAGGCTTCTTCAAGGGAAAGATGTAACTCTGTGAGATGAATTAACAGAACACAGAGCAGTTTCTCAGAAAGCTTCTTTCCAGTTTTGAACGGAAGATATTTCCTTTTTCACCATAGCCCTCTATGGGCTTCCAAATATCCCTTTGCCAATTCCACAAGAACAGCCTTAGCGAAAGGCTTCTTGAAGGGAAAGATGTAACTCTGTGAGATGAATTAACAGAACACAGAGCAGTTTCTCAGAAAGCTTCTTTCCAGTTTTGAACGGAAGATATTTCCTTTTTCACCATAGCCCTCTATGGGCTTCCAAATATCCCTTTGCCAATTCCACAAGAACAGCCTTAGCGAAAGGCTTCTTGAAGGGAAAGATGTAACGCTGTGAGATGAATTAACAGAACACAGAGCAGTTTCTCAGAAAGCTTCTTTCCGGTTTTGAACGGAAGATATTTCCTTTTTCACCATAGCCCTCTATGGGCTTCCAAATATCCCTTTGCCAATTGCACAACAACAGCCTTAGCGAAAGGCTTCTTGAAGGGAAAGATGTAACTCTGTGAGATGAATTAACAGAACACAGAGCAGTTTCTCAGAAAGCTTCTTTCCAGTTTTGAACGGAAGATATTTCCTTTTTCACCATAGCCCTCTATGGGCTTCCAAATATCCCTTTGCCAATTCCACAAGAACAGCCTTAGCGAAAGGCTTCTTGAAGGGAAAGATGTAACTCTGTGAGATGAATTAACAGAACACAGAGCAGTTTCTCAGAAAGCTTCTTTCCAGTTTTGAACGGAAGATATTTCCTTTTTCACCATAGCCCTCTAAGGGCTTCCAAATATCCCTTTGCCAATTCCACAAGAACAGCCTTAGCGATAGGCTTCTTCAAGGGAAAGATGTAACTCTGTGAGATGAATTAACAGAACACAGAGCAGTTTCTCGGAAAGCTTCTTTCCAGTTTTGAACGGAAGATATTTCCTTTTTCACCATAGCCCTCTATGGGCTTCCAAATATCCCTTTGCCAATTCCACAAGAACAGCCTTAGCGAAAGGCTTCTTGAAGGGAAAGATGTAACTCTGTGAGATGAATTAACAGAACAAAGAGCAGTTTCTCAGAAAGCTTCTTTCCAGTTTTCAAAGGAAGATATTTCCTTTTTCACCATAGCCCTCTATGGGCTTCCAAATATCCCTTTGCCAATTCCACAAGAACAGCCTTAGCGAAAGTCTTCTTGAAGGGAAAGATGTAACTCTGTTAGATGAATTAACAGAACACAGAGCAGTTTCTCAGAAAGCTTCTTTCCAGTTTTGAACGGAAGATATTTCCTTTTTCACCATAGCCCTCTATGGGCTTCCAAATATCCCTTTGCCAATTCCACAAGAACAGCCTTAGCGAAAGGCTTCTTGAAGGGAAAGATGTAACTCTGTGACATGAATTAACAGAACACAGAGCAGTTTCTCAGAAAGCTTCTTTCCAGTTTTGAACTGAAGATACTTCCTTTTTCACATAGCCCTCTATGGGCTTCCAAATATCCCTTTGCCAATTGCACAAGAACAGCCTTAGCGAAAGGCTTCTTGAAGGGAAAGATGTAACACTGTGAGATGAATTAACAGAACACGGAGCAGTTTCTCAGAAAGCTTCTTTCCAGTTTTGAACGGAAGATATTTCCTTTTTCACCATAGCCCTCTATGGGCTTCCAAATATCCCTTTGCCAATTCCACAAGAACAGCCTTACCGAAAGGCTTCTTGAAGGGAAAGATGTAACACTGTGAGATGAATTAACAGAACACAGAGCAGTTTCTCAGAAAGCTTCTTTCCAGTTTTGAACGGAAGATATTTCCTTTTTCACCATAGCCCTCTATGGGCTTCCAAATATCCCTTTGCCAATTCCACAAGAACAGCCTTAGCGATAGGCTTCTTCAAGGGAAAGATGTAACTCTGTGAGATGAATTATAAGAACACAGAGCAGTTTCTCAGAAAGCTTCTTTCCAGATTTGAACGGAAGATATTTCCTTTTTCAAAATAGCCCTCTATGGGCTTCCAAATATCCCTTTGCCAATTCCACAAGAACAGCCTTAGTGAAAGGCTTCTTGAAGGGAAAGATGTAACTCTGTGAGATGAATTAACAGAACAAAGAGCAGTTTCTCAGAAAGCTTCTTTCCAGTTTTGAACGGAAGATATTTCCTTTTTCACCATAGCCCTCTATGGGCTTCCAAATATCCCTTTGCCAATTCCACAAGAACAGCCTTAGCGAAAGGCTTCTTGAAGGAAAAGATGTAACTCTGTGAGATGAATTAACAGAACACAGAGCAGTTTCTCAGAAAGCTTCTTTCCAGTTTTGAACGGAAGATATTTCCTTTTTCACCATAGCCCTCTATGGGCTTCCAAATATCCCTTTGCCAATTCCACAAGAACAGCCTTAGCGAAAGGCTTCTTGAAGGGAAAGATGTAACTCTGTGAGGTGAATTAACAGAACACAGAGCAGTTTTTCAGAAAGCTTTTTCCAGTTTTGAACGGAAGATATTTCTTTTTTCACCATATCCCTCTATGGGCTTCCAAATATCCCTTTGCCAATTCCACAAGAACAGCCTTAGCGAAAGGCTTCTTGAAGGGAAAGATGTAACGCTGTGAGATAAATTTACAGAACATAGAACAGTTTCTCAGAAAGCTTCTTTCCAGTTTTGAACGGAAGATATTTCCTTTTTCACCATAGCCCTCTATGGGCTTAAAAATATCCCTTTGCCAATTCCACAAGAACAGCCTTAGCGAAAGGCTTCTTGAAGGGAAAGATGTAACTCTGTGAGATGAATTAACAGAACACAGAGCAGTTTCTCAGAAAGCTTCTTTCCAGTTTTGAACGGAAGATATTTCCTTTTTCACCATAGCCCTCTATGGGCTTCCAAATATCCCTTTGCCAATTCCACAAGAACAGCCTTAGCGAAAGGCTTCCTGTAGGGAAAGATGTAACTCTGTGAGATGAATTAACAGAACACACAGCAGTTTCTCAGAAAGCTTCTTTCCAGTTTTGAACGGAAGATATTTCCTTTTTCACCATAGCCCTCTATGGGCTTCCAAATATCCCTTTGCCAATTCCACAAGAACAGCCTTAGCGAAAGGCTTCTTCAAGGGAAAGATGTAACTCTGTGAGGTGAATTAACAGAACACAGGGCAGTTTCTCAGAAAGCTTCTTTCCAGTTTTGAACGGAAGATATTTCCTTTTTCACCGTAGCCCTCTATGGGCTTCCAAATATCCCTTTGCCAATTCCACAAGAACAGCCTTAGCGAAAGGCTTCTTGAAGGGAAAGATGTAACTCTGTGAGATGAATTAACAGAACACAGAGCAGTTTCTCAGAAAGCTTCTTTCCAGTTTTGAACGGAAGATATTTCCTTTCTCACCATAGCCCTCTATGGGCTTCCAAATATCCCTTTGCCACTTCCACAAGAACAGCCTTAGCGAAAGGCTTCTTGAAGGGAAAGATGTAACTCTGTGAGATGAATTAACAGAACACAGAGCAGTTTCTCAGAAAGCTTCTTTCCAGTTTTGAACGGAAGATATTTCCTTTTTCACCATAGCCCTCTATGGGCTTCCAAATATCCCTTTGCCAATTCCCCAAGAACAGCCTTAGAGAAAGGCTTCTTGAAGGGAAAGATGTAACTCTGTGAGATGAATTAACAGAACACAGAGCAGTTTCTCAGAAAGCTTCTTTCCAGTTTTGAACGAAAGATATTTCCTTTTTCACCATAGCCCTCTATGGGCTTCCAAATATCCCTTTGCCAATTCCACAACAACAGCCTTAGCGAAAGGCGTCTTCAAGGGAAAGATGTAACTCTGTGAGATGAATTAACAGAACACAGAGCAGTTTCTCAGAAAGCTTCTTTCCAGTTTTGAACGGAAGATATTTCCATTTTCACCATAGCCCTCTAAGGGCTTCCAAATATCCCTTTGCCAATTCCACAAGAACAGCCTTAGCGAAAGGCTTCTTGAAGGGAAAGATGTAACGCTGTGAGATGAATTAACAGAACACAGAGCAGTTTCTCAGAAAGCTTCTTTCCAGTTTTGAACGGAAGATATTTCCTTTTTCACCATAGCCCTCTATGGGCTTCCAAATATCCCTTTGCCAATTCCACAAGAACAGCCTTAGCGAAAGGCTTCTTGAAGGGAAAAGTGTAACTCTGTGAGATGAATTAACAGAACACAGAGCAGTTTCTCAGAAAGCTTCTTTCCAGTTTTCAACGGAAGATATTTCCTTTTTCACCATAGCCCTCTATGGGCTTCCAAATATCCCTTTGCCAATTCCACAAGAACAGCCTTAGCGAAAGGCTTCTTGAAGGGAAAGATGTAACTCTGTGAGATGAATTAACAGAACACAGAGCAGTTTCTCAGAAAGCTTCTTTCCAGTTTTCAACGGAAGATATTTCCTTTTTCACCATAGCCCACTATGGGCTTCCAAATATCCCTTTGCCAATTCCACAAGAACAGCCTTAGCGAAAGGCTTCTTGAAGGGAAAGATGTAACTCTGTGAGATGAATTAACAGAACACAGAGCAGTTTCTCAGAAAGCTTCTTTCCAGTTTTGAACGGAAGATATTTCCTTTTTCACCATAGCCCTCTAAGGGCTTCCAAATATCCCTTTGCCAATTCCACAAGAACAGCCTTAGCGATAGGCTTCTTCAAGGGAAAGATGTAACTCTGTGAGATGAATTAACAGAACACAGAGCAGTTTCTCAGAAAGCTTCTTTCCAGTTTTGAACGGAAGATATTTCCTTTTTCACCATAGCCCTCTATGGGCTTCCAAATATCCCTTTGCCAATTCCACAAGAACAGCCTTAGCGAAAGGCTTCTTGAAGGGAAAGATGTAACTCTGTGAGATGAATTAACAGAACACAGAGCAGTTTCTCAGAAAGCTTCTTTCCAGTTTTGAACGGAAGATATTTCCTTTTTCACCATAGCCCTCTATGGGCTTCCAAATATCCCTTTGCCAATTCCACAAGAACAGCCTTAGCGAAAGGCTTCTTGAAGGGAAAGATGTAACGCTGTGAGATGAATTAACAGAACACAGAGCAGTTTCTCAGAAAGCTTCTTTCCGGTTTTGAACGGAAGATATTTCCTTTTTCACCATAGCCCTCTATGGGCTTCCAAATATCCCTTTGCCAATTGCACAACAACAGCCTTAGCGAAAGGCTTCTTGAAGGGAAAGATGTAACTCTGTGAGATAAATTAACAGAACACAGAGCAGTTTCTCAGAAAGCTTCTTTCCAGTTTTGAACGGAAGATATTTCCTTTTTACCATAGCCCTCTATGGGCTTCCAAATATCCCTTTGCCAATTCCACAAGAACAGCCTTAGCGAAAGGCTTCTTGAAGGGAAAGATGTAACTCTGTGAGATGAATTAACAGAACACAGAGCAGTTTCTCAGAAAGCTTTTTCCAGTTTTGAACGGAAGATATTTCTTTTTTCACCATATCCCTCTATGGGCTTCCAAATATCCCTTTGCCAATTCCACAAGAACAGCCTTAGCGAAAGGCTTCTTGAAGGGAAAGATGTAACTCTGTGAGATAAATTTACAGAACATAGAACAGTTTCTCAGAAAGCTTCTTTCCAGTTTTGAACGGAAGATATTTCCTTTTTCACCATAGCCCTCTATGGGCTTCCAAATATCCCTTTGCCAATTCCACAAGAACAGCCTTAGCGAAAGGCTTCTTGAAGGGAAAGATGTAACTCTGTGAGATGAATTAACAGAACACAGAGCAGTTTCTCAGAAAGCTTCTTTCCAGTTTTGAACGGAAGATATTTCCTTTTTCACCATAGCCCTCTATGGGCTTCCAAATATCCCTTTGCCAATTCCACAAGAACAGCCTTAGCGAAAGGCTTCTTGAAGGGAAAGATGTAACTCTGTGAGATGAATTAACAGAACACAGAGCAGTTTCTCAGAAAGCTTCTCTCCAGTTTTGAACGGAAGATATTTCCTTTTTCACCATAGCCCTCTATGGGCTTCCAAATATCCCTTTGCCAATTCCACAAGAACAGCCTTAGCGAAAGGCTTCTTCAAGGGAAAGATGTAACTCTGTGAGGTGAATTAACAGAACACAGGGCAGTTTCTCAGAAAGCTTCTTTCCAGTTTTGAACGGAAGATATTTCGTTTTTCACCATAGCCCTCTATGGGCTTCCAAATATCCCTTTGCCAATTCCACAAGAACAGCCTTAGCGAATGGCTTCTTGAAGGGAAAGATGTAACTCTGTGAGATGAATTAACAGAACACAGAGCAGTTTCTCAGAAAGCTTCTTTCCAGTTTTGAACGGAAGATATTTCCTTTCTCACCATAGCCCTCTATGGGCTTCCAAATATCCCTTTGCCACTTCCACAGGAACAGCCTTAGCGAAAGGCTTCTTGAAGGGAAAGATGTAACTCTGTGAGATGAATTAACAGAACACAGAGCAGTTTCTCAGAAAGCTTCTTTCCAGTTTTGAACGGAAGATATTTCCTTTTTCACCATAGCCGTCTATGGGCTTCCAAATATCCCTTTGCCAATTCCCCAAGAACAGCCTTAGAGTAAGGCTTCTTGAAGGGAAAGATGTAACTCTGTGAGATGAATTAACAGAACACAGAGCAGTTTCTCAGAAAGCTTCTTTCCAGTTTTGAACGAAAGATATTTCCTTTTTCACCATAGCCCTCTATGGGCTTCCAAATATCCCTTTGCCAATTCCACAACAACAGCCTTAGCGAAAGGCGTCTTCAAGGGAAAGATGTAACTCTGTGAGATGAATTAACAGAACACAGAGCAGTTTCTCAAAAGCTTCTTTCCAGTTTTGAACGGAAGATATTTCCTTTTTCAACATAGCCCTCTATGGGCTTCCAAATATCCCTTTGCCAATTCCACAAGAACAGCCTTAGCGAAAGGCTTCTTGAAGGGATAGATGTAACTCTGTGAGATGAATTAACAGAACACAGAGCAGTTTCTCAGAAAGATTCTTTCCAGTTTTGAACGGAAGATATTTCCTTTTTCACCATAGCCCTCTATGGGCTTCCAAATATCCCTTTGCCAATTCCACAAGAACAGCCTTAGCGAAAGGCTTCTTGAAGGGAAAGATGTAACGCTGTGAGATGAATTAACAGAACACAGAGCAGTTTCTCAGAAAGCTTCTTTCCGGTTTTGAACGGAAGATATTTCCTTTTTCACCATAGCCCTCTATGGGCTTCCAAATATCCCTTTGCCAATTGCACAAGAACAGCCTTAGCGAAAGGCTTCTTGAAGGGAAAGATGTAACACTGTGAGATGGATTAACAGAACACAGAGCAGTTTCTCAGAAAGCTTCTTTCCAGTTTTGAACGGAAGATATTTCCTTTTTCAACATAGCCCTCTATGGGCTTCCAAATATCCCTTTGCCAATTTCACAAGAACAGCCTTAGCGAAAGGCTTCTTGAAGGGAAAGATGTAACTCTGTGAGATGAATTAACAGAACACAGAGCAGTTTCTCAGAAAGCTTCTTTCCAGTTTTGAACGGAAGATATTTCCTTTTCACCATAGCCCTCTATGGGCTTCCAAATATCCCTTTGCCAATTCCACAAGAACAGCCTTAGCGAAAGGCTTCTTGAAGGGAAAGATGTAACTCTGTGAGATGAATTAACAGAACACAGAGCAGTTTCTCAGAAAGCTTCTTTCCAGTTTTGAACGGAAGATATTTCCTTTTTCACCATAGCCCTCTATGGGCTTCCAAATATCCCTTTGCCAATTCCACAAGAACAGCCTTAGCGAAAGGCTTCTTGAAGGGAAAGATGTAACTCTGTGAGATGAATTAACAGAACACAGAGCAGTTTCTCAGAAAGCTTTTTCCAGTTTTGAACGGAAGATATTTCTTTTTTCACCATATCCCTCTATGGGCTTCCAAATATCCCTTTCCCAATTCCACAAGAACAGCCTTAGCGAAAGGCTTCTTGAAGGGAAAGATGTAACTCTGTGAGATAAATTTACAGAACACAGAACAGTTTCTCAGAAAGCTTCTTTCCAGTTTTGAACGGAAGATATTTCCTTTTTCACCATAGCCCTCTATGGGCTTCCAAATATCCCTTTGCCAATTCCACAAGAACAGCCTTAGCGAAAGGATTCTTGAAGGGAAAGATGTAACTCTGTGAGATGAATTAACAGAACACACAGCAGTTTCTCAGAAAGCTTCTTTCCAGTTTTGAACGGAAGATATTTCCTTTTTCACCATAGCCCTCTATGGGCTTCCAAATATCCCTTTGCCAATTCCACAAGAACAGCCTTAGCGAAAGGCTTCTTGAAGGGAAAGATGTAACTCTGTGAGATGAATTAACAGAACACAGAGCAGTTTCTCAGAAAGCTTCTTTCCAGTTTTGAACGGAAGATATTTCCTTTTTCACCATAGCCCTCTATGGGCTTCCAAATATCCCTTTGCCAATTCCACAAGAACAGCCTTAGCGAAAGGCTTCTTCAAGGGAAAGATATAACTCTGTGAGGTGAATTAACAGAACACAGGGCAGTTTCTCAGAAAGCTTCTTTCCAGTTTTGAACGGAAGATATTTCCTTTTTCACCATAGCCCTCTATGGGCTTCCAAATATCCCTTTGCCAATTCCAAAAGAACAGCCTTAGCGAAAGGCTTCTTGAAGGGAAAGATGTAACTCTGTGAGATGAATTTACAGAACACAGAGCAGTTTCTCAGAAAGCTTCTTTCCAGTTTTGAACGGAAGATATTTCCTTTTTCACCATAGCCCTCTATGGGCTTCCAAATATCCCTTTGCCAATTCCACAAGAACAGCCTTAGCGAAAGGCTTCTTCAAGGGAAAGATATAACTCTGTGAGGTGAATTAACAGAACACAGGGCAGTTTCTCAGAAAGCTTCTTTCCAGTTTTGAACGGAAGATATTTCCTTTTTCACCATAGCCCTCTATGGGCTTCCAAATATCCCTTTGCCAATTCCAAAAGAACAGCCTTAGCGAAAGGCTTCTTGAAGGGAAAGATGTAACTCTGTGAGATGAATTTACAGAACACAGAGCAGTTTCTCAGAAAGCTTCTTTCCAGTTTTGAACGGAAGATATTTCCTTTTTCACCATAGCCCTCTAGGGGCTTCCAAATATCCCTTTCCCAATTCCACAAGAACAGCCTTAGCGAAAGGTATCTTGAAGGGAAAGATGTAACTCTGTGAGATGAATTAACAGAACACAGAGCAGTTTCTCAGAAAGCTTCTTTCCAGTTTTGAACGGAAGATATTTCCTTTTTCACCATAGCCCTCTATGGGCTTCCAAATATCCCTTTGCCAATTCCCCAAGAACAGCCTTAGCGAAAGGCTTCTTGAAGGGAAAGATGTAACTCTGTGAGATGAATTAACAGAACACAGAGCAGTTTCTCAGAAAGCTTCTTTCCAGTTTTCAAAGGAAGATATTTCCTTTTTCACCTTAGCCCTCTATGGGCTTCCAAATATCCCTTTGCCAATTCCACAACAACAGCCTTAGCGAAAGGCGTCTTGAAGGGAAAGATGTAACTCTGTGAGCTGAATTAACAGAACACAGAGCAGTTTCTCAGAAAGCTTCTTTCCAGTTTTGAACGGAAGATATTTCCTTTTTCACCATAGCCCTCTATGGGCTTCCAAATATCCCTTTGCCAATTCCACAAGAACAGCCTTAGCGAAAGGCTTCTTGAAGGGAAAGATGTAACTCTGTGAGATGAATTAACAGAACACAGAGCAGTTTCTCAGAAAGCTTCTTTCCAGTTTTGAACGGAAGATATTTCCTTTTTCACCATAGCCCTCTATGGGCTTCCAAATATCCCTTTGCCAATTGCACAAGAACAGCCTTAGAGAAAGGCTTCTTGAAGGGAAAGATGTAACTCTGTGAGATGAATTAACAGAACACAGAGCAGTTTCTCAGAAAGCTTCTTTCCAGTTTTGAACGGAAGATATTTCCTTTTTCACCATAACCCTCTATGGGCTTCCAAATATCCCTTTGCCAATTCCACAAGAACAGCCTTAGCGAAAGGCTTCTTGAAGGGAAAGATGTAACTCTGTGAGATGAATTAACAGAACACAGAGCAGTTTCTCAGAAAGCTTCTTTCCAGTTTTGAACGGAAGATATTTCCTTTTTCACCATAGCCCTCTATGGGCTTCCAAATATCCCTTTGCCAATTCCACAAGAACAGCCTTAGCGAAAGGCTTCTTGAAGGGAAAGATGTAACTCTGTGAGATGAATTAACAGAACACAGAGCAGTTTCTCAGAAAGCTTCTTTCCAGTTTTGAACGGAAGATATTTCCTTTTTCACCATAGCCCTCTAAGGGCTTCCAAATATCCCTTTGCCAATTCCACAAGAACAGCCTTAGCGATAGGCTTCTTCAAGGGAAAGATGTAACTCTGTGAGATGAATTAACAGAACACAGAGCAGTTTCTCAGAAAGCTTCTTTCCTGTTTTCAACGGAAGATATTTCCTTTTTCACCATAGCCCTCTATGGGCTTCCAAATATCCCTTTGCCAATTCCACAAGAACAGCCTTAGCGAAAGGCTTCTTGAAGGGAAAGATGTAACTCTGTGAGATGAATTAACAGAACAAAGAGCAGTTTCTCAGAAAGCTTCTTTCCAGTTTTGAACGGAAAATATTTCCTTTTTCACCATAGCCCTCTATGGGCTTCCAAATATCCCTTTGCCAATTCCACAAGAACAGCCTTAGCGAAAGGCTTCTTGAAGGGAAAGATGTAACTCTGTGAGATGAATTTACAGAACACAGAAGAGTTTCTCAGAAAGCTTCTTTCCAGTTTTGAACGGAAGATACTTCCTTTTTCACCATAGCCCTCTATGGGCTTCCAAATATCCCTTTCCCAATTCCACAAGAACAGCTTTAGCGAAAGGCATCTTGAAGGGAAAGATGTAACTCTGTGTGATGAATTAACAGAACACAGAGCAGTTTCTCAGAAAGCTTCTTTCCAGTTTTGAACGGAAGATATTTCCTTTTTCACCATAGCCCTCTATGGGCTTCCAAATATCCCTTTGCCAATTCCACAAGAACAGCCTTAGCGAAAGGCTTCTTGAAGGGAAAGATGTAACTCTGTGAGATGAATTAACAGAACACAGAGCAGTTTCTCAGAAAGCTTCTTTCCAGTTTTGAACGGAAGATATTTCCTTTTTCACCATAGCCCTCTATGGGCTTCCAAATATCCCTTTGCCAATTCCACAAGAACAGCCTTAGCGAAAGGATTCTTGAAGGGAAAGATGTAACTCTGTGAGATGAATTAACAGAACACAGAGCAGTTTCTCAGAAAGCTTCTTTCCAGTTTTGAACGGAAGATATTTCCTTTTTCACCATAGCCCTCTATGGGCTTCCAAATATCCCTTTGCCAATTCCACAAGAACAGCCTTAGCGAAAGGCTTCTTGAAGGGAAAGATGTAACTCTGTGAGATGAATTAACAGAACACAGAGCAGTTTCTCAGAAAGCTTCTTTCCAGTTTTGAACGGAAGATATTTCCTTTTTCACCATAGCCCTCTATGGGCTTCCAAATATCCCTTTGCCAATTCCACAAGAACAGCCTTAGCGAAAGGCTTCTTGAAGGGAAAGATGTAACTCTGTGAGATGAATTAACAGAACACAGAGCAGTTTCTCAGAAAGCTTCTTTCCAGTTTTGAACGGAAGATATTTCCTTTTTCACCATAGCCCTCTATGGGCTTCCAAATATCCCTTTGCCAATTCCACAAGAACAGCCTCAGCGAAAGGCTTCTTGAAGTTTAAGATGTAACTCTGTGAGATAAATTAACAGAACACAGAGCAGGGTCTCAGAAAGCTTCTTTCCAGTTTTGAACGGAAGATATTTCCTTTTTACCATAGCCCTCTATGGGCTTCCAAATATCCCTTTGCCAATTCCACAAGAACAGCCTTAGCGAAAGGCTTCTTGAAGGGAAAGATGTAACTCTGTGAGATGAATTAACAGAACACAGAGCAGTTTCTTAGAAAGCTGCTTTCCAGTTTTGAACGGAAGATATTTCCTTTTTCACCGTAGCCCTCTATGGGCTTCCAAATATCCCTTTGCCAATTCCACAAGAATAGCATTAGCGAAAGGCTTCTTGAAGGGAAAGATGTAACTCTGTGAGATGAATTAACAGAACACAGAGCAGTTTCTCAGAAAGCTTCTTTCCAGTTTTCAACGGAAGATATTTCCTTTTTCACCATAGCCCTCTATGGGCTTCCAAATATCCCTTTGCCAATTCCACAAGAACAGCCTTAGTGAAAGGCTTCTTGAAGGGAAAGATGTAACTCTGTCAGATGAATTAACAGAACAAAGAGCAGTTTCTCAGAAAGCTTCTTTCCAGTTTTGAACGGAAGATATTTCCTTTTTCACCATAGCCCTCTATGGGCTTCCAAATATCGCTTTGCCAATTCCACAAGAACAGCCTTAGCGAAAGGCTTCTTGAAGGGAAAGATGTAACTCTGTGAGATGAATTTACAGAACATAGAAGAGTTTCTCAGAAAGCTTCTTTCCAGTTTTGAACGGAAGATATTTCCTTTTTCACCATAGCCCTCTATGGGCTTCCAAATATCCCTTTGCCAATTCCACAAGAACAGCCTTAGCGAAAGGCTTCTTGAAGGGAAAGATGTAACTCTGTGAGATGAATTAACAGAACAAAGAGCAGTTTCTCAGAAAGCTTCTTTCCAGTTTTCAAAGGAAGATATTTCCTTTTTCACCATAGCCCTCTATGGGCTTCCAAATATCCCTTTGCCAATTCCACAAGAACAGCCTTAGCGAAAGGCTTCTTGAAGGGAAAGATGTAACTCTGTTAGATGAATTAACAGAACACAGAGCAGTTTCTCAGAAAGCTTCTTTCCAGTTTTGAACGGAAGATATTTCCTTTTTCACCATAGCCCTCTAAGGGCTTCCAAATATCCCTTTGCCAATTCCACAAGAACAGCCTTAGCGATAGGCTTCTTCAAGGGAAAGATGTAACTCTGTGAGATGAATTAACACAACACAGAGCAGTTTCTCAGAAAGCTTCTTTCCAGTTTTGAACGGAAGATATTTCCTTTTTCACCATAGCCCTCTATGGGCTTCCAAATATCCCTTTGCCAATTCCACAAGAACAGCCTTAGCGAAAGGCTTCTTGAAGGGAAAGATGTAACTCTGTGAGATGAATTAACAGAACACAGAGCAGTTTCTCAGAAAGCTTCTTTCCAGTTTTGAACGGAAGATATTTCCTTTTTCACCATAGCCCTCTATGGGCTTCCAAATATCCCTTTGCCAATTCCACAAGAACAGCCTTAGCGAAAGGCTTCCTGAAGGGAAAGATGTAACGCTGTGAGATGAATTAACAGAACACAGAGCAGTTTCTCAGAAAGCTTCTTTCCGGTTTTGAACGGAAGATATTTCCTTTTTCACCATAGCCCTCTATGGGCTTCCAAATATCCCTTTGCCAATCGCACAAGAACAGCCTTAGCGAAAGGCTTCTTGAAGGGAAAGATGTAACTCTGTGAGATGAATTAACAGAACACAGAGCAGTTTCTCAGAAAGCTTCTTTCCAGTTTTGAACGGAAGATATTTCCTTTTTCACCATAGCCCTCTATGGGCTTCCAAATATCCCTTTGCCAATTCCACAAGAACAGCCTTAGCGAAAGGCTTCTTGAAGGGAAAGATGTAACTCTGTGAGATGAATTAACAGAACACAGAGCAGTTTCTCAGAAAGCTTCTTTCCAGTTTTGAACGGAAGATATTTCCTTTTTCACCATAGCCCTCTATGGGCTTCCAAATATCCCTTTGCCAATTCCACAAGAACAGCCTCAGCGAAAGGCTTCCTGAAGGTTAAGATGTAACTCTGTGAGATAAATTGAGAGAACACAGAGCAGTTTCTCAGAAAGCTTCTTTCCAGTTTTGAACGGAAGATATTTTCTTTTTACCATAGCCCTCTATGGGCTTCCAAATATCCCTTTGCCAATTCCACAAGAACAGCCTTAGCGAAAGGCTTCTTGAAGGGAAAGATGTAACTCTGTGAGATGAATTAACAGAACACAGAGCAGTTTCTCAGAAAGCTTCTTTCCAGTTTTGAACGGAAGATATTTCCTTTTTCACCATAGCCCTCTATGGGCTTCCAAATATCCCTTTGCCAATTCCACAAGAACAGCCTTAGCGAAAGGCTTCTTGAAGGGAAAGATGTACCTCTGTGAGTTGAATTTACAGAACATAGAAGAGTTTCTCAGAAAGCTTCTTTCCAGTTTTGAACGGAAGATATTTCCTTTTTCACCATAGCCCTCCTTGGGCTTGCAAATATCCCTTTGCCAATTCCACAAGGACAGCCTTAGCGAAAGGCTTCTTGAAGGGAAGGATGTAACTCTGTGAGATGAATTAACAGAACACAGAGCAGTTTCTCAGAAAGCTTCTTTCCTGTTTTCAACGGAAGATATTTCCTTTTTCACCATAGCCCTCTATGGGCTTCCAAATATCCCTTTGCCAATTCCACAAGAACAGCCTTAGCGAAAGGCTTCTTGAAGGGAAAGATGTAACTCTGTGAGATGAATTAACAGAACAAAGAGCAGTTTCTCAGAAAGCTTCTTTCCAGTTTTGAACGGAAAATATTTCCTTTTTCACCATAGCCCTCTATGGGCTTCCAAATATCCCTTTGCCAATTCCACAAGAACAGCCTTAGCGAAAGGCTTCTTGAAGGGAAAGATGTAACTCTGTGAGATGAATTTACAGAACACAGAAGAGTTTCTCAGAAAGCTTCTTTCCAGTTTTGAACGGAAGATACTTCCTTTTTCACCATAGCCCTCTATGGGCTTCCAAATATCCCTTTCCCAATTCCACAAGAACAGCCTTAGCGAAAGGCATCTTGAAGGGAAAGATGTAACTATGTGTGATGAATTAACAGAACACAGAGCAGTTTCTCAGAAAGCTTCTTTCCAGTTTTGAACGGAAGATATTTCCTTTTTCACCATAGCCCTCTATGGGCTTCCAAATATCCCTTTGCCAATTCCACAAGAACAGCCTTAGCGAAAGGCTTCTTGAAGGGAAAGATGTAACTCTGTGAGATGAATTAACAGAACACAGAGCTGTTTCTCAGAAAGCTTCTTTCCAGTTTTGAACGGAAGATATTTCCTTTTTCACCATAGCCCTCTATGGGCTTCCAAATATCCCTTTGCCAATTCCACAAGAACAGCCTTAGCGAAAGGATTCTTGAAGGGAAAGATGTAACTCTGTGAGATGAATTAACAGAACACAGAGCAGTTTCTCAGAAAGCTTCTTTCCAGTTTTGAACGGAAGATATTTCCTTTTTCACCATAGCCCTCTATGGGCTTCCAAATATCCCTTTGCCAATTCCACAAGAACAGCCTTAGCGAAAGGCTTCTTGAAGGGAAAGATGTAACTCTGTGAGATGAATTAACAGAACACAGAGCAGATTCTCAGAAAGCTTCTTTCCAGTTTTGAACGGAAGATATTTCCTTTTTCACCATAGCCCTCTATGGGCTTCCAAATATCCCTTTGCCAATTCCACAAGAACAGCCTTAGCGAAAGGCTTCTTGAAGGGAAAGATGTAACTCTGTGAGATGAATTAACAGAACACAGAGCAGTTTCTCAGAAAGCTTCTTTCCAGTTTTGAACAGAAGATATTTCCTTTTTCACCATAGCCCTCTATGGGCTTCCAAATATCCCTTTGCCAATTGCACAAGAACAGCCTTAGCGAAAGACTTCTTGAAGGGAAAGATGTAACACTGTGAGATGAATTAACAGAACACAGAGCAGTTTCTCAGAAAGCTTCTTTCCCGTTTTGAACGGAAGATATTTCCTTTTTCACCATAGCCCTCTATGGGCTTCCAAATATCCCTTTGCCAATTCCACAAGAACAGCCTTAGCGAAAGGCTTCTTGAAGGGAAAGATGTAACTCTGTGAGATGAATTAACAGAACACAGAGCACTTTCTCAGAAAGCTTCTTTCCAGTTTTGAACGGAAGATAATTCCTTTTTCACCATAGCCCTCTATGGGCTTCCAAATATCCCTTTGCCAATTCCACAAAAACAGCCTTAGCGAAAGGCTTCTTGAAGGGAAAGATGTAACTCTGTGAGATGAATTAACAGAACACAGAGCAGTTTCTCAGAGAGCTTCTTTCCAGTTTTGAACGGAAGATATTTCCTTTTTCACCCTAGCCCTCTATGGGCTTCCAAATATCCCTTTGCCAATTCCCCAAGAACAGCCTTAGCGAAATTCTTCTTGAAGGGAAAGATGTAACTCTGTGAGATGAATTAACAGAACACAGAGCAGTTTCTCAGAAAGCTTCTTTCCAGTTTTGAACGGAAGATATTTCCTTTTTCACCATAGCTCTCTATGGGCTTCCAAATATCCCTTTGCCAATTCCACAAGAACAGCCTTAGCGAAAGGCTTCTTGAAGGGAAAGATGTAACTCTGTGAGATGAATTAACAGAACACAGAGCAGTTTCTCAGAAACTTCTTTCCAGTTTTGAACGGAAGATATTTCCTTTTTCACCATAGCCCTCTATGGGCTTCCAAATATCCCTTTGCCAATTCCACAAGAACAGCCTTAGCGAAAGGCTTCTTGAAGGGAAAGATGTAACGCTGTGAGATGAATTAACAGAACACAGAGCAGTTTCTCAGAAAGCTTCTTTCCAGTTTTGAACGGAAGATATTTCCTTTTTCACCATAACCCTCTATGGGCTTCCAAATATCCCTTTGCCAATTCTACAAGAACAGCCTTAGCGAAAGGCTTCTTGAAGGGAAAGATGTAACTCTGTGAGATGAATTAACAGAACACAGAGCAGTTTCTCAGAAAGCTTCTTTCCAGTTTTGAATGGAAGATATTTCCTTTTTCACCCTAGCCCTCTATGGGCTTCCAAATATCCCTTTGCCAATTCCGCAAGAACAGCCTTAGCGAAAGGCTTCTTGAAGGGAAAGATGTAACTCTGTGAGATGAATTAACAGAACACAGAGCAGTTTCTCAGAAAGCTTCTTTCCAGTTTTGAACGGAAGATATTTCCTTTTTCACCATAGCCCTCTATGGGCTTCCAAATATCCCTTTGCCAATTCCACAAGAACAGCCTCAGCGAAAGGCTTCTTGAAGTTTAAGATGTAACTCTGTGAGATAAATTAACAGAACACAGAGCAGGTTCTCAGAAAGCTTCTTTCCAGTTTTGAACGGAAGATATTTCCTTTTTACCATAGCCCTCTATGAGCTTCCAAATATCCCTTTGCCAATTCCACAAGAACAGCCTTAGCGAAAGGCTTCTTGAAGGGAAAGATGTAACTCTGTGAGATGAATTAACAGAACACAGAGCAGTTTCTTAGAAAGCTTCTTTCCAGTTTTGAACGGAAGATATTTCCTTTTTCACCGTAGCCCTCTATGGGCTTCCAAATATCCCTTTGCCAATTCCACAAGAATAGCATTAGCGAAAGGCTTCTTGAAGGGAAAGATGTAACTCTGTGAGATGAATTAACAGAACACAGGGCAGTTTCTCAGAAAGCTTCTTTCCAGTTTTCAACGGAAGATATTTCCTTTTTCACCATAGCCCTCTATGGGCTTCCAAATATCCCTTTTCCAATTCCACAAGAACAGCCTTAGCGAAAGGCTTCTTGAAGGGAAAGATGTAACTCTGTCAGATGAATTAACAGAACAAAGAGCAGTTTCTCAGAAAGCTTCTTTCCAGTTTTGAACGGAAGATATTTCCTTTTTCACCATAGCCCTCTATGGGCTTCCAAATATCGCTTTGCCAATTCCACAAGAACAGCCTTAGCGAAAGGCTTCTTGAAGGGAAAGATGTAACTCTGTGAGATGAATTTACAGAACATAGAAGAGTTTCTCAGAAAGCTTCTTTCCAGTTTTGAACGGAAGATATTTCCTTTTTCACCATAGCCCTCTATGGGCTTCCAAATATCCCTTTGCCAATTCCACAAGAACAGCCTTAGCGAAAGGCTTCTTGAAGGGAAAGATGTAACTCTGAGAGATGAATTAACAGAACAAAGAGCAGTTTCTCAGAAAGCTTCTTTCCAGTTTTCAAAGGAAGATATTTCCTTTTTCACCATAGCCCTCTATGGGCTTCCAAATATCCCTTTGCCAATTCCACAAGAACAGCCTTAGCGAAAGGCTTCTTGAAGGGAAAGATGTAACTCTGTGAGATGAATTAACAGAACACAGAGCAGTTTCTCAGAAAGCTTCTTTCCAGTTTTGAACTGAAGATACTTCCTTTTTCACATAGCCCTCTATGGGCTTCCAAATATCCCTTTGCCAATTGCACAAGAACAGCCTTAGCGAAAGGCTTCTTGAAGGGAAAGTTGTAACACTGTGAGATGAATTAACAGAACACAGAGCAGTTTCTCAGAAAGCTTCTTTCCAGTTTTGAACGGAAGATATTTCCTTTTTCACCATAGCCCTCTATGGGCTTCCAAATATCCCTTTGCCAATTGCACAAGAACAGCCTTAGCGAAAGGCTTCTTGAAGGGAAAGATGTAACACTGTGAGATGAATTAACAGAACACAGAGCAGTTTCTCAGAAAGCTTCTTTCCAGTTTTGAACGGAAGATATTTCCTTTTTCACCATAGCCCTCTATGGGCTTCCAAATATCCCTTTGCCAATTCCACAAGAACAGCCTTAGCGAAAGGCTTCTTGAAGGGAAAGATGTAACTCTGTGAGATGAATTAACAGAACACAGAGCAGTTTCTCAGAAAGCTTCTTTCCAGTTTTGAACGGAAGATATTTCCTTTTTCACCATAGCCCTCTATGGGCTTCCAAATATCCCTTTGCCAATTCCACAAGAACAGCCTTAGCGAAAGGCTTCTTGAAGGGAAAGATGTAACTCTGTGAGATGAATTAACAGAACACAGAGCAGTTTCTCAGAAAGCTTCTTTCCAGTTTTGAACGGAAGATATTTCCTTTTTCACCATAGCCCTCTATGGGCTTCCAAATATCCCTTTGCCAATTCCACAAGAACAGCCTTAGCGAAAGGCTTCTTGAAGGGAAAGATGTAACTCTGTGAGATGAATTAACAGAACACAGAGCAGTTTCTCAGAGAGCTTCTTTCCAGTTTTGAACGGAAGATATTTCCTTTTTCACCCTAGCCCTCTATGGGCTTCCAAATATCCCTTTGCCAATTCCACAAGAACAGCCTTAGCGAAATTCTTCTTGAAGGGAAAGATGTAACTCTGTGAGATGAATTAACAGAACACAGAGCAGTTTCTCAGAAAGCTTCTTTCCAGTTTTGAACGGAAGATATTTCCTTTTTCACCATAGCTCTCTATGGGCTTCCAAATATCCCTTTGCCAATTCCACAAGAACAGCCTTAGCGAAAGGCTTCTTGAAGGGAAAGATGTAACTCTGTGAGATGAATTAACAGAACACAGAGCAGTTTCTCAGAAAGCTTCTTTCCAGTTTTGAACGGAAGATATTTCCTTTTTCACCATAGCCCTCTATGGGCTTCCAAATATCCCTTTGCCAATTCCACAAGAACAGCCTTAGCGAAAGGCTTCTTGAAGGGAAAGATGTAACGCTGTGAGATGAATTAACAGAACACAGAGCAGTTTCTCAGAAAGCTTCTTTCCAGTTTTGAACGGAAGACATTTCCTTTTTCACCATAACCCTGTATGGGCTTCCAAATATCCCTTTGCCAATTCTACAAGAACAGCCTTAGCGAAAGGCTTCTTGAAGGGAAAGATGTAACTCTGTGAGATGAATTAACAGAACACAGAGCAGTTTCTCAGAAAGCTTCTTTCCAGTTTTGAACGGAAGATATTTCCTTTTTCACCATAGCCCTCTATGGGCTTCCAAATATCCCTTTGCCAATTCCGCAAGAACAGCCTTAGCGAAATGCTTCTTGAAGGGAAAGATGTAACTCTGTGAGATGAATTAACAGAACACAGAGCAGTTTCTCAGAAAGCTTCTTTCCAGTTTTGAACGGAAGATATTTCCTTTTTCACCATAGCCCTCTATGGGCTTCCAAATATCCCTTTGCCAATTCCACAAGAACAGCCTCAGCGAAAGGCTTCTTGAAGTTTAAGATGTAACTCTGTGAGATAAATTAACAGAACACAGAGCAGTTTCTCAGAAAGCTTCTTTCCAGTTTTGAACGGAAGATATTTCCTTTTTACCATAGCCCTCTATGGGCTTCCAAATATCCCTTTGCCAATTCCACAAGAACAGCCTTAGCGAAAGGCTTCTTGAAGGGAAAGATGTAACTCTGTGAGATGAATTAACAGAACACAGAGCAGTTTCTTAGAAAGCTTCTTTCCAGTTTTGAACGGAAGATATTTCCTTTTTCACCGTAGCCCTCTATGGGCTTCCAAATATCCCTTTGCCAATTCCACAAGAATAGCATTAGCGAAAGGCTTCTTGAAGGGAAAGATGTAACTCTGTGAGATGAATTAACAGAACACAGAGCAGTTTCTCAGAAAGCTTCTTTCCAGTTTTCAACGGAAGATATTTCCTTTTTCACCATAGCCCTCTATGGGCTTCCAAATATCCCTTTGCCAATTCCACAAGAACAGCCTTAGCGAAAGGCTTCTTGAAGGGAAAGATGTAACTCTGTCAGATGAATTAACAGAACAAAGAGCAGTTTCTCAGAAAGCTTCTTTCCAGTTTTGAACGGAAGATATTTCCTTTTTCACCATAGCCCTCTATGGGCTTCCAAATATCGCTTTGCCAATTCCACAAGAACAGCCTTAGCGAAAGGCTTCTTGAAGGGAAAGATGTAACTCTGTGAGATGAATTTACAGAACATAGAAGAGTTTCTCAGAAAGCTTCTTTCCAGTTTTGAACGGAAGATATTTCCTTTTTCACCATAGCCCTCTATGGGCTTCCAAATATCCCTTTGCCAATTCCACAAGAACAGCCTTAGCGAAAGGCTTCTTGAAGGGAAAGATGTAACTCTGTGAGATGAATTAACGGAACAAAGAGCAGTTTCTCAGAAAGCTTCTTTCCAGTTTTCAAAGGAAGATATTTCCTTTTTCACCGTAGCCCTCTATGGGCTTCCAAATATCCCTTTGCCAATTCCACAAGAACAGCCTTAGCGAAAGGCTTCTTGAAGGGAAAGATGTAACTCTGTTAGATGAATTAACAGAACACAGAGCAGTTTCTCAGAAAGCTTCTTTCCAGTTTCGAACGGAAGATATTTCCTTTTTCACCATAGCCCTCTATGGGCTTCCAAATATCCCTTTGCCAATTCCACAAGAACAGCCTTAGCGAAAGGCTTCTTGAAGGGAAAGATGTAACTCTGTGAGATGAATTAACAGAACACAGAGCAGTTTCTCAGAAAGCTTCTTTCCAGTTTTGAACTGAAGATACTTCCTTTTTCACATAGCCCTCTATGGGCTTCCAAATATCCCTTTGCCAATTGCACAAGAACAGCCTTAGCGAAAGGCTTCTTGAAGGGAAAGTTGTAACACTGTGAGATGAATTAACAGAACACAGAGCAGTTTCTCAGAAAGCTTCTTTCCAGTTTTGAACGGAAGATATTTCCTTTTTCACCATAGCCCTCTATGGGCTTCCAAATATCCCTTTGCCAATTGCACAAGAACAGCCTTAGCGAAAGGCTTCTTGAAGGGAAAGATGTAACACTGTGGGAGGAATTAACAGAACACAGAGCAGTTTCTCAGAAAGCTTCTTTCCAGTTTTGAATGGAAGATATTTCCTTTTTCACCATAGCCCTCTATGGGCTTCCAAATATCCCTTTGCCAATTCCACAAGAACAGCCTTAGCGAAAGGCTTCTTGAAGGGAAAGATGTAACTCTGTGAGATGAATTAACAGAACACAGAGCAGTTTCTCAGAAAGCTTCTTTCCAGTTTTGAACGGAAGATATTTCCTTTTTCACCATAGCCCTCTATGGGCTTCCAAATATCCCTTTGCCAATTCCACAAGAACAGCCTTAGCGAAAGGCTTCTTCAAGGGAAAGATGTAACTCTGTGAGATGAATTAACAGAACACAGAGCAGCTTCTCAGAAAGCTTCTTTCCAGTTTTGAACGGAAGATATTTCCTTTTTCACCATAGCCCTCTATGGGCTTCCAAATATCCCTTTGCCAATTCCACAAGAACAGCCTTAGCGAAAGGCTTCTTCAAGGGAAAGATGTAACTCTTTGAGGTGAATTAACAGACCACAGGGCAGTTTCTCAGAAAGCTTCTTTCCAGTTTTGAACGGAAGATATTTCCTTTTTCACCATAGCCCTCTATGGGCTTCCAAATATCCCTTTGCCAATTCCACAAGAACAGCCTTAGCGAAAGGCTTCTTGAAGGGAAAGATGTAACTCTGTGAGATGAATTAACAGAACACAGAGCAGTTTCTCAGAAAGCTTCTTTCCAGTTTTGAACGGAAGATATTTCCTTTCTCACCATAGCCCTCTATGGGCTTCCAAATATCCCTTTGCCACTTCCACAAGAACAGCCTTAGCGAAAGGCTTCTTGAAGGGAAAGATGTAACTCTGTGAGATGAATTAACAGAACACAGAGCAGTTTCTCAGAAAGCTTCTTTCCAGTTTTGAACGGAAGATATTTCCTTTTTCACCGTAGCCCTCTATGGGCTTCCAAATATCCCTTTGCCAATTCCACAAGAACAGCCTTAGCGAAAGGCGTCTTCAAGGGAAAGATGTAACTCTGTGAGATGAATTAACAGAACACAGAGCAGTTTCTCAGAAAGCTTCTTTCCAGTTTTGAACGGAAGATATTTCCTTTTTCACCATAGCCCTCTATGGGCTTCCAAATATCCCTTTGCCAATTCCACAAGAACAGTCTTAGCGAAAGGCTTCTTGAAGGGAAAGATGTAACGCTGTGAGATGAATTAAGAGAACACAGAGCAGTTTCTCAGAAAGCTTCTTTCCAGTTTTGAACGGAAGATATTTCCTTTTTCACCATAGCCCTCTATGGGCTTCCAAATATCCCTTTGCCAATTCCACAAGAACAGCCTTAGCGAAAGGCTTCTTGAAGGGAAAGATGTAACTCTGTGAGATGAATTAACAGAACACAGAGCAGTTTCTCAGAAAGCTTCTTTCCAGTTTTGAACGGAAGATATTTCCTTTTTCACCATAGCCCTCTATGGGCTTCCAAATATCCCTTTGCCAATTCCACAAGAACAGCCTTAGCGAAAGGCTTCTTGAAGGGAAAGATGTAACTCTGTGAGATGAATTAACAGAACACAGAGCAGTTTCTCAGAAAGCTTCTTTCCAGTTTTGAACGGAAGATATTTCCTTTTTCACCATAGCCCTCTATGGGCTTCCAAATATCCCTTTGCCAATTCCACTAGAACAGCCTTAGCGAAAGGCTTCTTGAAGGGAAAGATGTAACTCTGTGAGATGAATTAACAGAACACAGAGCAGTTTCTCAGAAAGCTTCTTTCCAGTTTTGAACGGAAGATATTTCCTTTTTCACCATAGCCCACTAAGGGCTTCCAAATATCCCTTTGCCAATTCCACAAGAACAGCCTTAGCGATAGGCTTCTTCAAGGGAAAGATGTAACTCTGTGAGATGAATTAACAGAACACAGAGCAGTTTCTCGGAAAGCTTCTTTCCAGTTTTGAACGGAAGATATTTCCTTTTTCACCATAGCCCTCTATGGGCTTCCAAATATCCCTTTGCCAATTCCACAAGAACAGCCTTAGCGAAAGGCTTCTTGAAGGGAAAGATGTAACTCTGTGAGATGAATTAACAGAACAAAGAGCAGTTTCTCAGAAAGCTTCTTTCCAGTTTTCAAAGGAAGATATTTCCTTTTTCACCATAGCCCTCTATGGGCTTCCAAATATCCCTTTGCCAATTCCACAAGAACAGCCTTAGCGAAAGTCTTCTTGAAGGGAAAGATGTAACTCTGTTAGATGAATTAACAGAACACAGAGCAGTTTCTCAGAAAGCTTCTTTCCAGTTTTGAACGGAAGATATTTCCTTTTTCACCATAGCCCTCTATGGGCTTCCAAATATCCCTTTGCCAATTCCACAAGAACAGCCTTAGCGAAAGGCTTCTTGAAGGGAAAGATGTAACTCTGTGAGATGAATTAACAGAACACAGAGCAGTTTCTCAGAAAGCTTCTTTCCAGTTTTGAACTGAAGATACTTCCTTTTTCACATAGCCGTCTATGGGCTTCCAAATATCCCTTTGCCAATTGCACAAGAACAACCTTAGCGAAAGGCTTCTTGAAGGGAAAGATGTAACACTGTGAGATGAATTAACAGAACACGGAGCAGTTTCTCAGAAAGCTTCTTTCCAGTTTTGTACGGAATATATTTCCTTTTTCACCATAGCCCTCTATGGGCTTCCAAATATCCCTTTGCCAATTCCACAAGAACAGCCTTACCGAAAGGCTTCTTGAAGGGAAAGATGTAACTCTGTGAGATGAATTAACAGAACACAGAGCAGTTTCTCAGAAAGCTTCTTTCCAGTTTTGAACGGAAGATATTTCCTTTTTCACCATAGCCCTCTATGGGCTTCCAAATATCCCTTTGCCAATTCCACAAGAACAGCCTTAGCGAAAGGCTTCTTGAAGGGAAGGATGTAACTCTGTGAGATGAATTATAAGAACACAGAGCAGTTTCTCTGAAAGCTTCTTTCCAGATTTGAACGGAAGATATTTCCTTTTTCAAAATAGCCCTCTATGGGCTTCCAAATATCCCTTTGCCAATTCCACAAGAACAGCCTTAGTGAAAGGCTTCTTGAAGGGAAAGATGTAACTCTGTGAGATGAATTAACAGAACACAGAGCAGTTTCTCAGAAACCTTCTTTCCAGTTTTGAACGGAAGATATTTCCTTTTTCACCATAGCCCTCTATGGGCTTCCAAATATCCCTTTGCCAATTCCACAAGAACAGCCTTAGCGAAAGGCTTCTTGAAGGGAAAGATGTAACTCTCTGAGATGAATGAACAGAACACAGAGCAGTTTCTCAGAAAGCTTCTTTCCAGTTTTGAACGGAAGATAATTCCTTTTTCACCGTAGCCCTCTATGGGCTTCCAAATATCCCTTTGCCAATTGCACAAGAACAGCCTTAGCGAAAGGCTTCTTGAAGGGAAAGATGTAACACTGTGAGATGAATTAACAGAACACAGAGCAGTTTCTCAGAAAGCTTCTTTCCAGTTTTGAACGGAAGATATTTCCTTTTTCACCATAGCCCTCTATGGGCTTCCAAATATCCCTTTGCCAATTCCACAAGAACAGCCTTAGCGAAAGGCTTCTTGAAGGGAAAGATGTAACTCTGTGAGATGAATTAACAGAACACAGAGCAGTTTCTCAGAAAGCTTCTTTCCAGTTTTGAACGGAAGATATTTCCTTTTTACCATAGCCCTCTATGGGCTTCCAAATATCCCTTTGCCAATTCCACAAGAACAGCCTTAGCGAAAGGCTTCTTGAAGGGAAAGATGTAACTCTGTGAGATGAATTAACAGAACACAGAGCAGTTTCTTAGAAAGCTTCTTTCCAGTTTTGAACGGAAGATATTTCCTTTTTCACCGTAGCCCTCTATGGGCTTCCAAATATCCCTTTGCCAATTCCACAAGAATAGCATTAGCGAAAGGCTTCTTGAAGGGAAAGATGTAACTCTGTGAGATGAATTAACAGAACACAGAGCAGTTTCTCAGAAAGCTTCTTTCCAGTTTTCAACGGAAGATATTTCCTTTTTCACCATAGCCCTCTATGGGCTTCCAAATATCCCTTTGCCAATTCCACAAGAACAGCCTTAGCGAAAGGCTTCTTGAAGGGAAAGATGTAACTCTGTCAGATGAATTAACAGAACAAAGAGCAGTTTCTCAGAAAGCTTCTTTCCAGTTTTGAACGGAAGATATTTCCTTTTTCACCATAGCCCTCTATGGGCTTCCAAATATCGCTTTGCCAATTCCACAAGAACAGCCTTAGCGAAAGGCTTCTTGAAGGGAAAGATGTAACTCTGTGAGATGAATTAACAGAACACAAAGCAGTTTCTCAGAAAGCTTCTTTCCAGTTTTGAACGGAAGATATTTCCTTTTTCACCATAGCCCTCTATGGGCTTCCAAATATCCCTTTGCCAATTGCACAAGAACAGCCTTAGCGAAAGGCTTCTTGAAGGGAAAGATGTAACACTGTGAGATGAATTAACAGAACACGGAGCAGTTTCTCAGAAAGCTTCTTTCCAGTTTTGAACGGAAGATATTTCCTTTTTCACCATAGCCCTCTATGGGCTTCCAAATATCCCTTTGCCAATTCCACAAGAACAGCCTTACCGAAAGGCTTCTTGAAGGGAAAGATGTAACTCTGTGAGATGAATTAACAGAACACAGAGCAGTTTCTCAGAAAGCTTCTTTCCAGTTTTGAACGGAAGATATTTCCTTTTTCACCATAGCCCTCTATGGGCTTCCAAATATCCCTTTGCCAATTCCACAAGAACAGCCTTAGCGAAAGGCTTCTTGAAGGGAAAGATGTAACTCTGTGAGATGAATTATAAGAACACAGAGCAGTTTCTCTGAAAGCTTCTTTCCAGATTTGAACGGAAGATATTTCCTTTTTCAAAATAGCCCTCTATGGGCTTCCAAATATCCCTTTGCCAATTCCACAAGAACAGCCTTAGTGAAACGCTTCTTGAAGGGAAAGATGTAACTCTGTGAGATGAATTAACAGAACACAGAGCAGTTTCTCAGAAACCTTCTTTCCAGTTTTGAACGGAAGATATTTCCTTTTTCACCATAGCCCTCTATGGGCTTCCAAATATCCCTTTGCCAATTCCACAAGAACAGCCTTAGCGAAAGGCTTCTTGAAGGGAAAGATGTAACTCTCTGAGATGAATGAACAGAACACAGAGCAGTTTCTCAGAAAGCTTCTTTCCAGTTTTGAACGGAAGATAATTCCTTTTTCACCATAGCCCTCTATGGGCTTCCAAATATCCCTTTGCCAATTGCACAAGAACAGCCTTAGCGAAAGGCTTCTTGAAGGGAAAGATGTAACACTGTGAGATGAATTAACAGAACACAGAGCAGTTTCTCAGAAAGCTTCTTTCCAGTTTTGAACGGAAGATATTTCCTTTTTCACCATAGCCCTCTATGGGCTTCCAAATATCCCTTTGCCAATTCCACAAGAACAGCCTTAGCGAAAGGCTTCTTGAAGGGAAAGATGTAACTCTGTGAGATGAATTAACAGAACACAGAGCAGTTTCTCAGAAAGCTTCTTTCCAGTTTTGAACGGAAGATATTTCCTTTTTACCATAGCCCTCTATGGGCTTCCAAATATCCCTTTGCCAATTCCACAAGAACAGCCTTAGCGAAAGGCTTCTTGAAGGGAAAGATGTAACTCTGTGAGATGAATTAACAGAACACAGAGCAGTTTCTTAGAAAGCTTCTTTCCAGTTTTGAACGGAAGATATTTCCTTTTTCACCGTAGCCCTCTATGGGCTTCCAAATATCCCTTTGCCAATTCCACAAGAATAGCATTAGCGAAAGGCTTCTTGAAGGGAAAGATGTAACTCTGTGAGATGAATTAACAGAACACAGAGCAGTTTCTCAGAAAGCTTCTTTCCAGTTTTCAACGGAAGATAATTCCTTTTTCACCATAGCCCTCTATGGGCTTCCAAATATCCCTTTGCCAATTCCACAAGAACAGCCTTAGCGAAAGGCTTCTTGAAGGGAAAGATGTAACTCTGTCAGATGAATTAACAGAACAAAGAGCAGTTTCTCAGAAAGCTTCTTTCCAGTTTTGAACGGAAGATATTTCCTTTTTCACCATAGCCCTCTATGGGCTTCCAAATATCGCTTTGCCAATTCCACAAGAACAGCCTTAGCGAAAGGCTTCTTGAAGGGAAAGATGTAACTCTGTGAGATGAATTAACAGAACACAAAGCAGTTTCTCAGAAAGCTTCTTTCCAGTTTTGAACGGAAGATATTTCCTTTTTCACCATAGCCCTCTATGGGCTTCCAAATATCCCTTTGCCAATTCCACAAGAACAGCCTTAGCGAAAGGCTTCTTGAAGGGAAAGATGTAACTCTGTGAGATGAATTAACGGAACAAAGAGCAGTTTCTCAGAAAGCTTCTTTCCAGTTTTCAAAGGAAGATATTTCCTTTTTCACCATAGCCCTCTATGGGCTTCCAAATATCCCTTTGCCAATTCCACAAGAACAGCCTTAGCGAAAGGCTTCTTGAAGGGAAAGATGTAACTCTGTTAGATAAATTAACAGAACACAGAGCAGTTTCTCAGAAAGCTTCTTTCCAGTTTCGAACGGAAGATATTTCCTTTTTCACCATAGCCCTCTATGGGCTTCCAAATATCCCTTTGCCAATTCCACAAGAACAGCCTTAGCGAAAGGCTTCTTGAAGGGAAAGATGTAACTCTGTGAGATGAATTAACAGAACACAGAGCAGTTTTTCAGAAACCTTCTTTCCAGTTTTGAACTGAAGATACTTCCTTTTTCACATAGCCCTCTATGGGCTTCCAAATATCCCTTTGCCAATTGCACAAGAACAGCCTTAGCGAAAGGCTTCTTGAAGGGAAAGTTGTAACACTGTGAGATGAATTAACAGAACACAGAGCAGTTTCTCAGAAAGCTTCTTTCCAGTTTTGAACGGAAGATATTTCCTTTTTCACCATAGCCCTCTATGGGCTTCCAAATATCCCTTTGCCAATTGCACAAGAACAGCCTTAGCGAAAGGCTTCTTGAAGGGAAAGATGTAACTCTGTGAGATGAATTAACAGAACACAGAGCAGCTTCTCAGAAAGCTTCTTTCCAGTTTTGAACGGAAGATATTTCCTTTTTCACCATAGCCCTCTATGGGCTTCCAAATATCCCTTTGCCAATTCCACAAGAACAGCCTTAGCGAAAGGCTTCTTCAAGGGAAAGATGTAACTCTGTGAGGTGAATTAACAGACCACAGGGCAGTTTCTCAGAAAGCTTCTTTCCAGTTTTGAACGGAAGATATTTCCTTTTTCACCATAGCCCTCTATGGGCTTCCAAATATCCCTTTGCCAATTCCACAAGAACAGCCTTAGCGAAAGGCTTCTTGAAGGGAAAGATGTAACTCTGTGAGATGAATTAACAGAACACAGAGCAGTTTCTCAGAAAGCTTCTTTCCAGTTTTGAACGGAAGATATTTCCTTTCTCACCATAGCCCTCTATGGGCTTCCAAATATCCCTTTGCCACTTCCACAAGAACAGCCTTAGCGAAAGGCTTCTTGAAGGGAAAGATGTAACTCTGTGAGATGAATTAACAGAACACAGAGCAGTTTCTCAGAAAGCTTCTTTCCAGTTTTGAACGGAAGATATTTCCTTTTTCACCATAGCCCTCTATGGGCTTCCAAATATCCCTTTGCCAATTCCACAACAACAGCCTTAGCGAAAGGCGTCTTCAAGGGAAAGATGTAACTCTGTGAGATGAATTAACAGAACACAGAGCAGTTTCTCAGAAAGCTTCTTTCCAGTTTTGAACGGAAGATATTTCCTTTTTCACCATAGCCCTCTATGGGCTTCCAAATATCCCTTTGCCAATTCCACAAGAACAGCCTTAGCGAAAGGCTTCTTGAAGGGAAAGATGTAACGCTGTGAGATGAATTAACAGAACACAGAGCAGTTTCTCAGAAAGCTTCTTTCCAGTTTTGAACGGAAGATATTTCCTTTTTCACCATAGCCCTCTATGGGCTTCCAAATATCCCTTTGCCAATTCCACAAGAACAGCCTTAGCGAAAGGCTTCTTGAAGGGAAAGGTGTAACTCTGTGAGATGAATTAACAGAACACAGAGCAGTTTCTCAGAAAGCTTCTTTCCAGTTTTGAACGGAAGATATTTCCTTTTTCACCATAGCCCTCTATGGGCTTCCAAATATCCCTTTGCCAATTCCACAAGAACAGCCTTAGCGAAAGGCTTCTTGAAGGGAAAGATGTAACTCTGTGAGATGAATTAACAGAACACAGAGCAGTTTCTCAGAAAGCTTCTTTCCAGTTTTGAACGGAAGATATTTCCTTTTTCACCATAGCCCTCTATGGGCTTCCAAATATCCCTTTGCCAATTCCACAAGAACAGCCTTAGCGAAAGGCTTCTTGAAGGGAAAGATGTAACTCTGTGAGATGAATTAACAGAACACAGAGCAGTTTCTCAGAAAGCTTCTTTCCAGTTTTGAACGGAAGATATTTCCTTTTTCACCATAGCCCTCTAAGGGCTTCCAAATATCCCTTTGCCAATTCCACAAGAACAGCCTTAGCGAAAGGCTTCTTCAAGGGAAAGATGTAACTCTGTGAGATGAATTAACAGAACACAGAGCAGTTTCTCGGAAAGCTTCTTTCCAGTTTTGAACGGAAGATATTTCCTTTTTCACCATAGCCCTCTATGGGCTTCCAAATATCCCTTTGCCAATTCCACAAGAACAGCCTTAGCGAAAGGCTTCTTGAAGGGAAAGATGTAACTCTGTGAGATGAATTAACAGAACAAAGAGCAGTTTCTCAGAAAGCTTCTTTCCAGTTTTCAAAGGAAGATATTTCCTTTTTCACCATAGCCCTCTATGGGCTTCCAAATATCCCTTTGCCAATTCCACAAGAACAGCCTTAGCGAAAGTCTTCTTGAAGGGAAAGATGTAACTCTGTTAGATGAATTAACAGAACACAGAGCAGTTTCTCAGAAAGCTTCTTTCCAGTTTTGAACGGAAGATATTTCCTTTTTCACCATAGCCCTCTATGGGCTTCCAAATATCCCTTTGCCAATTCCACAAGAACAGCCTTAGCGAAAGGCTTCTTGAAGGGAAAGATGTAAATCTGTGAGATGAATTAACAGAACACAGAGCAGTTTCTCAGAAAGCTTCTTTCCAGTTTCGAACGGAAGATATTTCCTTTTTCACCATAGCCCTCTATGGGCTTCCAAATATCCCTTTGCCAATTCCACAAGAACAGCCTTAGCGAAAGGCTTCTTGAAGGGAAAGATGTAACTCTGTGAGATGAATTAACAGAACACAGAGCAGTTTCTCAGAAAGCTTCTTTCCAGTTTTGAACTGAAGATACTTCCTTTTTCACATAGCCCTCTATGGGCTTCCAAATATCCCTTTGCCAATTGCACAAGAACAGCCTTAGCGAAAGGCTTCTTGAAGGGAAAGTTGTAACACTGTGAGATGAATTAACAGAACACAGAGCAGTTTCTCAGAAAGCTTCTTTCCAGTTTTGAACGGAAGATATTTCCTTTTTCACCATAGCCCTCTATGGGCTTCCAAATATCCCTTTGCCAATTGCACAAGAACAGCCTTAGCGAAAGGCTTCTTGAAGGGAAAGATGTAACACTGTGAGATAAATTTACAGAACATAGAACAGTTTCTCAGAAAGCTTCTTTCCAGTTTTGAACGGAAGATATTTCCTTTTTCACCATAGCCCTCTATGGGCTTAAAAATATCCCTTTGCCAATTCCACAAGAACAGCCTTAGCGAAAGGCTTCTTGAAGGGAAAGATGTAACTCTGGGAGATGAATTAACAGAACACAGAGCAGTTTCTCAGAAAGCTTCTTTCCAGTTTTGAACGGAAGATATTTCCTTTTTCACCATAGCCCTCTATGGGCTTCCAAATATCCCTTTGCCAATTCCACAAGAACAGCCTTAGCGAAAGTCTTCTTGAAGGGAAAGATGTAACTCTGTGAGATGAATTAACAGAACACACAGCAGTTTCTCAGAAAGCTTCTTTCCAGTTTTGAACGGAAGATATTTCCTTTTTCACCATAGCCCTCTATGGGCTTCCAAATATCCCTTTGCCAATTCCACAAGAACAGCCTTAGCGAAAGGCTTCTTCAAGGGAAAGATGTAACTCTGTGAGGTGAATTAACAGAACACAGGGCAGTTTCTCAGAATGCTTCTTTCCAGTTTTGAACGGAAGATATTTCCTTTTTCACCATAGCCCTCTATGGGCTTCCAAATATCCCTTTGCCAATTCCACAAGAACAGCCTTAGCGAAAGGCTTCTTGAAGGGAAAGATGTAACTCTGTGAGATGAATTAACAGAACACAGAGCAGTTTCTCAGAAAGCTTCTTTCCAGTTTTGAACGGAAGATATTTCCTTTCTCACCATAGCCCTCTATGGGCTTCCAAATATCCCTTTGCCACTTCCACAAGAACAGCCTTAGCGAAAGGCTTCTTGAAGGGAAAGATGTAACTCTGTGAGATGAATTAACAGAACACAGAGCAGTTTCTCAGAAAGCTTCTTTCCAGTTTTGAACGGAAGATATTTCCTTTTTCACCATAGCCCTCTATGGGCTTCCTAATATCCCTTTGCCAATTCCCCAAGAACAGCCTTAGAGAAAGGCTTCTTGAAGGGAAAGATGTAACTCTGTGAGATGAATTAACAGAACACAGAGCAGTTTCTCAGAAAGCTTCTTTCCAGTTTTGAACGAAAGATATTTCCTTTTTCACCATAGCCCTCTATGGGCTTCCAAATATCCCTTTGCCAATTCCACAACAACAGCCTTAGCGAAAGGCGTCTTCAAGGGAAAGATGTAACTCTGTGAGATAAATTAACAGAACACAGAGCAGTTTCTCAGAAAGCTTCTTTCCAGTTTTGAACGGAAGATATTTCCTTTTTACCATAGCCCTCTATGGGCTTCCAAATATCCCTTTGCCAATTCCACAAGAACAGCCTTAGCGAAAGGCTTCTTGAAGGGAAAGATGTAACTCTGTGAGATGAATTAACAGAACACAGAGCAGTTTCTCAGAAAGCTTTTTCCAGTTTTGAACGGAAGATATTTCTTTTTTCACCATATCCCTCTATGGGCTTCCAAATATCCCTTTGCCAATTCCACAAGAACAGCCTTAGCGAAAGGCTTCTTGAAGGGAAAGATGTAACTCTGTGAGATAAATTTACAGAACATAGAACAGTTTCTCAGAAAGCTTCTTTCCAGTTTTGAACGGAAGATATTTCCTTTTTCACCATAGCCCTCTATGGGCTTCCAAATATCCCTTTGCCAATTCCACAAGAACAGCCTTAGCGAAAGGCTTCTTGAAGGGAAAGATGTAACTCTGTGAGATGAATTAACAGAACACAGAGCAGTTTCTCAGAAAGCTTCTTTCCAGTTTTGAACGGAAGATATTTCCTTTTTCACCATAGTCCTCTATGGGCTTCCAAATATCCCTTTGCCAATTCCACAAGAACAGCCTTAGCGAAAGGCTTCTTGAAGGGAAAGATGTAACTCTGTGAGATGAATTAACAGAACACAGAGCAGTTTCTCAGAAAGCTTCTTTCCAGTTTTGAACGGAAGATATTTCCTTTTTCACCATAGCCCTCTATGGGCTTCCAAATATCCCTTTGCCAATTCCACAAGAACAGCCTTAGCGAAAGGCTTCTTCAAGGGAAAGATGTAACTCTGTGAGGTGAATTAACAGAACACAGGGCAGTTTCTCAGAAAGCTTCTTTCCAGTTTTGAACGGAAGATATTTCGTTTTTCACCATAGCCCTCTATGGGCTTCCAAATATCCCTTTGCCAATTCCACAAGAACAGCCTTAGCGAAAGGCTTCTTGAAGGGAAAGATGTAACTCTGTGAGATGAATTAACAGAACACAGAGCAGTTTCTCAGAAAGCTTCTTTCCAGTTTTGAACGGAAGATATTTCCTTTCTCACCATAGCCCTCTATGGGCTTCCAAATATCCCTTTGCCACTTCCACAAGAACAGCCTTAGCGAAAGGCTTCTTGAAGGGAAAGATGTAACTCTGTGAGATGAATTAACAGAACACAGAGCAGTTTCTCAGAAAGCTTCTTTCCAGTTTTGAACGGAAGATATTTCCTTTTTCACCATAGCCGTCTATGGGCTTCCAAATATCCCTTTGCCAATTCCCCAAGAACAGCCTTAGAGTAAGGCTTCTTGAAGGGAAAGATGTAACTCTGTGAGATGAATTAACAGAACACAGAGCAGTTTCTCAGAAAGCTTCTTTCCAGTTTTGAACGGAAGATATTTCCTTTTTCACCATAGCCCTCTATGGGCTTCCAAATATCCCTTTGCCAATTCCACAACAACATCCTTAGCGAAAGGCGTCTTCAAGGGAAAGATGTAACTCTGTGAGATGAATTAACAGAACACAGAGCAGTTTCTCAAAAGCTTCTTTCCAGTTTTGAACGGAAGATATTTCCTTTTTCACCATAGCCCTCTATGGGCTTCCAAATATCCCTTTGCCAATTCCACAAGAACAGCCTTAGCGAAAGGCTTCTTGAAGGGAAAGATGTAACGCTGTGAGATGAATTAACAGAACACAGAGAAGTTTCTCAGAAAGCTTCTTTCCAGTTTTGAACGGAAGATATTTCCTTTTTCACCATAGCCCTCTAAGGGCTTCCAAATATCCCTTTGCCAATTCCACAAGAACAGCCTTAGCGATAGGCTTCTTCAAGGGAAATATGTAACTCTGTGAGATGAATTAACAGAACACAGAGCAGTTTCTCAGAAAGCTTCTTTCCAGTTTTGAACGGAAGATATTTCCTTTTTCACCATAGCCCTCTATGGGCTTCCAAATATCCCTTTGCCAATTCCACAAGAACAGCCTTAGCGAAAGGCTTCTTGAAGGGAAAGATGTAACGCTGTGAGATGAATTAACAGAACACAGAGCAGTTTCTCAGAAAGCTTCTTTCCGGTTTTGAACGGAAGATATTTCCATTTTCACCATAGCCCTCTATGGGCTTCCAAATATCCCTTTGCCAATTGCACAAGAACAGCCTTAGCGAAAGGCTTCTTGAAGGGAAAGATGTAACACTGTGAGATGAATTAACAGAACACAGAGCAGTTTCTCAGAAAGCTTCTTTCCAGTTTTGAACGGAAGATATTTCCTTTTTCAACATAGCCCTCTATGGGCTTCCAAATATCCCTTTGCCAATTTCACAAGAACAGCCTTAGCGAAAGGCTTCTTGAAGGGAAAGATGTAACTCTGTGAGATGAATTAACAGAACACAGAGCAGTTTCTCAGAAAGCTTCTTTCCAGTTTTGAACGGAAGATATTTCCTTTTTCACCATAGCCCTCTATGGGCTTCCAAATATCCCTTTGCCAATTCCACAAGAACAGCCTTAGCGAAAGGCTTCTTGAAGGGAAAGATGTAACTCTGTGAGATAAATTAACAGAACACAGAGCAGTTTCTCAGAAAGCTTCTTTCCAGTTTTGAACGGAAGATATTTCCTTTTTCACCATAGCCCTCTATGGGCTTCCAAATATCCCTTTGCCAATTCCACAAGAACAGCCTTAGCGAAAGGCTTCTTGAAGGGAAAGATGTAACTCTGTGAGATGAATTAACAGAACACAGAGCAGTTTCTCAGAAAGCTTTTTCCAGTTTTGAACGGAAGATATTTCTTTTTTCACCATATCCCTCTATGGGCTTCCAAATATCCCTTTCCCAATTCCACAAGAACAGCCTTAGCGAAAGGCTTCTTGAAGGGAAAGATGTAACTCTGTGAGATAAATTTACAGAACACAGAACAGTTTCTCAGAAAGCTTCTTTCCAGTTTTGAACGGAAGATATTTCCTTTTTCACCATAGCCCTCTATGGGCTTCCAAATATCCCTTTGCCAATTCCACAAGAACAGCCTTAGCGAAAGGCTTCTTGAAGGGAAAGATGTAACTCTGTGAGATGAATTAACAGAACACAGAGCAGTTTCTCAGAAAGCTTCTTTCCAGTTTTGAACGGAAGATATTTCCTTTTTCACCATAGCCCTCTAAGGGCTTCCAAATATCCCTTTGCCAATTCCACAAGAACAGCCTTAGCGATAGGCTTCTTCAAGGGAAAGATGTAACTCTGTGAGATGAATTAACAGAACACAGAGCAGTTTCTCGGAAAGCTTCTTTCCAGTTTTGAACGGAAGATATTTCCTTTTTCACCATAGCCCTCTATGGGCTTCCAAATATCCCTTTGCCAATTCCACAAGAACAGCCTTAGCGAAAGGCTTCTTGAAGGGAAAGATGTAACTCTGTGAGATGAATTAACAGAACAAAGAGCAGTTTCTCAGAAAGCTTCTTTCCAGTTTTCAAAGGAAGATATTTCCTTTTTCACCATAGCCCTCTATGGGCTTCCAAATATCCCTTTGCCAATTCCACAAGAACAGCCTTAGCGAAAGGCTTCTTGAAGGGAAAGATGTAACTCTGTTAGATGAATTAACAGAACACAGAGCAGTTTCTCAGAAAGCTTCTTTCCAGTTTTGAACGGAAGATATTTCCTTTTTCACCATAGCCCTCTTTGGGCTTCCAAATATCCCTTTGCCAATTCCACAAGAACAGCCTTAGCGAAAGGCTTCTTGAAGGGAAAGATGTAACTCTGGGAGATGAATTAACAGAACACAGAGCAGTTTCTCAGAAAGCTTCTTTCCAGTTTTGAACGGAAGATATTTCCTTTTTCACCAGAGCCCTCTATGGGCTTCCAAATATCCCTTTGCCAATTCCACAAGAACAGACTTAGAGAAAGGCTTCTTGAAGGGAAAGATGTAACTCTGTGAGATGAATTAACAGAATACAGATTAGTTTCACAGAAAGCTTCTTTCCAGTTTTCAACGGAAGATATTTCCTTTTTCACCATAGCCCTCTATGGGCTTCCAAATATCCCTTTGCCAATTGCACAAGAACAGCCTTAGCGAAACGCTTCTTGAAGGGAAAGATGTAACTCTGTTAGATGAATTAACAGAACACAGAGCAGTTTCTCAGAAAGCTTCTTTCCAGTTTTGAACGGAAGATATTTCCTTTTTCACCATAGCCCTCTATGGGCTTCCAAATATCCCTTTGCCAATTCCACAAGAACAGCCTTAGCGAAAGGCTTCTTGAAGTGAAAGATGTAACTCTGTGAGATGAATTAACAGAACACAGAATAGTTTCTCAGAAAGCTTCTTTCCAGTTTTGAACGGAAGATATTTCCTTTTTCACCATAGCCCTCTATGGGCTTCCAAATATCCCTTTGCCAATTCCTCAAAAACAGCCTTAGCGAAAGGCTTCTTGAAGGGAAAGATGTAACTCTGTGAGATGAATTAAGAGAACACAGAGCAGTTTCTCAGAAAGCTTCTTTCCAGTTTTGAACGGAAGATATTTCCTTTTTCACCAAAGCCCTCTTTGGGCTTCCAAATATCCCTTTGCCAATTCCACAAGAACAGCCTTAGCGAAAGGCTTCTTGAAGGGAAAGATGTAACTCTTGGAGATGAATTAACAGAACACAGAGCAGTTTCTCAGAATGCTTCTTTCCAGTTTTGAACGGAAGATATTTCCTTTTTCACCAGAGCCCTCTATGGGCTTCCAAATATCCCTTTGCCAATTCCACAAGAAGAGCCTTAGCGAAAGGCTTCTTGAAGGGAAACATGTAACTCTGTGAGATGAATTAACAGAACACAGAGCAGTTTCTCAGAAAGCTGCTTTCCAGTTTTGAACGGAAGATATTTCCTTTTTCACCATAGCCCTCTATGGGCTTCCAAATATCCCTTTGCCAATTGCACAAGAACAGCCTTAGCGAAAGGCTTCTTGAAGGGAAAGATGTAACTCTGTGAGATGAATTAACAGAACACAGAGCAGTTTCTCAGAAAGCTTCTTTCCAGTTTTGAACGGAAGATATTTCCTTTTTCAACATAGCCCTCTATGGGCTTCCAAATACCCCTTTGCCAATTCCACAAGAACAGCCTTAGCGAAAGACTTCTTGAAGGGAAAGATGTAACTCTGTGAGATGAATTAACAGAACACAGAGCAGTTTCTCAGAAAGCTTCTTTCCAGTTTTGAACGGAAGATATTTCCTTTTTCACCCTTGCCCTCTATGGGCTTCCAAATACCCCTTTGCCAATTGCACAAGAACAGCCTTAGCGAAAGGCTTCTTGAAGGGAAAGATGTAACTCTGTGAGATGAATTAACAGAACACAGAGCAGTTTCTCAGAAAGCTTCTTTCCAGTTTTGAACGGAAGATATTTCCTTTTTCACCATAGCCCTCTATGGGCTTCCAAATATCCCTTTGCCAATTCCACAAGAACAGCCTTAGCGAAAGGCTTCTTGAAGGGAAAGATGTAATTCTGTGAGATGAATTAACAGAACACAGAGCAGTTTCTCAGAAAGCTTCTTTCCAGTTTTGAACGGAAGATATTTCCTTTTTCACCATAGCCCTCTTTGGGCTTCCAAATATCCCTTTGCCAATTCCACAAGAACAGCCTTAGCGGAAGGCTTCTTGAAGGGAAAGATGTAACACTGTGAGATGAATTAACAGAACACAGAGCAGTTTCTCAGAAAGCTTCTTTCCAGTTTTGAACGGAAGATATTTCCTTTTTCACCATAGCCCTCTATGGGCTTCCAAATATCCCTTTGCCAATTCCACAAGAACAGACTTAGAGAAAGGCTTCTTGAAGGGAAAGATGTAACTCTGTGAGATGAATTAACAGAACACAGATTAGTTTCACAGAAAGCTTCTTTCCAGTTTTCAACGGAAGATATTTCCTTTTTCACCATAGCCCTCTATGGGCTTCCAAATATCCCTTTGCCAATTGCACAAGAACAGCCTTAGCGAAACGCTTCTTGAAGGGAAAGATGTAACTCTGTGAGATGAATTAACAGAACACAGAGCAGTTTCTCAGAAAGCTTCTTTCCAGTTTTGAACGGAAGATATTTCCTTTTTCACCATAGCCCTCTATGGGCTTCCAAATATCCCTTTGCCAATTCCACAAGAACACCCTTAGCGAAAGGCTTCTTGAAGGGAAAGATATAACTCTGTGAGATGAATTAACAGAACACAGAATAGTTTCTCAGAAAGCTTCTTTCCAGTTTTGAACGGAAGATATTTCCTTTTTCACCATAGCACTCTATGGGCTTCCAAATATCCCTTTGCCAATTCCTCAAGAACAGCCTTAGCGAAAGGCTTCTTGAAGGGAAAGATGTAACTCTGTGAGATGAATTAACAGAACACAGAGCAGTTTCTCAGAAAGCTTCTTTCCAGTTTTGAACGGAAGATATTTCCTTTTTCACCATAGCCCTCTATGGGCTTCCAAATATCCCTTTGCCAATTGCACAAGAACAGCCTTAGCGAAAGGCTTCTTAAAGGGAAAGATGTAACTCTGTGAGACGAATTAACGGAACACAGAGCAGTTTCTCAGAAAGCTTCTTTCCAGTTTTGAACGGAAGATACTTCCTTTTTCACCATAGCCCTCTATGGGCTTCCAAATATCCCGTTGCCAATTCCACAAGAACAGCCTTACCGAAAGGCTTCTTGAAGGGAAAGATGTAACTCTGTGAGATGAATTAACAGAACACAGAGCAGTTTCTCAGAAAGCTTCTTTCCAGTTTTGAACGGAAGATATTTCCTTTTTCACCATAGCCCTCTATGGGCTTCCAAATATCACTTTGCCAATTCCACAAGAACAGCCTTAAGGAAAGGCTTCTTGAAGGGAAAGATGTAACTCTGTGAGATGAATTAAGAGAACACAGAGCAGTTTCTCAGAAAGCTTCTTTCCAGTTTTGAACGGAAGATATTTCCTTTTTCACCATAGCCCTCTTTGGGCTTCCAAATATCCCTTTGCCAATTCCACAAGAACAGCCTTAGCGAAAGGCTTCTTGAAGGGAAAGATGTAACTCTGGGAGATGAATTAACAGAACACAGAGCAGTTTCTCAGAAAGCTTCTTTCCAGTTTTGAACGGAAGATATTTCCTTTTTCACCAGAGCCCTCTATGGGCTTCCAAATATCCCTTTGCCAATTCCACAAGAACAGCCTTAGCGAAAGGCTTCTTGAAGGGAATCATGTAACTCTGTGAGATGAATTAACAGAACACAGAGCAGTTTCTCAGAAAGCTTCTTTCCAGTTTTGAACGGAAGATATTTCCTTTTTCACCATAGCCCTCTATGGGCTTCCAAATATCCCTTTGCCAATTGCACAAGAACAGCCTTAGCGAAAGGCTTCTTGAAGGGAAAGATGTAACTCTGTGAGATGAATTAACAGAACACAGAGCAGTTTCTCAGAAAGCTTCTTTCCAGTTTTGAACGGAAGATATTTCCTTTTTCACCATTGCCCTCTATGGGCTTCGAAATACCCCTTTGCCAATTGCACAAGAACAGCCTTAGGGAAAGGCTTCTTGAAGGGAAAGATGTAACTCTGTGAGATGAATTAACAGAACACAGAGCAGTTTCTCAGAAAGCTTCTTTCCAGTTATGAACGGAAGATATTTCCTTTTTCACCATAGCCCTCTATGGGCTTGCAAATATCCCTTTGCCAATTCCACAAGAACAGACTTAGAGAAAGGCTTCTTGAAGGGAAAGATGTAACTCTGTGAGATGAATTAACAGAACACAGATTAGTTTCACAGAAAGCTTCTTTCCAGTTTTCAACGGAAGATATTTCCTTTTTCACCATAGCCCTCTATGGGCTTCCAAATATCCCTTTGCCAATTGCACAAGAACAGCCTTAGCGAAACGCTTCTTGAAGGGAAAGATGTAACTCTGTTAGATGAATTAACAGAACACAGAGCAGTTTCTCAGAAAGCTTCTTTCCAGTTTTGAACGGAAGATATTTCCTTTTTCACCATAGCCCTCTATGGGCTTCCAAATATCCCTTTGCCAATTCCACAAGAACAGCCTTAAGGAAAGGCTTCTTGAAGGGAAAGATGTAACTCTGTGAGATGAATTAAGAGAACACAGAGCAGTTTCTCAGAAAGCTTCTTTCCAGTTTTGAACGGAAGATATTTCCTTTTTCACCAAAGCCCTCTTTGGGCTTCCAAATATCCCTTTGCCAATTCCACAAGAACAGCCTTAGCGAAAGGCTTCTTGAAGGGAAAGATGTAACTCTTGGAGATGAATTAACAGAACACAGAGCAGTTTCTCAGAAAGCTTCTTTCCAGTTTTGAACGGAAGATATTTCCTTTTTCACCAGAGCCCTCTATGGGCTTCCAAATATCCCTTTGCCAATTCCACAAGAAGAGCCTTAGCGAAAGGCTTCTTGAAGGGAAACATGTAACTCTGTGAGATGAATTAACAGAACACAGAGCAGTTTCTCAGAAAGCTTCTTTCCAGTTTTGAACGGAAGATATTTCCTTTTTCACCATAGCCCTCTATGGGCTTCCAAATATCCCTTTGCCAATTGCACAAGAACAGCCTTAGCGAAAGGCTTCTTGAAGGGAAAGATGTAACTCTGTGAGATGAATTAACAGAACACAGAGCAGTTTCTCAGAAAGCTTCTTTCCAGTTTTGAACGGAAGGTATTTCCTTTTTCACCATTGCCCTCTATGGGCTTCCAAATATCCCTTTTCCAATTCCACAAGAACAGCCTTAGCGAAAGGCTTCTTGAAGGGAAAGATGTAACACTGTGAGATGAATTAACAGAACACAGAGCAGTTTCTCAGAAAGCTTCTTTCCAGTTTTGAACGGAAGATATTTCCTTTTTCAACATAGCCCTCTATGGGCTTCCAAATACCCCTTTGCCAATTCCACAAGAACAGCCTTAGCGAAAGACTTCTTGAAGGGAAAGATGTAACTCTGTGAGATGAATTAACAGAACACAGAGCAGTTTCTCAGAAAGCTTCTTTCCAGTTTTGAACGGAAGATATTTCCTTTTTCACCCTTGCCCTCTATGGGCTTCCAAATACCCCTTTGCCAATTGCACAAGAACAGCCTTAGCGAAAGGCTTCTTGAAGGGAAAGATGTAACTCTGTGAGATGAATTAACAGAACACAGAGCAGTTTCTCAGAAAGCTTCTTTCCAGTTTTGAACGGAAGATATTTCCTTTTTCACCATAGCCCTCTATGGGCTTCCAAATATCCCTTTGCCAATTCCACAAGAACAGCCTTAGCGAAAGGCTTCTTGAAGGGAAAGATGTAATTCTGTGAGATGAATTAACAGAACACAGAGCAGTTTCTCAGAAAGCTTCTTTCCAGTTTTGAACGGAAGATATTTCCTTTTTCACCATAGCCCTCTTTGGGCTTCCAAATATCCCTTTGCCAATTCCACAAGAACAGCCTTAGCGGAAGGCTTCTTGAAGGGAAAGATGTAACACTGTGAGATGAATTAACAGAACACAGAGCAGTTTCTCAGAAAGCTTCTTTCCAGTTTTGAACGGAAGATATTTCCTTTTTCACCATAGCCCTCTATGGGCTTCCAAATATCCCTTTGCCAATTCCACAAGAACAGACTTAGAGAAAGGCTTCTTGAAGGGAAAGATGTAACTCTGTGAGATGAATTAACAGAACACAGATTAGTTTCACAGAAAGCTTCTTTCCAGTTTTCAACGGAAGATATTTCCTTTTTCACCATAGCCCTCTATGGGCTTCCAAATATCCCTTTGCCAATTGCACAAGAACAGCCTTAGCGAAACGCTTCTTGAAGGGAAAGATGTAACTCTGTGAGATGAATTAACAGAACACAGAGCAGTTTCTCAGAAAGCTTCTTTCCAGTTTTGAACGGAAGATATTTCCTTTTTCACCATAGCCCTCTATGGGCTTCCAAATATCCCTTTGCCAATTCCACAAGAACAGCCTTAGCGAAAGGCTTCTTGAAGGGAAAGATATAACTCTGTGAGATGAATTAACAGAACACAGAATAGTTTCTCAGAAAGCTTCTTTCCAGTTTTGAACGGAAGATATTTCCTTTTTCACCATAGCACTCTATGGGCTTCCAAATATCCCTTTGCCAATTCCTCAAGAACAGCCTTAGCGAAAGGCTTCTTGAAGGGAAAGATGTAACTCTGTGAGATGAATTAACAGAACACAGAGCAGTTTCTCAGAAAGCTTCTTTCCAGTTTTGAACGGAAGATATTTCCTTTTTCACCATAGCCCTCTATGGGCTTCCAAATATCCCTTTGCCAATTGCACAAGAACAGCCTTAGCGAAAGGCTTCTTAAAGGGAAAGATGTAACTCTGTGAGACGAATTAACGGAACACAGAGCAGTTTCTCAGAAAGCTTCTTTCCAGTTTTGAACGGAAGATATTTCCTTTTTCACCATAGCCCTCTATGGGCTTCCAAATATCCCGTTGCCAATTCCACAAGAACAGCCTTACCGAAAGGCTTCTTGAAGGGAAAGATGTAACTCTGTGAGATGAATTAACAGAACACAGAGCAGTTTCTCAGAAAGCTTCTTTCCAGTTTTGAACGGAAGATATTTCCTTTTTCACCATAGCCCTCTATGGGCTTCCAAATATCACTTTGCCAATTCCACAAGGACAGCCTTAAGGAAAGGCTTCTTGAAGGGAAAGATGTAACTCTGTGAGATGAATTAAGAGAACACAGAGCAGTTTCTCAGAAAGCTTCTTTCCAGTTTTGAACGGAAGATATTTCCTTTTTCACCATAGCCCTCTTTGGGCTTCCAAATATCCCTTTGCCAATTCCACAAGAACAGCCTTAGCGAAAGGCTTCTTGAAGGGAAAGATGTAACTCTGGGAGATGAATTAACAGAACACAGAGCACTTTCTCAGAAAGCTTCTTTCCAGTTTTGAACGGAAGATATTTCCTTTTTCACCAGAGCCCTCTATGGGCTTCCAAATATCCCTTTGCCAATTCCACAAGAAGAGCCTTAGCGAAAGGCTTCTTGAAGGGAAACATGTAACTCTGTGAGATGAATTAACAGAACACAGAGCAGTTTCTCAGAAAGCTTCTTTCCAGTTTTGAACGGAAGATATTTCCTTTTTCACCATAGCCCTCTATGGGCTTCCAAATATCCCTTTGCCAATTGCACAAGAACAGCCTTAGCGAAAGGCTTCTTGAAGGGAAAGATGTAACTCTGTGAGATGAATTAACAGAACACAGAGCAGTTTCTCAGAAAGCTTCTTTCCAGTTTTGAACGGAAGATATTTCCTTTTTCACCATTGCCCTCTATGGGCTTCCAAATATCCCTTTTCCAATTCCACAAGAACAGCCTTAGCGAAAGGCTTCTTGAAGGGAAAGATATAACTCTGTGAGATGAATTAACAGAACACAGTGCAGTTTCTCAGAAAGCTTCTTTCCAGTTTTGAACGGAAGATATTTCCTTTTTCACCATAGCCCTCTATGGTCTTCCAAATATCCCTTTGCCAATTCCACAAGAACAGCCTTAGCGAAAGACTTCTTGAAGGGAAAGATGTAACTCTCTGAGATGAATTAACAGAACACAGAGCAGTTTCTCAGAAAGCTTCTGTCCAGTTTTGAACGGAAGATATTTCCTTTTTCACCGTAGCCCTCTATGGGCTTCTAAATATCCCTTTTCCAATTCCACAAGAACAGCCTTAGCGAAAGGCTTCTTGAAGGGAAAGATGTAACTCTGTGAGATGAATTAACAGAACACAGAGCAGTTTCTCAGAAAGCTTCTTTCCAGTTTTGAAGGGAAGATATTTCCTTTTTCACCATAGTCCTCTATGGGCTTCCAAATATCCCTTTGCCAATTCCACAAGAACAGCCTTAGTGAAAGGCTTCTTGAAGGGAAAGATGTAACACTGTGAGATGAATTAACAGAACATAGAGCAGTTTCTCAGAAAGATTCTTTCCAGTTTTGAACGGAAGATATTTCCTTTTTCACCATAGCCCTCTATGGGCTTCCAAATATCCCTTTGCCAATTCCACAAGAAGAGGCTTAGCGAAAGGCTTCTTGAAGGGAAAGATGTAACTCTGTGAGATGAATTAACAGAACACAGAGCAGGTTCTCAGAAAGCTTCTTTCCAGTTTTGAAGGGAAGATATTTCCTTTTTCACCATAGCCCTCATTGGGCTTCCAAATATCTCTTTGCCAATTCCACAAGAACAGCCTTAGCGGAAGGCTTCTTGAAGGGAAAGATGTAACTCTGTGAAATGAATAAGCAGAACACAGAGCAGTTTCTCAGAAAGCTTCTTTCCACTTTTGAACGGAAGATATTTCCTTTTTCACCATAGCCCTCTATGGGCTTCCAAATATCCCTTTGCCAATTCCACAAGAACAGCCTTAGAGAAAGGCTTCTTGAAGGGAAAGATGTAACTCTGTGAGATGAATTAACAGAACACAGATTAGTTTCACAGAAAGCTTCTTTCCAGTTTTGAACGGAAGATATTTCCTTTTTCACCATAGCCCTCTATGGGTTTCCAAATATCCCTTTGCCAATTCCACAAGAACAGCCTTAGCGAAAGGCTTCTTGAAGGGAAAGATGTAACTCTGTGAGATGAATTAACAGAACACAGAATAGTTTCTCAGAAAGCTTCTTTCCAGTTTTGAACGGAAGATATTTCCTTTTTCACCATAGCCCTCTATGGGCTTCGAAATATCCCTCTGCCAATTCCACAAGAACAGCCTTAGCGAAAGGCTTCTTGAAGGGAAAGATGTAACTCTGGGAGATGAATTAACAGAACACAGAGCAGTTTCTCAGAAAGCTTCTTTCCAGTTTTGAACGGAAGATATTTCCTTTTTCACCATAGCCCTCTATGGGCTTCCAAATATCCCTTTGCCAATTCCACAAGAACAGCCTTAGCGAAAGGCTTCTTGAAGGGAAAGATGTAATTCTGTGAGATGAATTAACAGAACACAGAGCAGTTTCTCAGAAAGCTTCTTTCCAGTTTTGAACGGAAGATATTTCCTTTTTCACCATAGCCCTCTTTGGGCTTCCAAATATCTCTTTGCCAATTCCACAAGAACAGCCTTAGCGGAAGGCTTCTTGAAGGGAAAGATGTAACACTGTGAGATGAATTAACAGAACACAGAGCAGTTTCTCAGAAAGCTTCTTTCCAGTTTTGAACGGAAGATATTTCCTTTTTCACCAGAGCCCTCTATGGGCTTCCAAATATCCCTTTGCCAATTCCACAAGAAGAGCCTTAGCGAAAGGCTTCTTGAAGGGAAACATGTAACTCTGTGAGATGAATAAACAGAACACAGAGCAGTTTCTCAGAAAGCTTCTTTCCAGTTTTGAACGGAAGATATTTCCTTTTTCACCATAGCCCTCTATGGGCTTCCAAATATCCCTTTGCCAATTGCACAAGAACAGCCTTAGCGAAAGGCTTCTTGAAGGGAAAGATGTAACTCTGTGAGATGAATTAACAGAACACAGAGCAGTTTCTCAGAAAGCTTCTTTCCAGTTTTGAACGGAAGATATTTCCTTTTTCACCATTGCCCTCTATGGGCTTCCAAATATCCCTTTTCCAATTCCACAAGAACAGCCTTAGCGAAAGGCTTCTTGAAGGGAAAGATATAACTCTGTGAGATGAATTAACAGAACACAGTGCAGTTTCTCAGAAAGCTTCTTTCCAGTTTTGAACGGAAGATATTTCCTTTTTCACCATAGCCCTCTATGGTCTTCCAAATATCCCTTTGCCAATTCCACAAGAACAGCCTTAGCGAAAGACTTCTTGAAGGGAAAGATGTAACTCTCTGAGATGAATTAACAGAACACAGAGCAGTTTCTCAGAAAGCTTCTGTCCAGTTTTGAACGGAAGATATTTCCTTTTTCACCGTAGCCCTCTATGGGCTTCTAAATATCCCTTTTCCAATTCCACAAGAACAGCCTTAGCGAAAGGCTTCTTGAAGGGAAAGATGTAACTCTGTGAGATGAATTAACAGAACACAGAGCAGTTTCTCAGAAAGCTTCTTTCCAGTTTTGAAGGGAAGATATTTCCTTTTTCACCATAGTCCTCTATGGGCTTCCAAATATCCCTTTGCCAATTCCACAAGAACAGCCTTAGCGAAAGGCTTCTTGAAGGGAAAGATGTAACTCTGTGAGATGAATTAACAGAACATAGAGCAGTTTCTCAGAAAGATTCTTTCCAGTTTTGAACGGAAGATATTTCCTTTTTCACCATAGCCCTCTATGGGCTTCCAAATATCCCTTTGCCAATTCCACAAGAAGAGGCTTAGCGAAAGGCTTCTTGAAGGGAAAGATGTAACTCTGTGAGATGAATTAACAGAACACAGAGCAGGTTCTCAGAAAGCTTCTTTCCAGTTTTGAAGGGAAGATATTTCCTTTTTCACCATAGCCCTCATTGGGCTTCCAAATATCTCTTTGCCAATTCCACAAGAACAGCCTTAGCGGAAGGCTTCTTGAAGGGAAAGATGTAACTCTGTGAGATGAATAAGCAGAACACAGAGCAGTTTCTCAGAAAGCTTCTTTCCACTTTTGAACGGAAGATATTTCCTTTTTCACCATAGCCCTCTATGGGCTTCCAAATATCCCTTTGCCAATTCCACAAGAACAGCCTTAGAGAAAGGCTTCTTGAAGGGAAAGATGTAACTCTGTGAGATGAATTAACAGAACACAGATTAGTTTCACAGAAAGCTTCTTTCCAGTTTTGAACGGAAGATATTTCCTTTTTCACCATAGCCCTCTATGGGTTTCCAAATATCCCTTTGCCAATTCCACAAGAACAGCCTTAGCGAAAGGCTTCTTGAAGGGAAAGATGTAACTCTGTGAGATGAATTAACAGAACACAGAATAGTTTCTCAGAAAGCTTCTTTCCAGTTTTGAACGGAAGATATTTCCTTTTTCACCATAGCCCTCTATGGGCTTCGAAATATCCCTCTGCCAATTCCACAAGAACAGCCTTAGCGAAAGGCTTCTTGAAGGGAAAGATGTAACTCTGGGAGATGAATTAACAGAACACAGAGCAGTTTCTCAGAAAGCTTCTTTCCAGTTTTGAACGGAAGATATTTCCTTTTTCACCATAGCCCTCTATGGGCTTCCAAATATCCCTTTGCCAATTCCACAAGAACAGCCTTAGCGAAAGGCTTCTTGAAGGGAAAGATGTAATTCTGTGAGATGAATTAACAGAACACAGAGCAGTTTCTCAGAAAGCTTCTTTCCAGTTTTGAACGGAAGATATTTCCTTTTTCACCATTGCCCTCTATGGGCTTCCAAATATCCCTTTTCCAATTCCACAAGAACAGCCTTAGCGAAAGGCTTCTTGAAGGGAAAGATATAACTCTGTGAGATGAATTAACAGAACACAGTGCAGTTTCTCAGAAAGCTTCTTTCCAGTTTTGAACGGAAGATATTTCCTTTTTCACCATAGCCCTCTATGGTCTTCCAAATATCCCTTTGCCAATTCCACAAGAACAGCCTTAGCGAAAGACTTCTTGAAGGGAAAGATGTAACTCTCTGAGATGAATTAACAGAACACAGAGCAGTTTCTCAGAAAGCTTCTGTCCAGTTTTGAACGGAAGATATTTCCTTTTTCACCGTAGCCCTCTATGGGCTTCTAAATATCCCTTTTCCAATTCCACAAGAACAGCCTTAGCGAAAGGCTTCTTGAAGGGAAAGATGTAACTCTGTGAGATGAATTAACAGAACACAGAGCAGTTTCTCAGAAAGCTTCTTTCCAGTTTTGAAGGGAAGATATTTCCTTTTTCACCATAGTCCTCTATGGGCTTCCAAATATCCCTTTGCCAATTCCACAAGAACAGCCTTAGTGAAAGGCTTCTTGAAGGGAAAGATGTAACACTGTGAGATGAATTAACAGAACATAGAGCAGTTTCTCAGAAAGATTCTTTCCAGTTTTGAACGGAAGATATTTCCTTTTTCACCATAGCCCTCTATGGGCTTCCAAATATCCCTTTGCCAATTCCACAAGAAGAGGCTTAGCGAAAGGCTTCTTGAAGGGAAAGATGTAACTCTGTGAGATGAATTAACAGAACACAGAGCAGGTTCTCAGAAAGCTTCTTTCCAGTTTTGAAGGGAAGATATTTCCTTTTTCACCATAGCCCTCATTGGGCTTCCAAATATCTCTTTGCCAATTCCACAAGAACAGCCTTAGCGGAAGGCTTCTTGAAGGGAAAGATGTAACTCTGTGAGATGAATAAGCAGAACACAGAGCAGTTTCTCAGAAAGCTTCTTTCCACTTTTGAACGGAAGATATTTCCTTTTTCACCATAGCCCTCTATGGGCTTCCAAATATCCCTTTGCCAATTCCACAAGAACAGCCTTAGAGAAAGGCTTCTTGAAGGGAAAGATGTAACTCTGTGAGATGAATTAACAGAACACAGATTAGTTTCACAGAAAGCTTCTTTCCAGTTTTGAACGGAAGATATTTCCTTTTTCACCATAGCCCTCTATGGGTTTCCAAATATCCCTTTGCCAATTCCACAAGAACAGCCTTAGCGAAAGGCTTCTTGAAGGGAAAGATGTAACTCTGTGAGATGAATTAACAGAACACAGAATAGTTTCTCAGAAAGCTTCTTTCCAGTTTTGAACGGAAGATATTTCCTTTTTCACCATAGCCCTCTATGGGCTTCGAAATATCCCTCTGCCAATTCCACAAGAACAGCCTTAGCGAAAGGCTTCTTGAAGGGAAAGATGTAACTCTGGGAGATGAATTAACAGAACACAGAGCAGTTTCTCAGAAAGCTTCTTTCCAGTTTTGAACGGAAGATATTTCCTTTTTCACCATAGCCCTCTATGGGCTTCCAAATATCCCTTTGCCAATTCCACAAGAACAGCCTTAGCGAAAGGCTTCTTGAAGGGAAAGATGTAATTCTGTGAGATGAATTAACAGAACACAGAGCAGTTTCTCAGAAAGCTTCTTTCCAGTTTTGAACGGAAGATATTTCCTTTTTCACCATAGCCCTCTTTGGGCTTCCAAATATCTCTTTGCCAATTCCACAAGAACAGCCTTAGCGGAAGGCTTCTTGAAGGGAAAGATGTAACACTGTGAGATGAATTAACAGAACACAGAGCAGTTTCTCAGAAAGCTTCTTTCCAGTTTTGAACGGAAGATATTTCCTTTTTCACCAGAGCCCTCTATGGGCTTCCAAATATCCCTTTGCCAATTCCACAAGAAGAGCCTTAGCGAAAGGCTTCTTGAAGGGAAACATGTAACTCTGTGAGATGAATAAACAGAACACAGAGCAGTTTCTCAGAAAGCTTCTTTCCAGTTTTGAACGGAAGATATTTCCTTTTTCACCATAGCCCTCTATGGGCTTCCAAATATCCCTTTGCCAATTGCACAAGAACAGCCTTAGCGAAAGGCTTCTTGAAGGGAAAGATGTAACTCTGTGAGATGAATTAACAGAACACAGAGCAGTTTCTCAGAAAGCTTCTTTCCAGTTTTGAACGGAAGATATTTCCTTTTTCACCATTGCCCTCTATGGGCTTCCAAATATCCCTTTTCCAATTCCACAAGAACAGCCTTAGCGAAAGGCTTCTTGAAGGGAAAGATATAACTCTGTGAGATGAATTAACAGAACACAGTGCAGTTTCTCAGAAAGCTTCTTTCCAGTTTTGAACGGAAGATATTTCCTTTTTCACCATAGCCCTCTATGGTCTTCCAAATATCCCTTTGCCAATTCCACAAGAACAGCCTTAGCGAAAGACTTCTTGAAGGGAAAGATGTAACTCTCTGAGATGAATTAACAGAACACAGAGCAGTTTCTCAGAAAGCTTCTGTCCAGTTTTGAACGGAAGATATTTCCTTTTTCACCGTAGCCCTCTATGGGCTTCTAAATATCCCTTTTCCAATTCCACAAGAACAGCCTTAGCGAAAGGCTTCTTGAAGGGAAAGATGTAACTCTGTGAGATGAATTAACAGAACACAGAGCAGTTTCTCAGAAAGCTTCTTTCCAGTTTTGAAGGGAAGATATTTCCTTTTTCACCATAGTCCTCTATGGGCTTCCAAATATCCCTTTGCCAATTCCACAAGAACAGCCTTAGCGAAAGGCTTCTTGAAGGGAAAGATGTAACTCTGTGAGATGAATTAACAGAACATAGAGCAGTTTCTCAGAAAGATTCTTTCCAGTTTTGAACGGAAGATATTTCCTTTTTCACCATAGCCCTCTATGGGCTTCCAAATATCCCTTTGCCAATTCCACAAGAAGAGGCTTAGCGAAAGGCTTCTTGAAGGGAAAGATGTAACTCTGTGAGATGAATTAACAGAACACAGAGCAGGTTCTCAGAAAGCTTCTTTCCAGTTTTGAAGGGAAGATATTTCCTTTTTCACCATAGCCCTCATTGGGCTTCCAAATATCTCTTTGCCAATTCCACAAGAACAGCCTTAGCGGAAGGCTTCTTGAAGGGAAAGATGTAACTCTGTGAGATGAATAAGCAGAACACAGAGCAGTTTCTCAGAAAGCTTCTTTCCACTTTTGAACGGAAGATATTTCCTTTTTCACCATAGCCCTCTATGGGCTTCCAAATATCCCTTTGCCAATTCCACAAGAACAGCCTTAGAGAAAGGCTTCTTGAAGGGAAAGATGTAACTCTGTGAGATGAATTAACAGAACACAGATTAGTTTCACAGAAAGCTTCTTTCCAGTTTTGAACGGAAGATATTTCCTTTTTCACCATAGCCCTCTATGGGTTTCCAAATATCCCTTTGCCAATTCCACAAGAACAGCCTTAGCGAAAGGCTTCTTGAAGGGAAAGATGTAACTCTGTGAGATGAATTAACAGAACACAGAATAGTTTCTCAGAAAGCTTCTTTCCAGTTTTGAACGGAAGATATTTCCTTTTTCACCATAGCCCTCTATGGGCTTCGAAATATCCCTCTGCCAATTCCACAAGAACAGCCTTAGCGAAAGGCTTCTTGAAGGGAAAGATGTAACTCTGGGAGATGAATTAACAGAACACAGAGCAGTTTCTCAGAAAGCTTCTTTCCAGTTTTGAACGGAAGATATTTCCTTTTTCACCATAGCCCTCTATGGGCTTCCAAATATCCCTTTGCCAATTCCACAAGAACAGCCTTAGCGAAAGGCTTCTTGAAGGGAAAGATGTAATTCTGTGAGATGAATTAACAGAACACAGAGCAGTTTCTCAGAAAGCTTCTTTCCAGTTTTGAACGGAAGATATTTCCTTTTTCACCATAGCCCTCTATGGGCTTCCAAATATCCCTTTGCCAATTCCACAAGAACAGCCTTAGCGGAAGGCTTCTTGAAGGGAAAGATGTAACACTGTGAGATGAATTAACAGAACACAGAGCAGTTTCTCAGAAAGCTTCTTTCCAGTTTTGAACGGAAGATATTTCCTTTTTCACCATAGCCCTCTATGGGCTTCCAAATATCCCTTTGCCAATTCCACAAGAACAGACTTAGAGAAAGGCTTCTTGAAGGGAAAGATGTAACTCTGTGAGATGAATTAACAGAATACAGATTAGTTTCACAGAAAGCTTCTTTCCAGTTTTCAACGGAAGATATTTCCTTTTTCACCATAGCCCTCTATGGGCTTCCAAATATCCCTTTGCCAATTGCACAAGAACAGCCTTAGCGAAACGCTTCTTGAAGGGAAAGATGTAACTCTGTTAGATGAATTAACAGAACACAGAGCAGTTTCTCAGAAAGCTTCTTTCCAGTTTTGAACGGAAGATATTTCCTTTTTCACCATAGCCCTCTATGGGCTTCCAAATATCCCTTTGCCAATTCCACAAGAACAGCCTTAGCGAAAGGCTTCTTGAAGTGAAAGATGTAACTCTGTGAGATGAATTAACAGAACACAGAATAGTTTCTCAGAAAGCTTCTTTCCAGTTTTGAACGGAAGATATTTCCTTTTTCACCATAGCCCTCTATGGGCTTCCAAATATCCCTTTGCCAATTCCTCAAAAACAGCCTTAGCGAAAGGCTTCTTGAAGGGAAAGATGTAACTCTGTGAGATGAATTAACAGAACACAGAGCAGTTTCTCAGAAAGCTTCTTTCCAGTTTTGAACGGAAGATATTTCCTTTTTCACCATAGCCCTCTATGGGCTTCCAAATATCCCTTTGCCAATTGCACAAGAACAGCCTTAGCGAAAGGCTTCTTGAAGGGAAAGATGTAACTCTGTGAGATGAATTAACGGAACACAGAGCAGTTTCTCAGAAAGCTTCTTTCCAGTTTTGAACGGAAGATATTTCCTTTTTCACCATAGCCCTCTATGGGCTTCCAAATATCCCGTTGCCAATTCCACAAGAACAGCCTTACCGAAAGGCTTCTTGAAGGGAAAGATGTAACTCTGTGAGATGAATTAACAGAACACAGAGCAGTTCCTCAGAAAGCTTCTTTCCAGTTTTGAACGGAAGATATTTCCTTTTTCACCATAGCCCTCTATGGGCTTCCAAATATCCCTTTGCCAATTCCACAAGAACAGCCTTAAGGAAAGGCTTCTTGAAGGGAAAGATGTAACTCTGTTAGATGAATTAACAGAACACAGAGCAGTTTCTCAGAAAGCTTCTTTCCAGTTTTGAACGGAAGATATTTCCTTTTTCACCATAGCCCTCTTTGGGCTTCCAAATATCCCTTTGCCAATTCCACAAGAACAGCCTTAGCGAAAGGCTTCTTGAAGGGAAAGATGTAACTCTGGGAGATGAATTAACAGAACACAGAGCAGTTTCTCAGAAAGCTTCTTTCCAGTTTTGAACGGAAGATATTTCCTTTTTCACCAGAGCCCTCTATGGGCTTCCAAATATCCCTTTGCCAATTCCACAAGAACAGACTTAGAGAAAGGCTTCTTGAAGGGAAAGATGTAACTCTGTGAGATGAATTAACAGAATACAGATTAGTTTCACAGAAAGCTTCTTTCCAGTTTTCAACGGAAGATATTTCCTTTTTCACCATAGCCCTCTATGGGCTTCCAAATATCCCTTTGCCAATTGCACAAGAACAGCCTTAGCGAAACGCTTCTTGAAGGGAAAGATGTAACTCTGTTAGATGAATTAACAGAACACAGAGCAGTTTCTCAGAAAGCTTCTTTCCAGTTTTGAACGGAAGATATTTCCTTTTTCACCATAGCCCTCTATGGGCTTCCAAATATCCCTTTGCCAATTCCACAAGAACAGCCTTAGCGAAAGGCTTCTTGAAGTGAAAGATGTAACTCTGTGAGATGAATTAACAGAACACAGAATAGTTTCTCAGAAAGCTTCTTTCCAGTTTTGAACGGAAGATATTTCCTTTTTCACCATAGCCCTCTATGGGCTTCCAAATATCCCTTTGCCAATTCCTCAAAAACAGCCTTAGCGAAAGGCTTCTTGAAGGGAAAGATGTAACTCTGTGAGATGAATTAAGAGAACACAGAGCAGTTTCTCAGAAAGCTTCTTTCCAGTTTTGAACGGAAGATATTTCCTTTTTCACCAAAGCCCTCTTTGGGCTTCCAAATATCCCTTTGCCAATTCCACAAGAACAGCCTTAGCGAAAGGCTTCTTGAAGGGAAAGATGTAACTCTTGGAGATGAATTAACAGAACACAGAGCAGTTTCTCAGAAAGCTTCTTTCCAGTTTTGAACGGAAGATATTTCCTTTTTCACCAGAGCCCTCTATGGGCTTCCAAATATCCCTTTGCCAATTCCACAAGAAGAGCCTTAGCGAAAGGCTTCTTGAAGGGAAACATGTAACTCTGTGAGATGAATTAACAGAACACAGAGCAGTTTCTCAGAAAGCTTCTTTCCAGTTTTGAACGGAAGATATTTCCTTTTTCACCATAGCCCTCTATGGGCTTCCAAATATCCCTTTGCCAATTGCACAAGAACAGCCTTAGCGAAAGGCTTCTTGAAGGGAAAGATGTAACTCTGTGAGATGAATTAACAGAACACAGAGCAGTTTCTCAGAAAGCTTCTTTCCAGTTTTGAACGGAAGGTATTTCCTTTTTCACCATTGCCCTCTATGGGCTTCCAAATATCCCTTTTCCAATTCCACAAGAACAGCCTTAGCGAAAGGCTTCTTGAAGGGAAAGATGTAACACTGTGAGATGAATTAACAGAACACAGAGCAGTTTCTCAGAAAGCTTCTTTCCAGTTTTGAACGGAAGATATTTCCTTTTTCAACATAGCCCTCTATGGGCTTCCAAATACCCCTTTGCCAATTCCACAAGAACAGCCTTAGCGAAAGACTTCTTGAAGGGAAAGATGTAACTCTGTGAGATGAATTAACAGAACACAGAGCAGTTTCTCAGAAAGCTTCTTTCCAGTTTTGAACGGAAGATATTTCCTTTTTCACCCTTGCCCTCTATGGGCTTCCAAATACCCCTTTGCCAATTGCACAAGAACAGCCTTAGCGAAAGGCTTCTTGAAGGGAAAGATGTAACTCTGTGAGATGAATTAACAGAACACAGAGCAGTTTCTCAGAAAGCTTCTTTCCAGTTTTGAACGGAAGATATTTCCTTTTTCACCATAGCCCTCTATGGGCTTCCAAATATCCCTTTGCCAATTCCACAAGAACAGCCTTAGCGAAAGGCTTCTTGAAGGGAAAGATGTAATTCTGTGAGATGAATTAACAGAACACAGAGCAGTTTCTCAGAAAGCTTCTTTCCAGTTTTGAACGGAAGATATTTCCTTTTTCACCATAGCCCTCTTTGGGCTTCCAAATATCCCTTTGCCAATTCCACAAGAACAGCCTTAGCGGAAGGCTTCTTGAAGGGAAAGATGTAACACTGTGAGATGAATTAACAGAACACAGAGCAGTTTCTCAGAAAGCTTCTTTCCAGTTTTGAACGGAAGATATTTCCTTTTTCACCATAGCCCTCTATGGGCTTCCAAATATCCCTTTGCCAATTCCACAAGAACAGACTTAGAGAAAGGCTTCTTGAAGGGAAAGATGTAACTCTGTGAGATGAATTAACAGAACACAGATTAGTTTCACAGAAAGCTTCTTTCCAGTTTTCAACGGAAGATATTTCCTTTTTCACCATAGCCCTCTATGGGCTTCCAAATATCCCTTTGCCAATTGCACAAGAACAGCCTTAGCGAAACGCTTCTTGAAGGGAAAGATGTAACTCTGTGAGATGAATTAACAGAACACAGAGCAGTTTCTCAGAAAGCTTCTTTCCAGTTTTGAACGGAAGATATTTCCTTTTTCACCATAGCCCTCTATGGGCTTCCAAATATCCCTTTGCCAATTCCACAAGAACAGCCTTAGCGAAAGGCTTCTTGAAGGGAAAGATATAACTCTGTGAGATGAATTAACAGAACACAGAATAGTTTCTCAGAAAGCTTCTTTCCAGTTTTGAACGGAAGATATTTCCTTTTTCACCATAGCACTCTATGGGCTTCCAAATATCCCTTTGCCAATTCCTCAAGAACAGCCTTAGCGAAAGGCTTCTTGAAGGGAAAGATGTAACTCTGTGAGATGAATTAACAGAACACAGAGCAGTTTCTCAGAAAGCTTCTTTCCAGTTTTGAACGGAAGATATTTCCTTTTTCACCATAGCCCTCTATGGGCTTCCAAATATCCCTTTGCCAATTGCACAAGAACAGCCTTAGCGAAAGGCTTCTTAAAGGGAAAGATGTAACTCTGTGAGACGAATTAACGGAACACAGAGCAGTTTCTCAGAAAGCTTCTTTCCAGTTTTGAACGGAAGATATTTCCTTTTTCACCATAGCCCTCTATGGGCTTCCAAATATCCCGTTGCCAATTCCACAAGAACAGCCTTACCGAAAGGCTTCTTGAAGGGAAAGATGTAACTCTGTGAGATGAATTAACAGAACACAGAGCAGTTTCTCAGAAAGCTTCTTTCCAGTTTTGAACGGAAGATATTTCCTTTTTCACCATAGCCCTCTATGGGCTTCCAAATATCACTTTGCCAATTCCACAAGGACAGCCTTAAGGAAAGGCTTCTTGAAGGGAAAGATGTAACTCTGTGAGATGAATTAAGAGAACACAGAGCAGTTTCTCAGAAAGCTTCTTTCCAGTTTTGAACGGAAGATATTTCCTTTTTCACCATAGCCCTCTTTGGGCTTCCAAATATCCCTTTGCCAATTCCACAAGAACAGCCTTAGCGAAAGGCTTCTTGAAGGGAAAGATGTAACTCTGGGAGATGAATTAACAGAACACAGAGCAGTTTCTCAGAAAGCTTCTTTCCAGTTTTGAACGGAAGATATTTCCTTTTTCACCAGAGCCCTCTATGGGCTTCCAAATATCCCTTTGCCAATTCCACAAGAAGAGCCTTAGCGAAAGGCTTCTTGAAGGGAAACATGTAACTCTGTGAGATGAATTAACAGAACACAGAGCAGTTTCTCAGAAAGCTTCTTTCCAGTTTTGAACGGAAGATATTTCCTTTTTCACCATAGCCCTCTATGGGCTTCCAAATATCCCTTTGCCAATTGCACAAGAACAGCCTTAGCGAAAGGCTTCTTGAAGGGAAAGATGTAACTCTGTGAGATGAATTAACAGAACACAGAGCAGTTTCTCAGAAAGCTTCTTTCCAGTTTTGAACGGAAGATATTTCCTTTTTCACCATTGCCCTCTATGGGCTTCCAAATATCCCTTTTCCAATTCCACAAGAACAGCCTTAGCGAAAGGCTTCTTGAAGGGAAAGATATAACTCTGTGAGATGAATTAACAGAACACAGTGCAGTTTCTCAGAAAGCTTCTTTCCAGTTTTGAACGGAAGATATTTCCTTTTTCACCATAGCCCTCTATGGTCTTCCAAATATCCCTTTGCCAATTCCACAAGAACAGCCTTAGCGAAAGACTTCTTGAAGGGAAAGATGTAACTCTCTGAGATGAATTAACAGAACACAGAGCAGTTTCTCAGAAAGCTTCTGTCCAGTTTTGAACGGAAGATATTTCCTTTTTCACCGTAGCCCTCTATGGGCTTCTAAATATCCCTTTTCCAATTCCACAAGAACAGCCTTAGCGAAAGGCTTCTTGAAGGGAAAGATGTAACTCTGTGAGATGAATTAACAGAACACAGAGCAGTTTCTCAGAAAGCTTCTTTCCAGTTTTGAAGGGAAGATATTTCCTTTTTCACCATAGTCCTCTATGGGCTTCCAAATATCCCTTTGCCAATTCCACAAGAACAGCCTTAGTGAAAGGCTTCTTGAAGGGAAAGATGTAACTCTGTGAGATGAATTAACAGAACATAGAGCAGTTTCTCAGAAAGATTCTTTCCAGTTTTGAACGGAAGATATTTCCTTTTTCACCATAGCCCTCTATGGGCTTCCAAATATCCCTTTGCCAATTCCACAAGAAGAGGCTTAGCGAAAGGCTTCTTGAAGGGAAAGATGTAACTCTGTGAGATGAATTAACAGAACACAGAGCAGGTTCTCAGAAAGCTTCTTTCCAGTTTTGAAGGGAAGATATTTCCTTTTTCACCATAGCCCTCATTGGGCTTCCAAATATCTCTTTGCCAATTCCACAAGAACAGCCTTAGCGGAAGGCTTCTTGAAGGGAAAGATGTAACTCTGTGAGATGAATAAGCAGAACACAGAGCAGTTTCTCAGAAAGCTTCTTTCCACTTTTGAACGGAAGATATTTCCTTTTTCACCATAGCCCTCTATGGGCTTCCAAATATCCCTTTGCCAATTCCACAAGAACAGCCTTAGAGAAAGGCTTCTTGAAGGGAAAGATGTAACTCTGTGAGATGAATTAACAGAACACAGATTAGTTTCACAGAAAGCTTCTTTCCAGTTTTGAACGGAAGATATTTCCTTTTTCACCATAGCCCTCTATGGGTTTCCAAATATCCCTTTGCCAATTCCACAAGAACTGCCTTAGCGAAAGGCTTCTTGAAGGGAAAGATGTAACTCTGTGAGATGAATTAACAGAACACAGAATAGTTTCTCAGAAAGCTTCTTTCCAGTTTTGAACGGAAGATATTTCCTTTTTCACCATAGCCCTCTATGGGCTTCGAAATATCCCTCTGCCAATTCCACAAGAACAGCCTTAGCGAAAGGCTTCTTGAAGGGAAAGATGTAACTCTGGGAGATGAATTAACAGAACACAGAGCAGTTTCTCAGAAAGCTTCTTTCCAGTTTTGAACGGAAGATATTTCCTTTTTCACCATAGCCCTCTATGGGCTTCCAAATATCCCTTTGCCAATTCCACAAGAACAGCCTTAGCGAAAGGCTTCTTGAAGGGAAAGATGTAATTCTGTGAGATGAATTAACAGAACACAGAGCAGTTTCTCAGAAAGCTTCTTTCCAGTTTTGAACGGAAGATATTTCCTTTTTCACCATAGCCCTCTTTGGGCTTCCAAATATCTCTTTGCCAATTCCACAAGAACAGCCTTAGCGGAAGGCTTCTTGAAGGGAAAGATGTAACACTGTGAGATGAATTAACAGAACACAGAGCAGTTTCTCAGAAAGCTTCTTTCCAGTTTTGAACGGAAGATATTTCCTTTTTCACCAGAGCCCTCTATGGGCTTCCAAATATCCCTTTGCCAATTCCACAAGAAGAGCCTTAGCGAAAGGCTTCTTGAAGGGAAACATGTAACTCTGTGAGATGAATAAACAGAACACAGAGCAGTTTCTCAGAAAGCTTCTTTCCAGTTTTGAACGGAAGATATTTCCTTTTTCACCATAGCCCTCTATGGGCTTCCAAATATCCCTTTGCCAATTGCACAAGAACAGCCTTAGCGAAAGGCTTCTTGAAGGGAAAGATGTAACTCTGTGAGATGAATTAACAGAACACAGAGCAGTTTCTCAGAAAGCTTCTTTCCAGTTTTGAACGGAAGATATTTCCTTTTTCACCATTGCCCTCTATGGGCTTCCAAATATCCCTTTTCCAATTCCACAAGAACAGCCTTAGCGAAAGGCTTCTTGAAGGGAAAGATATAACTCTGTGAGATGAATTAACAGAACACAGTGCAGTTTCTCAGAAAGCTTCTTTCCAGTTTTGAACGGAAGATATTTCCTTTTTCACCATAGCCCTCTATGGGCTTCCAAATATCCCTTTGCCAATTCCACAAGAACAGCCTTAGCGAAAGACTTCTTGAAGGGAAAGATGTAACTCTCTGAGATGAATTAACAGAACACAGAGCAGTTTCTCAGAAAGCTTCTGTCCAGTTTTGAACGGAAGATATTTCCTTTTTCACCGTAGCCCTCTATGGGCTTCTAAATATCCCTTTTCCAATTCCACAAGAACAGCCTTAGCGAAAGGCTTCTTGAAGGGAAAGATGTAACTCTGTGAGATGAATTAACAGAACACAGAGCAGTTTCTCAGAAAGCTTCTTTCCAGTTTTGAAGGGAAGATATTTCCTTTTTCACCATAGTCCTCTATGGGCTTCCAAATATCCCTTTGCCAATTCCACAAGAACAGCCTTAGTGAAAGGCTTCTTGAAGGGAAAGATGTAACTCTGTGAGATGAATTAACAGAACATAGAGCAGTTTCTCAGAAAGATTCTTTCCAGTTTTGAACGGAAGATATTTCCTTTTTCACCATAGCCCTCTATGGGCTTCCAAATATCCCTTTGCCAATTCCACAAGAAGAGGCTTAGCGAAAGGCTTCTTGAAGGGAAAGATGTAACTCTGTGAGATGAATTAACAGAACACAGAGCAGGTTCTCAGAAAGCTTCTTTCCAGTTTTGAAGGGAAGATATTTCCTTTTTCACCATAGCCCTCATTGGGCTTCCAAATATCTCTTTGCCAATTCCACAAGAACAGCCTTAGCGGAAGGCTTCTTGAAGGGAAAGATGTAACTCTGTGAGATGAATAAGCAGAACACAGAGCAGTTTCTCAGAAAGCTTCTTTCCACTTTTGAACGGAAGATATTTCCTTTTTCACCATAGCCCTCTATGGGCTTCCAAATATCCCTTTGCCAATTCCACAAGAACAGCCTTAGAGAAAGGCTTCTTGAAGGGAAAGATGTAACTCTGTGAGATGAATTAACAGAACACAGATTAGTTTCACAGAAAGCTTCTTTCCAGTTTTGAACGGAAGATATTTCCTTTTTCACCATAGCCCTCTATGGGTTTCCAAATATCCCTTTGCCAATTCCACAAGAACAGCCTTAGCGAAAGGCTTCTTGAAGGGAAAGATGTAACTCTGTGAGATGAATTAACAGAACACAGAATAGTTTCTCAGAAAGCTTCTTTCCAGTTTTGAACGGAAGATATTTCCTTTTTCACCATAGCCCTCTATGGGCTTCGAAATATCCCTCTGCCAATTCCACAAGAACAGCCTTAGCGAAAGGCTTCTTGAAGGGAAAGATGTAACTCTGGGAGATGAATTAACAGAACACCGAGCAGTTTCTCAGAAAGCTTCTTTCCAGTTTTGAACGGAAGATATTTCCTTTTTCACCATAGCCCTCTATGGGCTTCCAAATATCCCTTTGCCAATTCCACAAGAACAGCCTTAGCGAAAGGCTTCTTGAAGGGAAAGATGTAATTCTGTGAGATGAATTAACAGAACACAGAGCAGTTTCTCAGAAAGCTTCTTTCCAGTTTTGAACGGAAGATATTTCCTTTTTCACCATAGCCCTCTTTGGGCTTCCAAATATCTCTTTGCCAATTCCACAAGAACAGCCTTAGCGGAAGGCTTCTTGAAGGGAAAGATGTAACACTGTGAGATGAATTAACAGAACACAGAGCAGTTTCTCAGAAAGCTTCTTTCCAGTTTTGAACGGAAGATATTTCCTTTTTCACCATAGCCCTCTATGGGCTTCCAAATATCCCTTTGCCAATTCCACAAGAACAGACTTAGAGAAAGGCTTCTTGAAGGGAAAGATGTAACTCTGTGAGATGAATTAACAGAATACAGATTAGTTTCACAGAAAGCTTCTTTCCAGTTTTCAACGGAAGATATTTCCTTTTTCACCATAGCCCTCTATGGGCTTCCAAATATCCCTTTGCCAATTGCACAAGAACAGCCTTAGCGAAACGCTTCTTGAAGGGAAAGATGTAACTCTGTTAGATGAATTAACAGAACACAGAGCAGTTTCTCAGAAAGCTTCTTTCCAGTTTTGAACGGAAGATATTTCCTTTTTCACCATAGCCCTCTATGGGCTTCCAAATATCCCTTTGCCAATTCCACAAGAACAGCCTTAGCGAAAGGCTTCTTGAAGTGAAAGATGTAACTCTGTGAGATGAATTAACAGAACACAGAATAGTTTCTCAGAAAGCTTCTTTCCAGTTTTGAACGGAAGATATTTCCTTTTTCACCATAGCCCTCTATGGGCTTCCAAATATCCCTTTGCCAATTCCTCAAAAACAGCCTTAGCGAAAGGCTTCTTGAAGGGAAAGATGTAACTCTGTGAGATGAATTAACAGAACACAGAGCAGTTTCTCAGAAAGCTTCTTTCCAGTTTTGAACGGAAGATATTTCCTTTTTCACCATAGCCCTCTATGGGCTTCCAAATATCCCTTTGCCAATTGCACAAGAACAGCCTTAGCGAAAGGCTTCTTGAAGGGAAAGATGTAACTCTGTGAGATGAATTAACGGAACACAGAGCAGTTTCTCAGAAAGCTTCTTTCCAGTTTTGAACGGAAGATATTTCCTTTTTCACCATAGCCCTCTATGGGCTTCCAAATATCCCGTTGCCAATTCCACAAGAACAGCCTTACCGAAAGGCTTCTTGAAGGGAAAGATGTAACTCTGTGAGATGAATTAACAGAACACAGAGCAGTTCCTCAGAAAGCTTCTTTCCAGTTTTGAACGGAAGATATTTCCTTTTTCACCATAGCCCTCTATGGGCTTCCAAATATCCCTTTGCCAATTCCACAAGAACAGCCTTAAGGAAAGGCTTCTTGAAGGGAAAGATGTAACTCTGTTAGATGAATTAACAGAACACAGAGCAGTTTCTCAGAAAGCTTCTTTCCAGTTTTGAACGGAAGATATTTCCTTTTTCACCATAGCCCTCTTTGGGCTTCCAAATATCCCTTTGCCAATTCCACAAGAACAGCCTTAGCGAAAGGCTTCTTGAAGGGAAAGATGTAACTCTGGGAGATGAATTAACAGAACACAGAGCAGTTTCTCAGAAAGCTTCTTTCCAGTTTTGAACGGAAGATATTTCCTTTTTCACCAGAGCCCTCTATGGGCTTCCAAATATCCCTTTGCCAATTCCACAAGAACAGACTTAGAGAAAGGCTTCATGAAGGGAAAGATGTAACTCTGTGAGATGAATTAACAGAATACAGATTAGTTTCACAGAAAGCTTCTTTCCAGTTTTCAACGGAAGATATTTCCTTTTTCACCATAGCCCTCTATGGGCTTCCAAATATCCCTTTGCCAATTGCACAAGAACAGCCTTAGCGAAACGCTTCTTGAAGGGAAAGATGTAACTCTGTTAGATGAATTAACAGAACACAGAGCAGTTTCTCAGAAAGCTTCTTTCCAGTTTTGAACGGAAGATATTTCCTTTTTCACCATAGCCCTCTATGGGCTTCCAAATATCCCTTTGCCAATTCCACAAGAACAGCCTTAGCGAAAGGCTTCTTGAAGTGAAAGATGTAACTCTGTGAGATGAATTAACAGAACACAGAATAGTTTCTCAGAAAGCTTCTTTCCAGTTTTGAACGGAAGATATTTCCTTTTTCACCATAGCCCTCTATGGGCTTCCAAATATCCCTTTGCCAATTCCTCAAAAACAGCCTTAGCGAAAGGCTTCTTGAAGGGAAAGATGTAACTCTGTGAGATGAATTAAGAGAACACAGAGCAGTTTCTCAGAAAGCTTCTTTCCAGTTTTGAACGGAAGATATTTCCTTTTTCACCAAAGCCCTCTTTGGGCTTCCAAATATCCCTTTGCCAATTCCACAAGAACAGCCTTAGCGAAAGGCTTCTTGAAGGGAAAGATGTAACTCTTGGAGATGAATTAACAGAACACAGAGCAGTTTCTCAGAAAGCTTCTTTCCAGTTTTGAACGGAAGATATTTCCTTTTTCACCAGAGCCCTCTATGGGCTTCCAAATATCCCTTTGCCAATTCCACAAGAAGAGCCTTAGCGAAAGGCTTCTTGAAGGGAAACATGTAACTCTGTGAGATGAATTAACAGAACACAGAGCAGTTTCTCAGAAAGCTTCTTTCCAGTTTTGAACGGAAGATATTTCCTTTTTCACCATAGCCCTCTATGGGCTTCCAAATATCCCTTTGCCAATTGCACAAGAACAGCCTTAGCGAAAGGCTTCTTGAAGGGAAAGATGTAACTCTGTGAGATGAATTAACAGAACACAGAGCAGTTTCTCAGAAAGCTTCTTTCCAGTTTTGAACGGAAGGTATTTCCTTTTTCACCATTGCCCTCTATGGGCTTCCAAATATCCCTTTTCCAATTCCACAAGAACAGCCTTAGCGAAAGGCTTCTTGAAGGGAAAGATGTAACACTGTGAGATGAATTAACAGAACACAGAGCAGTTTCTCAGAAAGCTTCTTTCCAGTTTTGAACGGAAGATATTTCCTTTTTCAACATAGCCCTCTATGGGCTTCCAAATACCCCTTTGCCAATTCCACAAGAACAGCCTTAGCGAAAGACTTCTTGAAGGGAAAGATGTAACTCTGTGAGATGAATTAACAGAACACAGAGCAGTTTCTCAGAAAGCTTCTTTCCAGTTTTGAACGGAAGATATTTCCTTTTTCACCCTTGCCCTCTATGGGCTTCCAAATACCCCTTTGCCAATTGCACAAGAACAGCCTTAGCGAAAGGCTTCTTGAAGGGAAAGATGTAACTCTGTGAGATGAATTAACAGAACACAGAGCAGTTTCTCAGAAAGCTTCTTTCCAGTTTTGAACGGAAGATATTTCCTTTTTCACCATAGCCCTCTATGGGCTTCCAAATATCCCTTTGCCAATTCCACAAGAACAGCCTTAGCGAAAGGCTTCTTGAAGGGAAAGATGTAATTCTGTGAGATGAATTAACAGAACACAGAGCAGTTTCTCAGAAAGCTTCTTTCCAGTTTTGAACGGAAGATATTTCCTTTTTCACCATAGCCCTCTTTGGGCTTCCAAATATCCCTTTGCCAATTCCACAAGAACAGCCTTAGCGGAAGGCTTCTTGAAGGGAAAGATGTAACACTGTGAGATGAATTAACAGAACACAGAGCAGTTTCTCAGAAAGCTTCTTTCCAGTTTTGAACGGAAGATATTTCCTTTTTCACCATAGCCCTCTATGGGCTTCCAAATATCCCTTTGCCAATTCCACAAGAACAGACTTAGAGAAAGGCTTCTTGAAGGGAAAGATGTAACTCTGTGAGATGAATTAACAGAACACAGATTAGTTTCACAGAAAGCTTCTTTCCAGTTTTCAACGGAAGATATTTCCTTTTTCACCATAGCCCTCTATGGGCTTCCAAATATCCCTTTGCCAATTGCACAAGAACAGCCTTAGCGAAACGCTTCTTGAAGGGAAAGATGTAACTCTGTGAGATGAATTAACAGAACACAGAGCAGTTTCTCAGAAAGCTTCTTTCCAGTTTTGAACGGAAGATATTTCCTTTTTCACCATAGCCCTCTATGGGCTTCCAAATATCCCTTTGCCAATTCCACAAGAACAGCCTTAGCGAAAGGCTTCTTGAAGGGAAAGATATAACTCTGTGAGATGAATTAACAGAACACAGAATAGTTTCTCAGAAAGCTTCTTTCCAGTTTTGAACGGAAGATATTTCCTTTTTCACCATAGCACTCTATGGGCTTCCAAATATCCCTTTGCCAATTCCTCAAGAACAGCCTTAGCGAAAGGCTTCTTGAAGGGAAAGATGTAACTCTGTGAGATGAATTAACAGAACACAGAGCAGTTTCTCAGAAAGCTTCTTTCCAGTTTTGAACGGAAGATATTTCCTTTTTCACCATAGCCCTCTATGGGCTTCCAAATATCCCTTTGCCAATTGCACAAGAACAGCCTTAGCGAAAGGCTTCTTAAAGGGAAAGATGTAACTCTGTGAGACGAATTAACGGAACACAGAGCAGTTTCTCAGAAAGCTTCTTTCCAGTTTTGAACGGAAGATATTTCCTTTTTCACCATAGCCCTCTATGGGCTTCCAAATATCCCGTTGCCAATTCCACAAGAACAGCCTTACCGAAAGGCTTCTTGAAGGGAAAGATGTAACTCTGTGAGATGAATTAACAGAACACAGAGCAGTTTCTCAGAAAGCTTCTTTCCAGTTTTGAACGGAAGATATTTCCTTTTTCACCATAGCCCTCTATGGGCTTCCAAATATCACTTTGCCAATTCCACAAGAACAGCCTTAAGGAAAGGCTTCTTGAAGGGAAAGATGTAACTCTGTGAGATGAATTAAGAGAACACAGAGCAGTTTCTCAGAAAGCTTCTTTCCAGTTTTGAACGGAAGATATTTCCTTTTTCACCATAGCCCTCTTTGGGCTTCCAAATATCCCTTTGCCAATTCCACAAGAACAGCCTTAGCGAAAGGCTTCTTGAAGGGAAAGATGTAACTCTGGGAGATGAATTAACAGAACACAGAGCAGTTTCTCAGAAAGCTTCTTTCCAGTTTTGAAGGGAAAATATTTCCTTTTTCACCATAGCCCTCTATGGGCTTCCAAATATCCCTTTGCCAATTCCACAAGAACAGCCTTAGAGAAAGGCTTCTTGAAGGGAAAGATGTAACTCTGTGAGATGAATTAACAGAACACAGATTAGTTTCACAGAAAGCTTCTTTCCAGTTTTGAACGGAAGATATTTCCTTTTTCACCATAGCCCTCTATGGGTTTCCAAATATCCCTTTGCCAATTCCACAAGAACAGCCTTAGCGAAAGGCTTCTTGAAGGGAAAGATGTAACTCTGTGAGATGAATTAACAGAACACAGAATAGTTTCTCAGAAAGCTTCTTTCCAGTTTTGAACGGAAGATATTTCCTTTTTCACCATAGCCCTCTATGGGCTTCGAAATATCCCTCTGCCAATTCCACAAGAACAGCCTTAGCGAAAGGCTTCTTGAAGGGAAAGATGTAACTCTGGGAGATGAATTAACAGAACACCGAGCAGTTTCTCAGAAAGCTTCTTTCCAGTTTTGAACGGAAGATATTTCCTTTTTCACCATAGCCCTCTATGGGCTTCCAAATATCCCTTTGCCAATTCCACAAGAACAGCCTTAGCGAAAGGCTTCTTGAAGGGAAAGATGTAATTCTGTGAGATGAATTAACAGAACACAGAGCAGTTTCTCAGAAAGCTTCTTTCCAGTTTTGAACGGAAGATATTTCCTTTTTCACCATAGCCCTCTTTGGGCTTCCAAATATCTCTTTGCCAATTCCACAAGAACAGCCTTAGCGGAAGGCTTCTTGAAGGGAAAGATGTAACACTGTGAGATGAATTAACAGAACACAGAGCAGTTTCTCAGAAAGCTTCTTTCCAGTTTTGAACGGAAGATATTTCCTTTTTCACCATAGCCCTCTATGGGCTTCCAAATATCCCTTTGCCAATTCCACAAGAACAGACTTAGAGAAAGGCTTCTTGAAGGGAAAGATGTAACTCTGTGAGATGAATTAACAGAATACAGATTAGTTTCACAGAAAGCTTCTTTCCAGTTTTCAACGGAAGATATTTCCTTTTTCACCATAGCCCTCTATGGGCTTCCAAATATCCCTTTGCCAATTGCACAAGAACAGCCTTAGCGAAACGCTTCTTGAAGGGAAAGATGTAACTCTGTTAGATGAATTAACAGAACACAGAGCAGTTTCTCAGAAAGCTTCTTTCCAGTTTTGAACGGAAGATATTTCCTTTTTCACCATAGCCCTCTATGGGCTTCCAAATATCCCTTTGCCAATTCCACAAGAACAGCCTTAGCGAAAGGCTTCTTGAAGTGAAAGATGTAACTCTGTGAGATGAATTAACAGAACACAGAATAGTTTCTCAGAAAGCTTCTTTCCAGTTTTGAACGGAAGATATTTCCTTTTTCACCATAGCCCTCTATGGGCTTCCAAATATCCCTTTGCCAATTCCTCAAAAACAGCCTTAGCGAAAGGCTTCTTGAAGGGAAAGATGTAACTCTGTGAGATGAATTAACAGAACACAGAGCAGTTTCTCAGAAAGCTTCTTTCCAGTTTTGAACGGAAGATATTTCCTTTTTCACCATAGCCCTCTATGGGCTTCCAAATATCCCTTTGCCAATTGCACAAGAACAGCCTTAGCGAAAGGCTTCTTGAAGGGAAAGATGTAACTCTGTGAGATGAATTAACGGAACACAGAGCAGTTTCTCAGAAAGCTTCTTTCCAGTTTTGAACGGAAGATATTTCCTTTTTCACCATAGCCCTCTATGGGCTTCCAAATATCCCGTTGCCAATTCCACAAGAACAGCCTTACCGAAAGGCTTCTTGAAGGGAAAGATGTAACTCTGTGAGATGAATTAACAGAACACAGAGCAGTTCCTCAGAAAGCTTCTTTCCAGTTTTGAACGGAAGATATTTCCTTTTTCACCATAGCCCTCTATGGGCTTCCAAATATCCCTTTGCCAATTCCACAAGAACAGCCTTAAGGAAAGGCTTCTTGAAGGGAAAGATGTAACTCTGTTAGATGAATTAACAGAACACAGAGCAGTTTCTCAGAAAGCTTCTTTCCAGTTTTGAACGGAAGATATTTCCTTTTTCACCATAGCCCTCTTTGGGCTTCCAAATATCCCTTTGCCAATTCCACAAGAACAGCCTTAGCGAAAGGCTTCTTGAAGGGAAAGATGTAACTCTGGGAGATGAATTAACAGAACACAGAGCAGTTTCTCAGAAAGCTTCTTTCCAGTTTTGAACGGAAGATATTTCCTTTTTCACCAGAGCCCTCTATGGGCTTCCAAATATCCCTTTGCCAATTCCACAAGAACAGACTTAGAGAAAGGCTTCATGAAGGGAAAGATGTAACTCTGTGAGATGAATTAACAGAATACAGATTAGTTTCACAGAAAGCTTCTTTCCAGTTTTCAACGGAAGATATTTCCTTTTTCACCATAGCCCTCTATGGGCTTCCAAATATCCCTTTGCCAATTGCACAAGAACAGCCTTAGCGAAACGCTTCTTGAAGGGAAAGATGTAACTCTGTTAGATGAATTAACAGAACACAGAGCAGTTTCTCAGAAAGCTTCTTTCCAGTTTTGAACGGAAGATATTTCCTTTTTCACCATAGCCCTCTATGGGCTTCCAAATATCCCTTTGCCAATTCCACAAGAACAGCCTTAGCGAAAGGCTTCTTGAAGTGAAAGATGTAACTCTGTGAGATGAATTAACAGAACACAGAATAGTTTCTCAGAAAGCTTCTTTCCAGTTTTGAACGGAAGATATTTCCTTTTTCACCATAGCCCTCTATGGGCTTCCAAATATCCCTTTGCCAATTCCTCAAAAACAGCCTTAGCGAAAGGCTTCTTGAAGGGAAAGATGTAACTCTGTGAGATGAATTAAGAGAACACAGAGCAGTTTCTCAGAAAGCTTCTTTCCAGTTTTGAACGGAAGATATTTCCTTTTTCACCAAAGCCCTCTTTGGGCTTCCAAATATCCCTTTGCCAATTCCACAAGAACAGCCTTAGCGAAAGGCTTCTTGAAGGGAAAGATGTAACTCTTGGAGATGAATTAACAGAACACAGAGCAGTTTCTCAGAAAGCTTCTTTCCAGTTTTGAACGGAAGATATTTCCTTTTTCACCAGAGCCCTCTATGGGCTTCCAAATATCCCTTTGCCAATTCCACAAGAAGAGCCTTAGCGAAAGGCTTCTTGAAGGGAAACATGTAACTCTGTGAGATGAATTAACAGAACACAGAGCAGTTTCTCAGAAAGCTTCTTTCCAGTTTTGAACGGAAGATATTTCCTTTTTCACCATAGCCCTCTATGGGCTTCCAAATATCCCTTTGCCAATTGCACAAGAACAGCCTTAGCGAAAGGCTTCTTGAAGGGAAAGATGTAACTCTGTGAGATGAATTAACAGAACACAGAGCAGTTTCTCAGAAAGCTTCTTTCCAGTTTTGAACGGAAGGTATTTCCTTTTTCACCATTGCCCTCTATGGGCTTCCAAATATCCCTTTTCCAATTCCACAAGAACAGCCTTAGCGAAAGGCTTCTTGAAGGGAAAGATGTAACACTGTGAGATGAATTAACAGAACACAGAGCAGTTTCTCAGAAAGCTTCTTTCCAGTTTTGAACGGAAGATATTTCCTTTTTCAACATAGCCCTCTATGGGCTTCCAAATACCCCTTTGCCAATTCCACAAGAACAGCCTTAGCGAAAGACTTCTTGAAGGGAAAGATGTAACTCTGTGAGATGAATTAACAGAACACAGAGCAGTTTCTCAGAAAGCTTCTTTCCAGTTTTGAACGGAAGATATTTCCTTTTTCACCCTTGCCCTCTATGGGCTTCCAAATACCCCTTTGCCAATTGCACAAGAACAGCCTTAGCGAAAGGCTTCTTGAAGGGAAAGATGTAACTCTGTGAGATGAATTAACAGAACACAGAGCAGTTTCTCAGAAAGCTTCTTTCCAGTTTTGAACGGAAGATATTTCCTTTTTCACCATAGCCCTCTATGGGCTTCCAAATATCCCTTTGCCAATTCCACAAGAACAGCCTTAGCGAAAGGCTTCTTGAAGGGAAAGATGTAATTCTGTGAGATGAATTAACAGAACACAGAGCAGTTTCTCAGAAAGCTTCTTTCCAGTTTTGAACGGAAGATATTTCCTTTTTCACCATAGCCCTCTTTGGGCTTCCAAATATCCCTTTGCCAATTCCACAAGAACAGCCTTAGCGGAAGGCTTCTTGAAGGGAAAGATGTAACACTGTGAGATGAATTAACAGAACACAGAGCAGTTTCTCAGAAAGCTTCTTTCCAGTTTTGAACGGAAGATATTTCCTTTTTCACCATAGCCCTCTATGGGCTTCCAAATATCCCTTTGCCAATTCCACAAGAACAGACTTAGAGAAAGGCTTCTTGAAGGGAAAGATGTAACTCTGTGAGATGAATTAACAGAACACAGATTAGTTTCACAGAAAGCTTCTTTCCAGTTTTCAACGGAAGATATTTCCTTTTTCACCATAGCCCTCTATGGGCTTCCAAATATCCCTTTGCCAATTGCACAAGAACAGCCTTAGCGAAACGCTTCTTGAAGGGAAAGATGTAACTCTGTGAGATGAATTAACAGAACACAGAGCAGTTTCTCAGAAAGCTTCTTTCCAGTTTTGAACGGAAGATATTTCCTTTTTCACCATAGCCCTCTATGGGCTTCCAAATATCCCTTTGCCAATTCCACAAGAACAGCCTTAGCGAAAGGCTTCTTGAAGGGAAAGATATAACTCTGTGAGATGAATTAACAGAACACAGAATAGTTTCTCAGAAAGCTTCTTTCCAGTTTTGAACGGAAGATATTTCCTTTTTCACCATAGCACTCTATGGGCTTCCAAATATCCCTTTGCCAATTCCTCAAGAACAGCCTTAGCGAAAGGCTTCTTGAAGGGAAAGATGTAACTCTGTGAGATGAATTAACAGAACACAGAGCAGTTTCTCAGAAAGCTTCTTTCCAGTTTTGAACGGAAGATATTTCCTTTTTCACCATAGCCCTCTATGGGCTTCCAAATATCCCTTTGCCAATTGCACAAGAACAGCCTTAGCGAAAGGCTTCTTAAAGGGAAAGATGTAACTCTGTGAGACGAATTAACGGAACACAGAGCAGTTTCTCAGAAAGCTTCTTTCCAGTTTTGAACGGAAGATATTTCCTTTTTCACCATAGCCCTCTATGGGCTTCCAAATATCCCGTTGCCAATTCCACAAGAACAGCCTTACCGAAAGGCTTCTTGAAGGGAAAGATGTAACTCTGTGAGATGAATTAACAGAACACAGAGCAGTTTCTCAGAAAGCTTCTTTCCAGTTTTGAACGGAAGATATTTCCTTTTTCACCATAGCCCTCTATGGGCTTCCAAATATCACTTTGCCAATTACACAAGAACAGCCTTAAGGAAAGGCTTCTTGAAGGGAAAGATGTAACTCTGTGAGATGAATTAAGAGAACACAGAGCAGTTTCTCAGAAAGCTTCTTTCCAGTTTTGAACGGAAGATATTTCCTTTTTCACCATAGCCCTCTTTGGGCTTCCAAATATCCCTTTGCCAATTCCACAAGAACAGCCTTAGCGAAAGGCTTCTTGAAGGGAAAGATGTAACTCTGGGAGATGAATTAACAGAACACAGAGCAGTTTCTCAGAAAGCTTCTTTCCAGTTTTGAACGGAAGATATTTCCTTTTTCACCAGAGCCCTCTATGGGCTTCCAAATATCCCTTTGCCAATTCCACAAGAAGAGCCTTAGCGAAAGGCTTCTTGAAGGGAAACATGTAACTCTGTGAGATGAATTAACAGAACACAGAGCAGTTTCTCAGAAAGCTTCTTTCCAGTTTTGAACGGAAGATATTTCCTTTTTCACCATAGCCCTCTATGGGCTTCCAAATATCCCTTTGCCAATTGCACAAGAACAGCCTTAGCGAAAGGCTTCCTGAAGGGAAAGATGTAACTCTGTGAGATGAATTAACAGAACACAGAGCAGTTTCTCAGAAAGCTTCTTTCCAGTTTTGAACGGAAGATATTTCCTTTTTCACCATTGCCCTCTATGGGCTTCCAAATATCCCTTTTCCAATTCCACAAGAACAGCCTTAGCGAAAGGCTTCTTGAAGGGAAAGATATAACTCTGTGAGATGAATTAACAGAACACAGTGCAGTTTCTCAGAAAGCTTCTTTCCAGTTTTGAACGGAAGATATTTCCTTTTTCACCATAGCCCTCTATGGTCTTCCAAATATCCCTTTGCCAATTCCACAAGAACAGCCTTAGCGAAAGACTTCTTGAAGGGAAAGATGTAACTCTCTGAGATGAATTAACAGAACACAGAGCAGTTTCTCAGAAAGCTTCTGTCCAGTTTTGAACGGAAGATATTTCCTTTTTCACCGTAGCCCTCTATGGGCTTCTAAATATCCCTTTTCCAATTCCACAAGAACAGCCTTAGCGAAAGGCTTCTTGAAGGGAAAGATGTAACTCTGTGAGATGAATTAACAGAACACAGAGCAGTTTCTCAGAAAGCTTCTTTCCAGTTTTGAAGGGAAGATATTTCCTTTTTCACCATAGTCCTCTATGGGCTTCCAAATATCCCTTTGCCAATTCCACAAGAACAGCCTTAGTGAAAGGCTTCTTGAAGGGAAAGATGTAACTCTGTGAGATGAATTAACAGAACATAGAGCAGTTTCTCAGAAAGATTCTTTCCAGTTTTGAACGGAAGATATTTCCTTTTTCACCATAGCCCTCTATGGGCTTCCAAATATCCCTTTGCCAATTCCACAAGAAGAGGCTTAGCGAAAGGCTTCTTGAAGGGAAAGATGTAACTCTGTGAGATGAATTAACAGAACACAGAGCAGGTTCTCAGAAAGCTTCTTTCCAGTTTTGAAGGGAAGATATTTCCTTTTTCACCATAGCCCTCATTGGGCTTCCAAATATCTCTTTGCCAATTCCACAAGAACAGCCTTAGCGGAAGGCTTCTTGAAGGGAAAGATGTAACTCTGTGAGATGAATAAGCAGAACACAGAGCAGTTTCTCAGAAAGCTTCTTTCCACTTTTGAACGGAAGATATTTCCTTTTTCACCATAGCCCTCTATGGGCTTCCAAATATCCCTTTGCCAATTCCACAAGAACAGCCTTAGAGAAAGGCTTCTTGAAGGGAAAGATGTAACTCTGTGAGATGAATTAACAGAACACAGATTAGTTTCACAGAAAGCTTCTTTCCAGTTTTGAACGGAAGATATTTCCTTTTTCACCATAGCCCTCTATGGGTTTCCAAATATCCCTTTGCCAATTCCACAAGAACAGCCTTAGCGAAAGGCTTCTTGAAGGGAAAGATGTAACTCTGTGAGATGAATTAACAGAACACAGAATAGTTTCTCAGAAAGCTTCTTTCCAGTTTTGAACGGAAGATATTTCCTTTTTCACCATAGCCCTCTATGGGCTTCGAAATATCCCTCTGCCAATTCCACAAGAACAGCCTTAGCGAAAGGCTTCTTGAAGGGAAAGATGTAACTCTGGGAGATGAATTAACAGAACACAGAGCAGTTTCTCAGAAAGCTTCTTTCCAGTTTTGAACGGAAGATATTTCCTTTTTCACCATAGCCCTCTATGGGCTTCCAAATATCCCTTTGCCAATTCCACAAGAACAGCCTTAGCGAAAGGCTTCTTGAAGGGAAAGATGTAATTCTGTGAGATGAATTAACAGAACACAGAGCAGTTTCTCAGAAAGCTTCTTTCCAGTTTTGAACGGAAGATATTTCCTTTTTCACCATAGCCCTCTTTGGGCTTCCAAATATCTCTTTGCCAATTCCACAAGAACAGCCTTAGCGGAAGGCTTCTTGAAGGGAAAGATGTAACACTGTGAGATGAATTAACAGAACACAGAGCAGTTTCTCAGAAAGCTTCTTTCCAGTTTTGAACGGAAGATATTTCCTTTTTCACCATAGCCCTCTATGGGCTTCCAAATATCCCTTTGCCAATTCCACAAGAACAGACTTAGAGAAAGGCTTCTTGAAGGGAAAGATGTAACTCTGTGAGATGAATTAACAGAATACAGATTAGTTTCACAGAAAGCTTCTTTCCAGTTTTCAACGGAAGATATTTCCTTTTTCACCATAGCCCTCTATGGGCTTCCAAATATCCCTTTGCCAATTGCACAAGAACAGCCTTAGCGAAACGCTTCTTGAAGGGAAAGATGTAACTCTGTTAGATGAATTAACAGAACACAGAGCAGTTTCTCAGAAAGCTTCTTTCCAGTTTTGAACGGAAGATATTTCCTTTTTCACCCTTGCCCTCTATGGGCTTCCAAATACCCCTTTGCCAATTGCACAAGAACAGCCTTAGCGAAAGGCTTCTTGAAGGGAAAGATGTAACTCTGTGAGATGAATTAACAGAACACAGAGCAGTTTCTCAGAAAGCTTCTTTCCAGTTTTGAACGGAAGATATTTCCTTTTTCACCATAGCCCTCTATGGGCTTCCAAATATCCCTTTGCCAATTCCACAAGAACAGCCTTAGCGAAAGGCTTCTTGAAGGGAAAGATGTAATTCTGTGAGATGAATTAACAGAACACAGAGCAGTTTCTCAGAAAGCTTCTTTCCAGTTTTGAACGGAAGATATTTCCTTTTTCACCATAGCCCTCTTTGGGCTTCCAAATATCCCTTTGCCAATTCCACAAGAACAGCCTTAGCGGAAGGCTTCTTGAAGGGAAAGATGTAACACTGTGAGATGAATTAACAGAACACAAAGCAGTTTCTCAGGAAGCTTCTTTCCAGTTTTGAACGGAAGATATTTCCTTTTTCACCATAGCCCTCTATGGGCTTCCAAATATCCCTTTCCCAATTCCACAAGAACAGCCTTAGCGAAAGGCTTCTTGAAGGGAAAGATGTAACTCTGTGAGATGAATTAAGAGAACACAGAGCAGTTTCTCAGAAAGCGTCTTTCCAGTTTTGAACGGAAGATATTTCCTTTTTCACCATAGCCCTCTATGGGCTTCCAAATATCCCTTTGCCAATTCCACAAGAACAGCCTTAGCGAAAGGCTTCTTGAAGGGAAAGATGTAACTCTGTGAGATGAATTAACAGAACACAGAATAGTTTCTCAGAAAGCTTCTTTGCAGTTTTGAACGGAAGATATTTCCTTTTTCACCACAGCCATCTATGGGCTTCGAAATATCCCTCTGCCAATTCCACAAGAACAGCCTTAGCGAAAGGCTTCTTGAAGGGAAAGATGTAACTCTGTGAGATGAATTAACAGAACACAGAGCAGTTTCTCAGAAAGCTTCTTTCCAGTTTTGAACGGAAGATATTTCCTTTTTCACCAGAGCCCTCTATGGGCTTCCAAATATCCCTTTGCCAATTCCACAAGAACAGCCTTAGCGAAAGGCTTCTTGAAGGGAAACATGTAACTCTTTGAGATGAATTAACAGAACACAGAGCAGTTTCTCAGAAAGCTTCTTTCCAGTTTTGAACGGAAGATATTTCCTTTTTCACCATAGCCCTCTATGGGCTTCCATATATCCCTTTGCCAATTCCACAAGAACAGCCTTAGCGAAAGACTTCTTGAAGGGAAAGATGTAACTCTCTGAGATGAATTAACAGAACACAGAGCAGTTTCTCAGAAAGCTTCTTTCCAGTTTTGAACGGAAGATATTTCCTTTTTCACCGTAGCCCTCTATGGGCTTCTAAATATCCCTTTTCCAATTCCACAAGAACAGCCTTAGCGAAAGGCTTCTTGAAGGGAAAGATGTAACTCTGTGAGATGAATTAACAGAACACAGAGCAGTTTCTCAGAAAGCTTCTTTCCAGTTTTGAAGGGAAGATATTTCCTTTTTCACCATAGTCCTCTATGGGCTTCCAAATATCCCTTTGCCAATTCCACAAGAACAGCCTTAGTGAAAGGCTTCTTGAAGGGAAAGATGTAACTCTGTGAGATGAATTAACAGAACATAGAGCAGTTTCTCAGAAAGATTCTTTCCAGTTTTGAACGGAAGATATTTCCTTTTTCACCATAGCCCTCTATGGGCTTCCAAATATCCCTTTGCCAATTCCACAAGAAGAGGCTTAGCGAAAGGCTTCTTGAAGGGAAACATGTAACTCTGTGAGATGAATTAACAGAACACAGAGCAGGTTCTCAGAAAGCTTCTTTCCAGTTTTGAAGGGACGATATTTCCTTTTTCACCATAGCCCTCATTGGGCTTCCAAATATCTCTTTGCCAATTCCACAAGAACAGCCTTAGCGGAAGGCTTCTTGAAGGGAAAGATGTAACTCTGTGAGATGAATTAACAGAACACAGAGCAGTTTCTCAGAAAGCTTCTTTCCAGTTTTGAACGGAAGATATTTCCTTTTTCACCCTTGCCCTCTATGGGCTTCCAAATACCCCTTTGCCAATTGCACAAGAACAGCCTTAGCGAAAGGCTTCTTGAAGGGAAAGATGTAACTCTGTGAGATGAATTAACAGAACACAGAGCAGTTTCTCAGAAAGCTTCTTTCCAGTTTTGAACGGAAGATATTTCCTTTTTCACCATAGCCCTCTATGGGCTTCCAAATATCTCTTTGCCAATTCCACAAGAACAGCCTTAGCGAAAGGCTTCTTGAAGGGAAAGATGTAATTCTGTGAGATGAATTAACAGAACACAGAGCAGTTTCTCAGAAAGCTTCTTTCCAGTTTTGAACGGAAGATATTTCCTTTTTCACCATAGCCCTCTTTGGGCTTCCAAATATCCCTTTGCCAATTCCACAAGAACAGCCTTAGCGGAAGGCTTCTTGAAGGGAAAGATGTAACACTGTGAGATGAATTAACAGAACACAGAGCAGTTTCTCAGAAAGCTTCTTTCCAGTTTTGAACGGAAGATATTTCCTTTTTCACCATAGCCCTCTATGGGCTTCCAAATATCCCTTTGCCAATTCCACAAGAACAGACTTAGAGAAAGGCTTCTTGAAGGGAAAGATGTAACTCTGTGAGATGAATTAACAGAACACAGATTAGTTTCACAGAAAGCTTCTTTCCAGTTTTCAACGGAAGATATTTCCTTTTTCACCATAGCCCTCTATGGGCTTCCAAATATCCCTTTGCCAATTGCACAAGAACAGCCTTAGCGAAAGGCTTCTTAAAGGGAAAGATGTAACTCTGTGAGACGAATTAACGGAACACAGAGCAGTTTCTCAGAAAGCTTCTTTCCAGTTTTGAACGGAAGATATTTCCTTTTTCACCATAGCCCTCTATGGGCTTCCAAATATCCCGTTGCCAATTCCACAAGAACAGCCTTACCGAAAGGCTTCTTGAAGGGAAAGATGTAACTCTGTGAGATGAATTAACAGAACACAGAGCAGTTTCTCAGAAAGCTTCTTTCCAGTTTTGAACGGAAGATATTTCCTTTTTCACCATAGCCCTCTATGGGCTTCCAAATATCACTTTGCCAATTCCACAAGAACAGCCTTAAGGAAAGGCTTCTTGAAGGGAAAGATGTAACTCTGTGAGATGAATTAAGAGAACACAGAGCAGTTTCTCAGAAAGCTTCTTTCCAGTTTTGAACGGAAGATATTTCCTTTTTCACCATAGACCTCTTTGGGCTTCCAAATATCCCTTTGCCAATTCCACAAGAACAGCCTTAGCGAAAGGCTTCTTTAAGGGAAAGATGTAACTCTGGGAGATGAATTAACAGAACACAGAGCAGTTTCTCAGAAAGCTTCTTTCCAGTTTTGAACGGAAGATATTTCCTTTTTCACCAGAGCCCTCTATGGGCTTCCAAATATCCCTTTGCCAATTCCACAAGAAGAGCCTAAGCGAAAGGCTTCTTGAAGGGAAACATGTAACTCTGTGAGATGAATTAACAGAACACAGAGCAGTTTCTCAGAAAGCTTCTTTCCAGTTTTGAACGGAAGATATTTCCTTTTTCACCATAGCCCTCTATGGGCTTCCAAATATCCCTTTGCCAATTGCACAAGAACAGCCTTAGCGAAAGGCTTCTTGAAGGGAAAGATGTAACTCTGTGAGATGAATTAACAGAACACAGAGCAGTTTCTCAGAAAGCTTCTTTCCAGTTTTGAACGGAAGATATTTCCTTTTTCACCATTGCCCTCTATGGGCTTCCAAATATCCCTTTTCCAATTCCACAAGAACAGCCTTAGCGAAAGGCTTCTTGAAGGGAAAGATATAACTCTGTGAGATGAATTAACAGAACACAGTGCAGTTTCTCAGAAAGCTTCTTTCCAGTTTTGAACGGAAGATATTTCCTTTTTCACCATAGCCCTCTATGGTCTTCCAAATATCCCTTTGCCAATTCCACAAGAACAGCCTTAGCGAAAGACTTCTTGAAGGGAAAGATGTAACTCTCTGAGATGAATTAACAGAACACAGAGCAGTTTCTCAGAAAGCTTCTGTCCAGTTTTGAACGGAAGATATTTCCTTTTTCACCGTAGCCCTCTATGGGCTTCTAAATATCCCTTTTCCAATTCCACAAGAACAGCCTTAGCGAAAGGCTTCTTGAAGGGAAAGATGTAACTCTGTGAGATGAATTAACAGAACACAGAGCAGTTTCTCAGAAAGCTTCTTTCCAGTTTTGAAGGGAAGATATTTCCTTTTTCACCATAGTCCTCTATGGGCTTCCAAATATCCCTTTGCCAATTCCACAAGAACAGCCTTAGTGAAAGGCTTCTTGAAGGGAAAGATGTAACTCTGTGAGATGAATTAACAGAACATAGAGCAGTTTCTCAGAAAGATTCTTTCCAGTTTTGAACGGAAGATATTTCCTTTTTCACCATAGCCCTCTATGGGCTTCCAAATATCCCTTTGCCAATTCCACAAGAAGAGGCTTAGCGAAAGGCTTCTTGAAGGGAAAGATGTAACTCTGTGAGATGAATTAACAGAACACAGAGCAGGTTCTCAGAAAGCTTCTTTCCAGTTTTGAAGGGAAGATATTTCCTTTTTCACCATAGCCCTCATTGGGCTTCCAAATATCTCTTTGCCAATTCCACAAGAACAGCCTTAGCGGAAGGCTTCTTGAAGGGAAAGATGTAACTCTGTGAGATGAATAAGCAGAACACAGAGCAGTTTCTCAGAAAGCTTCTTTCCACTTTTGAACGGAAGATATTTCCTTTTTCACCATAGCCCTCTATGGGCTTCCAAATATCCCTTTGCCAATTCCACAAGAACAGCCTTAGAGAAAGGCTTCTTGAAGGGAAAGATGTAACTCTGTGAGATGAATTAACAGAACACAGATTAGTTTCACAGAAAGCTTCTTTCCAGTTTTGAACGGAAGATATTTCCTTTTTCACCATAGCCCTCTATGGGTTTCCAAATATCCCTTTGCCAATTCCACAAGAACAGCCTTAGCGAAAGGCTTCTTGAAGGGAAAGATGTAACTCTGTGAGATGAATTAACAGAACACAGAATAGTTTCTCAGAAAGCTTCTTTCCAGTTTTGAACGGAAGATATTTCCTTTTTCACCATAGCCCTCTATGGGCTTCGAAATATCCCTCTGCCAATTCCACAAGAACAGCCTTAGCGAAAGGCTTCTTGAAGGGAAAGATGTAACTCTGGGAGATGAATTAACAGAACACAGAGCAGTTTCTCAGAAAGCTTCTTTCCAGTTTTGAACGGAAGATATTTCCTTTTTCACCATAGCCCTCTATGGGCTTCCAAATATCCCTTTGCCAATTCCACAAGAACAGCCTTAGCGAAAGGCTTCTTGAAGGGAAAGATGTAATTCTGTGAGATGAATTAACAGAACACAGAGCAGATTCTCAGAAAGCTTCTTTCCAGTTTTGAACGGAAGATATTTCCTTTTTCACCATAGCCCTCTTTGGGCTTCCAAATATCTCTTTGCCAATTCCACAAGAACAGCCTTAGCGGAAGGCTTCTTGAAGGGAAAGATGTAACACTGTGAGATGAATTAACAGAACACAGAGCAGTTTCTCAGAAAGCTTCTTTCCAGTTTTGAAGGGAAGATATTTCCTTTTTCACCATAGTCCTCTATGGGCTTCCAAATATCCCTTTGCCAATTCCACAAGAACAGCCTTAGTGAAAGGCTTCTTGAAGGGAAAGATGTAACTCTGTGAGATGAATTAACAGAACATAGAGCAGTTTCTCAGAAAGATTCTTTCCAGTTTTGAACGGAAGATATTTCCTTTTTCACCATAGCCCTCTATGGGCTTCCAAATATCCCTTTGCCAATTGCACAAGAACAGCCTTAGCGAAAGGCTTCTTGAAGGGAAAGATGTAACTCTGTTAGATGAATTAACAGAACACAGAGCAGTTTCTCAGAAAGCTTCTTTCCAGTTTTGAACGGAAGATATTTCCTTTTTCACCATAGCCCTCTATGGGCTTCCAAATATCCCTTTGCCAATTCCACAAGAACAGCCTTAGCGAAAGGCTTCTTGAAGTGAAAGATGTAACTCTGTGAGATGAATTAACAGAACACAGAATAGTTTCTCAGAAAGCTTCTTTCCAGTTTTGAACGGAAGATATTTCCTTTTTCACCATAGCCCTCTATGGGCTTCCAAATATCCCTTTGCCAATTCCTCAAAAACAGCCTTAGTGAAAGGCTTCTTGAAGGGAAAGATGTAACTCTGTGAGATGAATTAACAGAACACAGAGCAGTTTCTCAGAAAGCTTCTTTCCAGTTTTGAACGGAAGATATTTCCTTTTTCACCATAGCCCTCTATGGGCTTCCAAATATCCCTTTGCCAATTGCACAAGAACAGCCTTAGCGAAAGGCTTCTTGAAGGGAAAGATGTAACTCTGTGAGATGAATTAACGGAACACAGAGCAGTTTCTCAGAAAGCTTCTTTCCAGTTTTGAACGGAAGATATTTCCTTTTTCACCATAGCCCTCTATGGGCTTCCAAATATCCCGTTGCCAATTCCACAAGAACAGCCTTACCGAAAGGCTTCTTGAAGGGAAAGATGTAACTCTGTGAGATGAATTAACAGAACACAGAGCAGTTCCTCAGAAAGCTTCTTTCCAGTTTTGAACGGAAGATATTTCCTTTTTCACCATAGCCCTCTATGGGCTTCCAAATATCCCTTTGCCAATTCCACAAGAACAGCCTTAAGGAAAGGCTTCTTGAAGGGAAAGATGTAACTCTGTTAGATGAATTAACAGAACACAGAGCAGTTTCTCAGAAAGCTTCTTTCCAGTTTTGAACGGAAGATATTTCCTTTTTCACCATAGCCCTCTTTGGGCTTCCAAATATCCCTTTGCCAATTCCACAAGAACAGCCTTAGCGAAAGGCTTCTTGAAGGGAAAGATGTAACTCTGGGAGATGAATTAACAGAACACAGAGCAGTTTCTCAGAAAGCTTCTTTCCAGTTTTGAACGGAAGATATTTCCTTTTTCACCAGAGCCCTCTATGGGCTTCCAAATATCCCTTTGCCAATTCCACAAGAACAGCCTTAGCGAAAGGCTTCTTGAAGGGAATCATGTAACTCTGTGAGATGAATTAACAGAACACAGAGCAGTTTCTCAGAAAGCTTCTTTCCAGTTTTGAACGGAAGATATTTCCTTTTTCACCATAGCCCTCTATGGGCTTCCAAATATCCCTTTGCCAATTGCACAAGAACAGCCTTAGCGAAAGGCTTCTTGAAGGGAAAGATGTAACTCTGTGAGATGAATTAACAGAACACAGAGCAGTTTCTCAGAAAGCTTCTTTCCAGTTTTGAACGGAAGATATTTCCTTTTTCACCATTGCCCTCTATGGGCTTCGAAATACCCCTTTGCCAATTGCACAAGAACAGCCTTAGGGAAAGGCTTCTTGAAGGGAAAGATGTAACTCTGTGAGATGAATTAACAGAACACAGAGCAGTTTCTCAGAAAGCTTCTTTCCAGTTTTGAACGGAAGATATTTCCTTTTTCACCATAGCCCTCTATGGGCTTCCAAATATCCCTTTGCCAATTCCACAAGAACAGCCTTAGCGAAAGGCTTCTTGAAGGGAAAGATGTAATTCTGTGAGATGAATTAACAGAACACAGAGCAGTTTCTCAGAAAGCTTCTTTCCAGTTTTGAACGGAAGATATTTCCTTTTTCACCATAGCCCTCTTTGGGCTTCCAAATATCTCTTTGCCAATTCCACAAGAACAGCCTTAGCGGAAGGCTTCTTGAAGGGAAAGATGTAACACTGTGAGATGAATTAACAGAACACAGAGCAGTTTCTCAGAAAGCTTCTTTCCAGTTATGAACGGAAGATATTTCCTTTTTCACCATAGCCCTCTATGGGCTTGCAAATATCCCTTTGCCAATTCCACAAGAACAGACTTAGAGAAAGGCTTCTTGAAGGGAAAGATGTAACTCTGTGAGATGAATTAACAGAACACAGATTAGTTTCACAGAAAGCTTCTTTCCAGTTTTCAACGGAAGATATTTCCTTTTTCACCAGAGCCCTCTATGGGCTTGCAAATATCCCTTTGCCAATTCCACAAGAACAGACTTAGAGAAAGGCTTCTTGAAGGGAAAGATGTAATTCTGTGAGATGAATTAACAGAACACAGATTAGTTTCACAGAAAGCTTCTTTCCAGTTTTCAACGGAAGATATTTCCTTTTTCACCATAGCCCTCTATGGGCTTCCAATTATCCCTTTGCCAATTGCACAAGAACAGCCTTAGCGAAACGCTTCTTGAAGGGAAAGATGTAACTCTGTTAGATGAATTAACAGAACACAGAGCAGTTTCTCAGAAAGCTTCTTTCCAGTTTTGAACGGAAGATATTTCCTTTTTCACCATAGCCCTCTATGGGCTTCCAAATATCCCTTTGCCAATTCCACAAGAACAGCCTTAAGGAAAGGCTTCTTGAAGGGAAAGATGTAACTCTGTGAGATGAATTAAGAGAACACAGAGCAGTTTCTCAGAAAGCTTCTTTCCAGTTTTGAACGGAAGATATTTCCTTTTTCACCAAAGCCCTCTTTGGGCTTCCAAATATCCCTTTGCCAATTCCACAAGAACAGCCTTAGCGAAAGGCTTCTTGAAGGGAAAGATGTAACTCTTGGAGATGAATTAACAGAACACAGAGCAGTTTCTCAGAAAGCTTCTTTCCAGTTTTGAACGGAAGATATTTCCTTTTTCACCAGAGCCCTCTATGGGCTTCCAAATATCCCTTTGCCAATTCCACAAGAAGAGCCTTAGCGAAAGGCTTCTTGAAGGGAAACATGTAACTCTGTGAGATGAATTAACAGAACACAGAGCAGTTTCTCAGAAAGCTTCTTTCCAGTTTTGAACGGAAGATATTTCCTTTTTCACCATAGCCCTCTATGGGCTTCCAAATATCCCTTTGCCAATTGCACAAGAACAGCCTTAGCGAAAGGCTTCTTGAAGGGAAAGATGTAACTCTGTGAGATGAATTAACAGAACACAGAGCAGTTTCTCAGAAAGCTTCTTTCCAGTTTTGATCGGAAGGTATTTCCTTTTTCACCATTGCCCTCTATGGGCTTCCAAATATCCCTTTTCCAATTCCACAAGAACAGCCTTAGCGAAAGGCTTCTTGAAGGGAAAGATGTAACTCTGTGAGATGAATTAACAGAACACAGAGCAGTTTCTCAGAAAGCTTCTTTCCAGTTTTGAACGGAAGATATTTCCTTTTTCAACATAGCCCTCTATGGGCTTCCAAATATCCCTTTGCCAATTCCACAAGAACAGCCTTAGCGAAAGAATTCTTGAAGGGAAAGATGTAACTCTGTGAGATGAATTAACAGAACACAGAGCAGTTTCTCAGAAAGCTTCTTTCCAGTTTTGAACGGAAGATATTTCCTTTTTCACCCTTGCCCTCTATGGGCTTCCAAATACCCCTTTGCCAATTGCACAAGAACAGCCTTAGCGAAAGGCTTCTTGAAGGGAAACATGTAACTCTGTGAGATGAATTAACAGAACACAGAGCAGTTTCTCAGAAAGCTTCTTTCCAGTTTTGAACGGAAGATATTTCCTTTTTCACCATAGCCCTCTATGGGCTTCCAAATATCCCTTTGCCAATTCCACAAGAACAGCCTTAGCGAAAGGCTTCTTGAAGGGAAAGATGTAATTCTGTGAGATGAATTAACAGAACACAGAGCAGTTTCTCAGAAAGCTTCTTTCCAGTTTTGAACGGAAGATATTTCCTTTTTCACCATAGCCCTCTTTGGGCTTCCAAATATCCCTTTGCCAATTCCACAAGAACAGCCTTAGCGGAAGGCTTCTTGAAGGGAAAGATGTAACACTGTGAGATGAATTAACAGAACACAAAGCAGTTTCTCAGGAAGCTTCTTTCCAGTTTTGAACGGAAGATATTTCCTTTTTCACCATAGCCCTCTATGGGCTTCCAAATATCCCTTTCCCAATTCCACAAGAACAGCCTTAGCGAAAGGCTTCTTGAAGGGAAAGATGTAACTCTGTGAGATGAATTAAGAGAACACAGAGCAGTTTCTCAGAAAGCGTCTTTCCAGTTTTGAACGGAAGATATTTCCTTTTTCACCATAGCCCTCTATGGGCTTCCAAATATCCCTTTGCCAATTCCACAAGAACAGCCTTAGCGAAAGGCTTCTTGAAGGGAAAGATGTAACTCTGTGAGATGAATTAACAGAACACAGAATAGTTTCTCAGAAAGCTTCTTTGCAGTTTTGAACGGAAGATATTTCCTTTTTCACCACAGCCATCTATGGGCTTCGAAATATCCCTCTGCCAATTCCACAAGAACAGCCTTAGCGAAAGGCTTCTTGAAGGGAAAGATGTAACTCTGTGAGATGAATTAACAGAACACAGAGCAGTTTCTCAGAAAGCTTCTTTCCAGTTTTGAACGGAAGATATTTCCTTTTTCACCAGAGCCCTCTATGGGCTTCCAAATATCCCTTTGCCAATTCCACAAGAAGAGCCTTAGCGAAAGGCTTCTTGAAGGGAAACATGTAACTCTTTGAGATGAATTAACAGAACACAGAGCAGTTTCTCAGAAAGCTTCTTTCCAGTTTTGAAGGGAAGATATTTCCTTTTTCACCATAGTCCTCTATGGGCTTCCAAATATCCCTTTGCCAATTCCACAAGAACAGCCTTAGTGAAAGGCTTCTTGAAGGGAAAGATGTAACTCTGTGAGATGAATTAACAGAACATAGAGCAGTTTCTCAGAAAGATTCTTTCCAGTTTTGAACGGAAGATATTTCCTTTTTCACCATAGCCCTCTATGGGCTTCCAAATATCCCTTTGCCAATTCCACAAGAAGAGGCTTAGCGAAAGGCTTCTTGAAGGGAAACATGTAACTCTGTGAGATGAATTAACAGAACACAGAGCAGGTTCTCAGAAAGCTTCTTTCCAGTTTTGAAGGGACGATATTTCCTTTTTCACCATAGCCCTCATTGGGCTTCCAAATATCTCTTTGCCAATTCCACAAGAACAGCCTTAGCGGAAGGCTTCTTGAAGGGAAAGATGTAACTCTGTGAGATGAATTAACAGAACACAGAGCAGTTTCTCAGAAAGCTTCTTTCCAGTTTTGAACGGAAGATATTTCCTTTTTCACCATAGCCCTCTATGGGCTTCCAAATATCCCTTTGCCAATTCCACAAGAACAGCCTTACCGAAAGGCTTCTTGAAGGGAAAGATGTAATTCTGTGAGATGAATTAACAGAACACAGAGCAGTTTCTCAGAATGCTTCTTTCCAGTTTTGAACGGAAGATATTTCCTTTTTCACCATAACCCTCTTTGGGCTTCCAAATATCTCTTTGCCAATTCCACAAGAACAGCCTTAGCGGAAGGCTTCTTGAAGGGAAAGATGTAACACTGTGAGATGAATTAACAGAACACAGAGCAGTTTCTCAGAAAGCTTCTTTCCAGTTTTGAACGGAAGATATTTCCTTTTTCACCATAGCCCTCTATGGTCTTCCAAATATCCCTTTGCCAATTCCACAAGAACAGCCTTAGCGAAAGGCTTCTTGAAGGGAAAGAGGTAACTCTGTGAGATGAATTAACAGAATATAGAACAGTTTCTCAGAAAGCTTCTTTCCAGTTTTGAACGGAAGATATTTCCTTTTTCACCATAGCCCTCTATGGGCTTCCAAATATCCCTTTGCCAACTCCACAAGAACAGCCTTAGCGAAAGGCTTCTTAAAGGGAAAGATGTAACTCTGTGAGATGAATTAACAGAACACAAAGCAGTTTCTCAGGAAGCTTCCTTCCAGTTTTGAACGGAAGATATTTCCTTTTTCACCATAGCCCTCTATGGGCTTCCAAATATCCCTTTGCCAATTGCACAAGAACAGCCTTAGCGAAAGGCTTCTTGAAGGGAAAGATGTAACTCTGTGAGATGAATTAACAGAACACAGAGCAGTTTCTCAGAAAGCTTCTTTCCAGTTTTGAACGGAAGATATTTCCTTTTTCACCATAGCCCTCTATGGGCTTCCAAATATCCCTTTGCCAATTCCCCAAGAACACCCTTAGCGAAAGGCTTCTTGAAGGGAAAGATGTAACTCTGTGAGATGAATTAACAGAACACAGAGCTGTTTTTCAGAAAGCTTCTTTCCAGTTTTGAACGGAAGATATTTCCTTTTTCACCATAGCCCTCTATGGGCTTCCAAATATCCTTTTGCCAATTCCACAAGAACGGCCTTAGCGAAATGTTTCTTGAAGGGAAAGATGTAACTCTGTGAGACGAATTAATAGAACACGGAGTAGTTTCTCAGAAAGCTTCTTTCCAGTTTTGAACGGAAGATATTTCCTTTTTCACCATAGCCCTCTATGGGCTTCCAAATATCCCTTTCCCAATTGCACAAGAACAGCCTTAGCGAAAGGCTTCTTGAAGGGAAAGATGTAACTCTGTGAGATGAATTAACAGAACACAGAGCAGTTTCTCAGAAAGCGTCTTTCCAGTTTTGAACGGAAGATATTTCCTTTTTCACCATAGCCCTCTATGGGCTTCCAAATATCCCTTTGCCAATTCCACAAGAACAGCCTTCGCGAAAGGCTTCTTGAAGGGAAAGATGTAACTCTGTGAGATGAATTAACAGAACACCGAATAGTTTCTCAGAAAGCTTCTTTCCAGTTTTGAACGGAAGATATTTCCTTTTTCACCATAGCCCTCTATGGGCTTCCAAATATCCCTCTGCCAATTCCACAAGAACAGCCTTAGCGAAAGGCTTCTTGAAGGGAAAGATGTAACTCTGTGAGATGAATTAACAGAACACAGAGCAGTTTCTCAGAAAGCTTCTTTCCAGTTTTGAACGGAAGATATTTCCTTTTTCACCAGAGCCCTCTATGGGCTTCCAAATATCCCTTTGCCAATTCCACAAGAAGAGCCTTAGCGAAAGGCTTCTTGAAGGGAAACATGTAACTCTGTGAGATGAATTAACAGAACCCAGAGCAGTTTCTCAGAAAGCTTCTTTCCAGTTTTGAACGGAAGATATTTCCTTTTTCACCATAGCCCTCTATGGGCTTCCAAATATCCCTTTGCCAATTGCACAAGAACAGCCTTACCGAAAGGCTTCTTGAAGGGAAAGATGTAACTCTGTGAGATGAATTAACAGAACACAGAGCAGTTTCTCAGAAAGCTTCTTTCCAGTTTTGAACGGAAGATATTTCCTTTTTCACCATAGCCCTCTATGGGCTTCCAAATACCCCTTTGCCAATTGCACAAGAACAGCCTTAGCGAAAGGCTTCTTGAAGGGAAAGATGTAACTCTGTGAGATGAATTAACAGAACACAGAGCAGTTTCTCAGAAAGCTTCTTTCCAGTTTTGAACGGAAGATATTTCCTTTTTCACCATAGCCCTCTATGGGCTTCCAAATATCCCTTTGCCAATTCCACAAGAACAGCCTTAGCGAAAGGCTTCTTGAAGGGAAAGATGTAATTCTGTGAGATGAATTAACAGAACACAGAGCAGTTTCTCAGAAAGCTTCTTTCCAGTTTTGAACGGAAGATATTTCCTTTTTCACCATAGCCCTCTTTGGGCTTCCAAATATCTCTTTGCCAATTCCACAAGAACAGCCTTAGCGGAAGGCTTCTTGAAGGGAAAGATGTAACTCTGTGAGATAAATTAACAGAACACAGAGCAGTTTCTCAGGAAGCTTCTTTCCAGTTTGGAACGGAAGATATTTCCTTTTTCACCATAGCCCTCTATGGGCTTCCAAATATCCCTTTGCCAATTCCACAAGAAGAGCCTTAGCGAAAGGCTTCTTGAAGGGAAAGATGTAACTCTGTGAGATGAATTTACAGAACACAGAGCAGTTTCTCAGAAAGCTTCTTTCCAGTTTTGAACGGAAGATATTTCCTTTTTCACCATAGCCCTCTATGGGCTTCCAAATATCCCTTTGCCAATTCCACAAGAACAGCCTTAGCGAAAGGCTTCTTGAAGGGAAAGATGTAACTCTGTTAGATGAATTAACAGAACACAGAGCAGTTTCTCAGAAAGCTTCTTTCCAGTTTTGAACGGAAGATATTTCCTTTTTCACCATAGCCCTCTATGGGCTTCCAAATATCCCTTTGCCAATTCCACAAGAACAGCCTTAGCGAAAGACTTCTTGAAGGGAAAGATGTAACTCTGTGAGATGAATTTACAGAACACAGAGCAGTTTCTCAGAAAGCTTCTTTCCAGTTTTGAACGGAAGATATTTCCTTTTTCACCATAGCCCTCTATGGGCTTCCAAATATCCCTTTTCCAATTCCACAAGAACAGCCTTAGCGAAAGGCTTCTTGAAGGGAAAGATGTAACTCTGTGAGATGAATTAACAGAACACAGAGCAGTTTCTCAGAAAGCTTCTTTCCAGTTTTGAACGGAAGATATTTCCTTTTTCACCATAGCCCTCTATGGGCTTCCAAATATCCCTTTGCCAATTCCACAAGAACAGCCTTAACGAAAGGCTTCTTGAAGGGAAAGATGTAACTCTGTGAGATGAATTAACAGAACACAGAGCAGTTTCTCAGAAAGCTTCTTTCCAGTTTTGAACGGAAGATATTTCCTTTTTCACCATAGCCCTCTTTGGGCTTCCAAATATCCCTTTGCCAATTCCACAAGAACAGCCTTAGCGAAAGGCTTCTTGAAGGGAAAGATGTAACTCTGTGAGATGAATTAACAGAACACAGAGCAGTTTCTCAGAAAGCTTCTTTCCAGTTTTGAACGGAAGATATTTCCTTTTTCACCATAGCCCTCAATGGTCTTCCAAATATCCCTTTGCCAATTCCACAAGAAGAGCCTTAGCGAAAGGCTTCTTGAAGGGAAACATGTAACTCTGTGAGATGAATTAACAGAACACAGAGCAGTTTCTCAGAAAGCTTCTTTCCAGTTTTGAACGGAAGATATTTCCTTTTTCACCATAGCCCTCTATGGGCTTCCAAATATCCCTTTGCCAATTCCACAAGAACAGCCTTAGCGAAAGGCTTCTTGAAGGGAAAGATGTAACTCTGTGAGATGAATTAACAGAACACAGAGCAGTTTCTCAGAAAGCTTCTTTCCAGTTTTGAACGGAAGATATTTCCTTTTTCACCATAGCCCTCTATGGGCTTCCAAATACCCCTTTGCCAATTGCACAAGAACAGCCTTAGCGAAAGGCTTCTTGAAGGGAAAGATGTAACTCTGTGAGATGAATTAACAGAACACAGAGCAGTTTCTCAGAAAGCTTCTTTCCAGTTTTGAACGGAAGATATTTCCTTTTTCACCATAGCCCTCTTTGGGCTTCCAAATATCTCTTTGCAAATTCTACAAGAACAGCCTTAGCGGAAGGCTTCTTGAAGGGAAAGATGTAACTCTGTGAGATGAATTAACAGAACACAGAGCAGTTTCTCAGAAAGCTTCTTTCCAGTTTTGAACGGAAGATATTTCCTTTTTCACCATAGCCCTCTATGGGCTTCCATATATCCCTTTGCCAATTCCACAAGAACAGCCTTAGCGAAAGGCTTCTTGAAAGGAAAGATGTAACTCTGTGAGATGAATTAACAGAACACAGAGCAGTTTCTCAGAAAGCTTCTTTCCAGTTTTGAACGGAAGATATTTCCTTTTTCACCATAGCCCTCTATGGGCTTCCAAATATCCCTTTGCCAATTCCACAAGAACAGCCTTAGCGAAAGACTTCTTGAAGGGAAAGATGTAACTCTGTGAGATGAATTTACAGAACGCAGAGCAGTTTCTCAGAAAGCTTCTTTCCAGTTTTGAACGGAAGATATTTCCTTTTTCACCATAGCCCTCTATGGGCTTCCAAATATCCCTTTGCCAATTCCACAAGAACAGCCTTAGCGAAAGGCTTCTTGAAGGGAAAGATGTAACTCTGTGAGATGAATTAACAGAACACAGAGCAGGTTCTCAGAAAGCTTCTTTCCAGTTTTGAACGGAAGATATTTCCTTTTTCACCATAGCCCTCTTTGGGCTTCCAAATATCTCTTTGCCAATTCTACAAGAACAGCCTTAGCGGAAGGCTTCTTGAAGGGAAAGATGTAACTCTGTGAGATGAATTAACAGAACACAGAGCAGTTTCTCAGAAAGCTTGTTTCCAGTTTTGAACGGAAGTTATTTCCTTTTTCACCAAAGCCCTCTATGGGCTTCCAAATATCCCTTTGCCAATTCCACAAGAACAGCCTTAGCGAAAGGCTTCTTGAAGGGAAAGATGTAACTCTGTGAGATGAATTAACAGAACACAGAGCAGTTTCTCAGGAAGCTTCTTTCCAGTTTTGAACGGAAGATATTTCCTTTTTCACCATAGCCCTCTATGGGCTTCCAAATATCCCTTTGCCAATTCCACAAGAAGAGCCTTAGCGAAAGGCTTCTTGAAGGGAAAGATGGAACTCTGTGAGATGAATTAACAGAACACAGAGCAGTTTCTCAGAAAGCTTCTTTCCAGTTTTGAACGGAAGAAATTTCCTTTTTCACCATAGCCCTCTATGGGCTTCCAAATATCCCTTTGCCAATTCCACAAGAACAGCCTTAGCGAAAGGCTTCTTGAAGGGAAAGATGTAACTCTGTGACATGAATTTACAGAACACAGAGCAGTTTCTCAGAAAGCTTCTTTCCAGTTTTGAACGGAAGATATTTCCTTTTTCACCATAGCCCTCTATGGGCTTCCAAATATCCCTTTGCCAATTCCACAAGAACAGCCTTAGCGAAAGGCTTCTTGAAGGGAAAGATGTAACTCTGTTAGATGAATTAACAGAACACAGAGCAGTTTCTCAGAAAGCTTCTTTCCAGTTTTGAACGGAAGATATTTCCTTTTTCACCATAGCCCTCTATGGGCTTCCAAATATCCCTTTGCCAATTCCACAAGAACAGCCTTAGCGAAAGGCTTCTTGAAGGGAAAGATGTAATTCTGTGAGATGAATTAACAGAACACAGAGCAGTTTCTCAGAAAGCTTCTTTCCAGTTTTGAACGGAAGATATTTCCTTTTTCACCATAGCCCTCTTTGGGCTTCCAAATATCTCTTTGCCAATTCCACAAGAACAGCCTTAGCGGAAGGCTTCTTGAAGGGAAAGATGTAACTCTGTGAGATGAATTAACAGAACACAGAGCAGTTTCTCAGGAAGCTTCTTTCCAGTTTGGAACGGAAGATATTTCCTTTTTCACCATAGCCCTCTATGGGCTTCCAAATATCCCTTTGCCAATTCCACAAGAAGAGCCTTAGCGAAAGGCTTCTTGAAGGGAAAGATGTAACTCTGTGAGATGAATTTACAGAACACAGAGCAGTTTCTCAGAAAGCTTCTTTCCAGTTTTGAACGGAAGATATTTCCTTTTTCACCATAGCCCTCTATGGGCTTCCAAATATCCCTTTGCCAATTCCACAAGAACAGCCTTAGCGAAAGGCTTCTTGAAGGGAAAGATGTAACTCTGTTAGATGAATTAACAGAACACAGAGCAGTTTCTCAGAAAGCTTCTTTCCAGTTTTGAACGGAAGATATTTCCTTTTTCACCATAGCCCTCTATGGGCTTCCAAATATCCCTTTGCCAATTCCACAAGAACAGCCTTAGCGAAAGACTTCTTGAAGGGAAAGATGTAACTCTGTGAGATGAATTTACAGAACACAGAGCAGTTTCTCAGAAAGCTTCTTTCCAGTTTTGAACGGAAGATATTTCCTTTTTCACCATAGCCCTCTATGGGCTTCCAAATATCCCTTTTCCAATTCCACAAGAACAGCCTTAGCGAAAGGCTTCTTGAAGGGAAAGATGTAACTCTGTGAGATGAATTAACAGAACACAGAGCAGTTTCTCAGAAAGCTTCTTTCCAGTTTTGAACGGAAGATATTTCCTTTTTCACCATAGCCCTCTATGGGCTTCCAAATATCCCTTTGCCAATTCCACAAGAACAGCCTTAACGAAAGGCTTCTTGAAGGGAAAGATGTAACTCTGTGAGATGAATTAACAGAACACAGAGCAGTTTCTCAGAAAGCTTCTTTCCAGTTTTGAACTGAAGATATTTCCTTTTTCACCATAGCCCTCTTTGGGCTTCCAAATATCCCTTTGCCAATTCCACAAGAACAGCCTTAGCGAAAGGCTTCTTGAAGGGAAAGATGTAACTCTGTGAGATGAATTAACAGAACACAGAGCAGTTTCTCAGAAAGCTTCTTTCCACTTTTGAACGGAAGATATTTCCTTTTTCACCATAGCCCTCAATGGTCTTCCAAATATCCCTTTGCCAATTCCACAAGAAGAGCCTTAGCGAAAGGCTTCTTGAAGGGAAACATGTAACTCTGTGAGATGAATTAACAGAACACAGAGCAGTTTCTCAGAAAGCTTCTTTCCAGTTTTGAACGGAAGATATTTCCTTTTTCACCATAGCCCTCTATGGGCTTCCAAATATCCCTTTGCCAATTCCACAAGAACAGCCTTAGCGAAAGGCTTCTTGAAGGGAAAGATGTAACTCTGTGAGATGAATTAACAGAACACAGAGCAGTTTCTCAGAAAGCTTCTTTCCAGTTTTGAACGGAAGATATTTCCTTTTTCACCATAGCCCTCTATGGGCTTCCAAATACCCCTTTGCCAATTGCACAAGAACAGCCTTAGCGAAAGGCTTCTTGAAGGGAAAGATGTAACTCTGTGAGATGAATTAACAGAACACAGAGCAGTTTCTCAGAAAGCTTCTTTCCAGTTTTGAACGGAAGATATTTCCTTTTTCACCATAGCCCTCTTTGGGCTTCCAAATATCTCTTTGCAAATTCTACAAGAACAGCCTTAGCGGAAGGCTTCTTGAAGGGAAAGATGTAACTCTGTGAGATGAATTAACAGAACACAGAGCAGTTTCTCAGAAAGCTTCTTTCCAGTTTTGAACGGAAGATATTTCCTTTTTCACCATAGCCCTCTATGGGCTTCCATATATCCCTTTGCCAATTCCACAAGAACAGCCTTAGCGAAAGGCTTCTTGAAAGGAAAGATGTAACTCTGTGAGATGAATTAACAGAACACAGAGCAGTTTCTCAGAAAGCTTCTTTCCAGTTTTGAACGGAAGATATTTCCTTTTTCACCATAGCCCTCTATGGGCTTCCAAATATCCCTTTGCCAATTCCACAAGAACAGCCTTAGCGAAAGACTTCTTGAAGGGAAAGATGTAACTCTGTGAGATGAATTTACAGAACGCAGAGCAGTTTCTCAGAAAGCTTCTTTCCAGTTTTGAACGGAAGATATTTCCTTTTTCACCATAGCCCTCTATGGGCTTCCAAATATCCCTTTGCCAATTCCACAAGAACAGCCTTAGCGAAAGGCTTCTTGAAGGGAAAGATGTAACTCTGTGAGATGAATTAACAGAACACAGAGCAGTTTCTCAGGAAGCTTCTTTCCAGTTTTGAACGGAAGATATTTCCTTTTTCACCATAGCCCTCTATGGGCTTCCAAATATCCCTTTGCCAATTCCACAAGAAGAGCCTTAGCGAAAGGCTTCTTGAAGGGAAAGATGGAACTCTGTGAGATGAATTAACAGAACACAGAGCAGTTTCTCAGAAAGCTTCTTTCCAGTTTTGAACGGAAGATATTTCCTTTTTCACCATAGCCCTCTATGGGCTTCCAAATATCCCTTTGCCAATTCCACAAGAACAGCCTTAGCGAAAGGCTTCTTGAAGGGAAAGATGTAACTCTGTGAGATGAATTTACAGAACACAGAGCAGTTTCTCAGAAAGCTTCTTTCCAGTTTTCAACGGAAGATATTTCCTTTTTCACCATAGCCCTCTATGGGCTTCCAAATATCCCTTTGCCAATTCCACAAGAACAGCCTTAGCGAAAGGCTTCTTGAAGGGAAAGATGTAACTCTGTTAGATGAATTAACAGAACACAGAGCAGTTTCTCAGAAAGCTTCTTTCCAGTTTTGAACGGAAGATATTTCCTTTTTCACCATAGCCCTCTATGGGCTTCCAAATATCCCTTTGCCAATTCCACAAGAACAGCCTTAGCGAAAGACTTCTTGAAGGGAAAGATGTAACTCTGTGAGATGAATTTACAGAACACAGAGCAGTTTCTCAGAAAGCTTCTTTCCAGTTTTCAACGGAAGATATTTCCTTTTTCACCATAGCCCTCTATGGGCTTCCAAATATCCCTTTTCCAATTCCACAAGAACAGCCTTAGCGAAAGGCTTCTTGAAGGGAAAGATGTAACTCTGTGAGATGAATTAACAGAACACAGAGCAGTTTCTCAGAAAGCTTCTTTCCACTTTTGAACGGAAGATATTTCCTTTTTCACCATAGCCCTCAATGGTCTTCCAAATATCCCTTTGCCAATTCCACAAGAAGAGCCTTAGCGAAAGGCTTCTTGAAGGGAAACATGTAACTCTGTGAGATGAATTAACAGAACACAGAGCAGTTTCTCAGAAAGCTTCTTTCCAGTTTTGAACGGAAGATATTTCCTTTTTCACCATAGCCCTCTATGGGCTTCCAAATATCCCTTTGCCAATTCCACAAGAACAGCCTTAGCGAAAGGCTTCTTGAAGGGAAAGATGTAACTCTGTGAGATGAATTAACAGAACACAGAGCAGTTTCTCAGAAAGCTTCTTTCCAGTTTTGAACGGAAGATATTTCCTTTTTCACCATAGCCCTCTATGGGCTTCCAAATACCCCTTTGCCAATTGCACAAGAACAGCCTTAGCGAAAGGCTTCTTGAAGGGAAAGATGTAACTCTGTGAGATGAATTAACAGAAAACAGAGCAGTTTCTCAGAAAGCTTCTTTCCAGTTTTGAACGGAAGATATTTCCTTTTTCACCATAGCCCTCTATGGGCTTCCATATATCCCTTTGCCAATTCCACAAGAACAGCCTTAGGGAAAGGCTTCTTGAAGGGAAAGATGTAACTCTGTGAGATGAATTAACAGAACACAGAGCAGTTTCTCAGAAAGCTTCTTTCCAGTTTTCAACGGAAGATATTTCCTTTTTCACCATAGCCCTCTATGGGCTTCCAAATATCCCTTTGCCAATTCCACAAGAACAGCCTTAGCGAAAGGCTTCTTGAAGTTAAAGATGTAACTCTGTGAAATGAATTAACAGAACACAGAGCAGTTTCTCAGAAAGCTTCTTTCCAGTTTTGAACGGAAGATATTTCCTTTTTCACCATAGCCCTCTATGGTCTTCCAAATATCCCTTTGCCAATTCCACAAGAACAGCCTTAGCGAAAGGCTTCTTGAAGGGAAAGAGGTAACTCTGTGAGATGAATTAACAGAATATAGAACAGTTTCTCAGAAAGCTTCTTTCCAGTTTTGAACCGAAGATATTTCCTTTTTCACCATAGCCCTCTATGGGCTTCCAAATATCCCTTTGCCAACTCCACAAGAACAGCCTTAGCGAAAGGCTTCTTAAAGGGAAAGATGTAACTCTGTGAGATGAATTAACAGAACACAGAGCAGTTTCTCAGAAAGCTTGTTTCCAGTTTTGAACGGAAGTTATTTCCTTTTTCACCATAGCCCTCTATGGCCTTCCAAATATCCCTTTGCCAATTCCACAAGAACAGCCTTAGCGAAAGGCTTCTTGAAGGGAAAGATGTAACTCTGTGAGATGAATTAACAGAACACAGAGCAGTTTCTCAGGAAGCTTCTTTCCAGTTTTGAACGGAAGATATTTCCTTTTTCACCATAGCCCTCTATGGGCTTCCAAATATCCCTTTGCCAATTCCACAAGAAGAGCCTTAGCGAAAGGCTTCTTGAAGGGAAAGATGTAACTCTGTGAGATGAATTAACAGAACACAGAGCAGTTTCTCAGAAAGCTTCTTTCCAGTTTTGAAGGGAAGATATTTCCTTTTTCACCATAGCCCTCTATGGGCTTCCAAATATCCCTTTGCCAATTCCACAAGAACAGCCTTAGCGAAAGGCTTCTTGAAGGGAAAGATGTTACTCTGTGAGATGAATTAACAGAACATAGAGCAGTTTCTCAGAAAGCTTCTTTCCAGTTTTGAAGGGAAGATATTTCCTTTTTCACCATAGCCCTCTATGGGCTTCCATATATCCCTTTGCCAATTCCACAAGAACAGCCTTAGCGAAAGGCTTCTTGAAAGGAAAGATGTAACTCTGTGAGATGAATTAACAGAACACAGAGCAGTTTCTCAGAAAGCTTCTTTCCAGTTTTGAACGGAAGATATTTCCTTTTTCACCATAGCCCTCTATGGGCTTCCAAATATCCCTTTCCCAATTCCACAAGAACAGCCTTAGCGAAAGACTTCTTGAAGGGAAAGATGTAACTCTGTGAGATGAATTTACAGAACGCAGAGCAGTTTCTCAGAAAGCTTCTTTCCAGTTTTGAACGGAAGATATTTCCTTTTTCACCATAGCCCTCTATGGGCTTCCAAATATCCCTTTGCCAATTCCACAAGAACAGCCTTAGCGAAAGGCTTCTTGAAGGGAAAGATGTAACTCTGTGAGATGAATTAACAGAACACAGAGCAGGTTCTCAGAAAGCTTCTTTCCAGTTTTGAACGGAAGATATTTCCTTTTTCACCATAGCCCTCTTTGGGCTTCCAAATATCTCTTTGCCAATTCTACAAGAACAGCCTTAGCGGAAGGCTTCTTGAAGGGAAAGATGTAACTCTGTGAGATGAATTAACAGAACACAGAGCAGTTTCTCAGAAAGCTTGTTTCCAGTTTTGAACGGAAGTTATTTCCTTTTTCACCATAGCCCTCTATGGGCTTCCAAATATCCCTTTGCCAATTCCACAAGAACAGCCTTAGCGAAAGGCTTCTTGAAGGGAAAGATGTAACTCTGTGAGATGAATTAACAGAACACAGAGCAGTTTCTCAGGAAGCTTCTTTCCACTTTTGAACGGAAGATATTTCCTTTTTCACCATAGCCCTCTATGGGCTTCCAAATATCCCTTTGCCAATTCCACAAGAAGAGCCTTAGCGAAAGGCTTCTTGAAGGGAAAGATGGAACTCTGTGAGATGAATTAACAGAACACAGAGCAGTTTCTCAGAAAGCTTCTTTCCAGTTTTGAACGGAAGATATTTCCTTTTTCACCATAGCCCTCTATGGGCTTCCAAATATCCCTTTGCCAATTCCACAAGAACAGCCTTAGCGAAAGGCTTCTTGAAGGGAAAGATGTAACTCTGTGAGATGAATTTACAGAACACAGAGCAGTTTCTCAGAAAGCTTCTTTCCAGTTTTGAACGGAAGATATTTCCTTTTTCACCATAGCCCTCTATGGGCTTCCAAATATCCCTTTGCCAATTCCACAAGAACAGCCTTAGCGAAAGGCTTCTTGAAGGGAAAGATGTAACTCTGTTAGATGAATTAACAGAACACAGAGCAGTTTCTCAGAAAGCTTCTTTCCAGTTTTGAACGGAAGATATTTCCTTTTTCACCATAGCCCTCTATGGGCTTCCAAATATCCCTTTGCCAATTCCACAAGAACAGCCTTAGCGAAAGACTTCTTGAAGGGAAAGATGTAACTCTGTGAGATGAATTTACAGAACACAGAGCAGTTTCTCAGAAAGCTTCTTTCCAGTTTTCAACGGAAGATATTTCCTTTTTCACCATAGCCCTCTATGGGCTTCCAAATATCCGTTTTCCAATTCCACAAGAACAGCCTTAGCGAAAGTCTTCTTGAAGGGAAAGATGTAACTCTGTGAGATGAATTAACAGAACACAGAGCAGTTTCTCAGAAAGCTTCTTTCCACTTTTGAACGGAAGATATTTCCTTTTTCACCATAGCCCTCAATGGTCTTCCAAATATCCCTTTGCCAATTCCACAAGAAGAGCCTTAGCGAAAGGCTTCTTGAAGGGAAACATGTAACTCTGTGAGATGAATTAACAGAACACAGAGCAGTTTCTCAGAAAGCTTCTTTCCAGTTTTGAACGGAAGATATTTCCTTTTTCACCATTGCCCTCTATGGGCTTCCAAATATCCCTTTGCCAATTCCACAAGAACAGCCTTAGCGAAAGGCTTCTTGAAGGGAAAGATGTAACTCTGTGAGATGAATTAACAGAACACAGAGCAGTTTCTCAGAAAGCTTCTTTCCAGTTTTGAACGGAAGATATTTCCTTTTTCACCATAGCCCTCTATGGGCTTCCAAATACCCCTTTGCCAATTGCACAAGAACAGCCTTAGCGAAAGGCTTCTTGAAGGGAAAGATGTAACTCTGTGAGATGAATTAACAGAACACAGAGCAGTTTCTCAGAAAGCTTCTTTCCAGTTTTGAACGGAAGATATTTCCTTTTTCACCATAGCCCTCTATGGGCTTCCATATATCCCTTTGCCAATTCCACAAGAACAGCCTTAGGGAAAGGCTTCTTGAAGGGAAAGATGTAACTCTGTGAGATGAATTAACAGAACACAGAGAAGTTTCTCAGAAAGCTTCTTTCCAGTTTTCAACGGAAGATATTTCCTTTTTCACCATAGCCCTCTATGGGCTTCCAAATATCCCTTTGCCAATTCCACAAGAACAGCCTTAGCGAAAGGCTTCTTGAAGTTAAAGATGTAACTCTGTGAAATGAATTAACAGAACACAGAGCAGTTTCTCAGAAAGCTTCTTTCCAGTTTTGAACGGAAGATATTTCCTTTTTCACCATAGCCCTCTATGGTCTTCCAAATATCCCTTTGCCAATTCCACAAGAACAGCCTTAGCGAAAGGCTTCTTGAAGGGAAAGAGGTAACTCTGTGAGATGAATTAACAGAATATAGAACAGTTTCTCAGAAAGCTTCTTTCCAGTTTTGAACCGAAGATATTTCCTTTTTCACCATAGCCCTCTCTGGGCTTCCAAATATCCCTTTGCCAACTCCACAAGAACAGCCTTAGCGAAAGGCTTCTTAAAGGGAAAGATGTAACTCTGTGAGATGAATTAACAGAACACAAAGCAGTTTCTCACTAAGCTTCTTTCCAGTTTTGAACGGAAGATATTTCCTTTTTCACCATAGCCCTCTATGGGCTTCCAAATATCCCTTTGCCAATTGCACAAGAACAGCCTTAGCGAAAGGCTTCTTCAAGGGAAAGATGTAACTCTGTGAGATGAATTAACAGAACACAGAGCAGTTTCTCAGAAAGCTTCTTTCCAGTTTTGAACGGAAGATATTTCCTTTTTCACCATAGCCCTCTATGGGCTTCCAAATATCCCTTTGCCAATTCCACAAGAACAGCCTTAGCGAAAGACTTCTTGAAGGGAAAGATGTAACTCTGTGAGATGAATTTACAGAACACAGAGCAGTTTCTCAGAAAGCTTCTTTCCAGTTTTCAACGGAAGATATTTCCTTTTTCACCATAGCCCTCTATGGGCTTCCAAATATCCCTTTTCCAATTCCACAAGAACAGCCTTAGCGAAAGGCTTCTTGAAGGGAAAGATGTAACTCTGTGAGATGAATTAACAGAACACAGAGCAGTTTCTCAGAAAGCTTCTTTCCACTTTTGAACGGAAGATATTTCCTTTTTCACCATAGCCCTCAATGGTCTTCCAAATATCCCTTTGCCAATTCCACAAGAAGAGCCTTAGCGAAAGGCTTCTTGAAGGGAAACATGTAACTCTGTGAGATGAATTAACAGAACACAGAGCAGTTTCTCAGAAAGCTTCTTTCCAGTTTTGAACGGAAGATATTTCCTTTTTCACCATAGCCCTCTATGGGCTTCCAAATATCCCTTTGCCAATTCCACAAGAACAGCCTTAGCGAAAGGCTTCTTGAAGGGAAAGATGTAACTCTGTGAGATGAATTAACAGAACACAGAGCAGTTTCTCAGAAAGCTTCTTTCCAGTTTTGAACGGAAGATATTTCCTTTTTCACCATAGCCCTCTATGGGCTTCCAAATACCCCTTTGCCAATTGCACAAGAACAGCCTTAGCGAAAGGCTTCTTGAAGGGAAAGATGTAACTCTGTGAGATGAATTAACAGAACACAGAGCAGTTTCTCAGAAAGCTTCTTTCCAGTTTTGAACGGAAGATATTTCCTTTTTCACCATAGCCCTCTATGGGCTTCCATATATCCCTTTGCCAATTCCACAAGAACAGCCTTAGGGAAAGGCTTCTTGAAGGGAAAGATGTAACTCTGTGAGATGAATTAACAGAACACAGAGCAGTTTCTCAGAAAGCTTCTTTCCAGTTTTCAACGGAAGATATTTCCTTTTTCACCATAGCCCTCTATGGGCTTCCAAATATCCCTTTGCCAATTCCACAAGAACAGCCTTAGCGAAAGGCTTCTTGAAGTTAAAGATGTAACTCTGTGAAATGAATTAACAGAACACAGAGCAGTTTCTCAGAAAGCTTCTTTCCAGTTTTGAACGGAAGATATTTCCTTTTTCACCATAGCCCTCTATGGTCTTCCAAATATCCCTTTGCCAATTCCACAAGAACAGCCTTAGCGAAAGGCTTCTTGAAGGGAAAGAGGTAACTCTGTGAGATGAATTAACAGAATATAGAACAGTTTCTCAGAAAGCTTCTTTCCAGTTTTGAACCGAAGATATTTCCTTTTTCACCATAGCCCTCTATGGGCTTCCAAATATCCCTTTGCCAACTCCACAAGAACAGCCTTAGCGAAAGGCTTCTTAAAGGGAAAGATGTAACTCTGTGAGATGAATTAACAGAACACAGAGCAGTTTCTCAGAAAGCTTGTTTCCAGTTTTGAACGGAAGTTATTTCCTTTTTCACCATAGCCCTCTATGGGCTTCCAAATATCCCTTTGCCAATTCCACAAGAACAGCCTTAGCGAAAGGCTTCTTGAAGGGAAAGATGTAACTCTTTGAGATGAATTAACAGAACACAGAGCAGTTTCTCAGGAAGCTTCTTTCCAGTTTTGAACGGAAGATATTTCCTTTTTCACCATAGCCCTCTATGGGCTTCCAAATATCCCTTTGCCAATTCCACAAGAAGAGCCTTAGCGAAAGGCTTCTTGAAGGGAAAGATGTAACTCTGTGAGATGAATTAACAGAACACAGAGCAGTTTCTCAGAAAGCTTCTTTCCAGTTTTGAACGGAAGATATTTCCTTTTTCACCATAGCCCTCTATGGGCTTCCAAATATCCCTTTGCCAATTCCACAAGAACAGCCTTAGCGAAAGGCTTCTTGAAGGGAAAGATGTTACTCTGTGAGATGAATTAACAGAACATAGAGCAGTTTCTCAGAAAGCTTCTTTCCAGTTTTGAAGGGAAGATATTTCCTTTTTCACCATAGCCCTCTATGGGCTTCCAAATATCCCTTTGCCAATTCCACAAGAAGAGCCTTAGCGAAAGGCTTCTTGAAGGAAAAGATATAACTCTGTGAGATGAATTAACAGAACACAGAGCAGTTTCTCAGAAAGCTTCTTTCCAGTTTTGAACGGAAGATATTTCCTTTTTCACCATAGCCCTCTTTGGGCTTCCAAATATCTCTTTGCCAATTCTACAAGAACAGCCTTAGCGGAAGGCTTCTTGAAGGGAAAGATGTAACTCTGTGAGATGAATTAACAGAACACAGAGCAGTTTCTCAGAAAGCTTGTTTCCAGTTTTGAACGGAAGTTATTTCCTTTTTCACCATAGCCCTCTATGGGCTTCCAAATATCCCTTTGCCAATTCCACAAGAACAGCCTTAGCGAAAGGCTTCTTGAAGGGAAAGATGTAACTCTGTGAGATGAATTAACAGAACACAGAGCAGTTTCTCAGGAAGCTTCTTTCCAGTTTTGAACGGAAGATATTTCCTTTTTCACCATAGCCCTCTATGGGCTTCCAAATATCCCTTTGCCAATTCCACAAGAAGAGCCTTAGCGAAAGGCTTCTTGAAGGGAAAGATGGAACTCTGTGAGATGAATTAACAGAACACAGAGCAGTTTCTCAGAAAGCTTCTTTCCAGTTTTGAACGGAAGATATTTCCTTTTTCACCATAGCCCTCTATGGGCTTCCAAATATCCCTTTGCCAATTCCACAAGAACAGCCTTAGCGAAAGGCTTCTTGAAGGGAAAGATGTAACTCTGTGAGATGAATTTACAGAACACAGAGCAGTTTCTCAGAAAGCTTCTTTCCAGTTTTGAACGGAAGATATTTCCTTTTTCACCATAGCCCTCTATGGGCTTCCAAATATCCCTTTGCCAATTCCACAAGAACAGCCTTAGCGAAAGGCTTCTTGAAGGGAAAGATGTAACTCTGTTAGATGAATTAACAGAACACAGAGCAGTTTCTCAGAAAGCTTCTTTCCAGTTTTGAACGGAAGATATTTCCTTTTTCACCATAGCCCTCTATGGGCTTCCAAATATCCCTTTGCCAATTCCACAAGAACAGCCTTAGCGAAAGACTTCTTGAAGGGAAAGATGTAACTCTGTGAGATGAATTTACAGAACACAGAGCAGTTTCTCAGAAAGCTTCTTTCCAGTTTTGAACGGAAGATATTTCCTTTTTCACCATAGCCCTCTATGGTCTTCCAAATATCCCTTTTCCAATTCCACAAGAACAGCCTTAGCGAAAGGCTTCTTGAAGGGAAAGATGTAACTCTGTGAGATGAATTAACAGAACACAGAGCAGTTTCTCAGAAAGCTTCTTTCCACTTTTGAACGGAAGATATTTCCTTTTTCACCATAGCCCTCAATGGTCTTCCAAATATCCCTTTGCCAATTCCACAAGAAGAGCCTTAGCGAAAGGCTTCTTGAAGGGAAAAATGTAACTCTGTGAGATGAATTAACAGAACACAGAGCAGTTTCTCAGAAAGCTTCTTTCCAGTTTTGAACGGAAGATATTTCCTTTTTCACCATAGCCCTCTATGGGCTTCCAAATATCCCTTTGCCAATTCCACAAGAACAGCCTTAGCGAAAGGCTTCTTGAAGGGAAAGATGTAACTCTGTGAGATGAATTAACAGAACACAGAGCAGTTTCTCAGAAAGCTTCTTTCCAGTTTTGAACGGAAGATATTTCCTTTTTCACCATAGCCCTCTATGGGCTTCCAAATACCCCTTTGCCAATTGCACAAGAACAGCCTTAGCGAAAGGCTTCTTGAAGGGAAAGATGTAACTCTGTGAGATGAATTAACAGAACACAGAGCAGTTTCTCAGAAAGCTTCTTTCCAGTTTTGAACGGAAGATATTTCCTTTTTCACCAGAGCCCTCTATGGGCTTCCATATATCCCTTTGCCAATTCCACAAGAACAGCCTTAGCGAAAGGCTTCTTGAAGGGAAAGATGTAACTCTGTGAGATGAATTAACAGAACACAGAGCAGTTTCTCAGAAAGCTTCTTTCCAGTTTTCAACGGAAGATATTTCCTTTTTCACCATAGCCCTCTATGGGCTTCCAAATATCCCTTTGCCAATTCCACAAGAACAGCCTTAGCGAAAGGCTTCTTGAAGTTAAAGATGTAACTCTGTGAAATGAATTAACAGAACACAGAGCAGTTTCTCACAAAGCTTCTTTCCAGTTTTGAACGGAAGATATTTCCTTTTTCACCATAGCCCTCTATGGTCTTCCAAATATCCCTTTGCCAATTCCACAAGAACAGCCTTAGCGAAAGGATTCTTGAAGGGAAAGAGGTAACTCTGTGAGATGAATTAACAGAATATAGAACAGTTTCTCAGAAAGCTTCTTTCCAGTTTTGAACGGAAGATATTTCCTTTTTCACCATTGCCCTCTATGGGCTTCCAAATATCCCTTTGCCAATTCTACAAGAACAGCCTTAGCGGAAGGCTTCTTGAAGGGAAAGATGTAACTCTGTGAGATGAATTAACAGAACACAGAGCAGTTTCTCAGAAAGCTTGTTTCCAGTTTTGAACGGAAGTTATTTCCTTTTTCACCATAGCCCTCTATGGGCTTCCAAATATCCCTTTGCCAATTCCACAAGAACAGCCTTAGCGAAAGGCTTCTTGAAGGGAAAGATGTAACTCTGTGAGATGAATTAACAGAACACAGAGCAGTTTCTCAGGAAGCTTCTTTCCAGTTTTGAACGGAAGATATTTCCTTTTTCACCATAGCCCTCTATGGGCTTCCAAATATCCCTTTGCCAATTCCACAAGAAGAGCCTTAGCGAAAGGCTTCTTGAAGGGAAAGATGGAACTCTGTGAGATGAATTAACAGAACACAGAGCAGTTTCTCAGAAAGCTTCTTTCCAGTTTTGAACGGAAGATATTTCCTTTTTCACCATAGCCCTCTATGGGCTTCCAAATATCCCTTTGCCAATTCCACAAGAACAGCCTTAGCGAAAGGCTTCTTGAAGGGAAAGATGTAACTCTGTGAGATGAATTTACAGAACACAGAGCAGTTTCTCAGAAAGCTTCTTTCCAGTTTTGAACGGAAGATATTTCCTTTTTCACCATAGCCCTCTATGGGCTTCCAAATATCCCTTTGCCAATTCCACAAGAACAGCCTTAGCGAAAGGCTTCTTGAAGGGAAAGATGTAACTCTGTTAGATGAATTAACAGAACACAGAGCAGTTTCTCAGAAAGCTTCTTTCCAGTTTTGAACGGAAGATATTTCCTTTTTCACCATAGCCCTCTATGGGCTTCCAAATATCCCTTTGCCAATTCCACAAGAACAGCCTTAGCGAAAGACTTCTTGAAGGGAAAGATGTAACTCTGTGAGATGAATTTACAGAACACAGAGCAGTTTCTCAGAAAGCTTCTTTCCAGTTTTCAACGGAAGATATTTCCTTTTTCACCATAGCCCTCTATGGGCTTCCAAATATCCCTTTTCCAATTCCACAAGAACAGCCTTAGCGAAAGGCTTCTTGAAGGGAAAGATGTAACTCTGTGAGATGAATTAACAGAACACAGAGCAGTTTCTCAGAAAGCTTCTTTCCACTTTTGAACGGAAGATATTTCCTTTTTCACCATAGCCCTCAATGGTCTTCCAAATATCCCTTTGCCAATTCCACAAGAAGAGCCTTAGCGAAAGGCTTCTTGAAGGGAAACATGTAACTCTGTGAGATGAATTAACAGAACACAGAGCAGTTTCTCAGAAAGCTTCTTTCCAGTTTTGAACGGAAGATATTTCCTTTTTCACCATAGCCCTCTATGGGCTTCCAAATATCCCTTTGCCAATTCCACAAGAACAGCCTTAGCGAAAGGCTTCTTGAAGGGAAAGATGTAACTCTGTGAGATGAATTAACAGAACACAGAGCAGTTTCTCAGAAAGCTTCTTTCCAGTTTTGAACGGAAGATATTTCCTTTTTCACCATAGCCCTCTATGGGCTTCCAAATACCCCTTTGCCAATTGCACAAGAACAGCCTTAGCGAAAGGCTTCTTGAAGGGAAAGATGTAACTCTGTGAGATGAATTAACAGAAAACAGAGCAGTTTCTCAGAAAGCTTCTTTCCAGTTTTGAACGGAAGATATTTCCTTTTTCACCATAGCCCTCTATGGGCTTCCATATATCCCTTTGCCAATTCCACAAGAACAGCCTTAGGGAAAGGCTTCTTGAAGGGAAAGATGTAACTCTGTGAGATGAATTAACAGAACACAGAGCAGTTTCTCAGAAAGCTTCTTTCCAGTTTTCAACGGAAGATATTTCCTTTTTCACCATAGCCCTCTATGGGCTTCCAAATATCCCTTTGCCAATTCCACAAGAACAGCCTTAGCGAAAGGCTTCTTGAAGTTAAAGATGTAACTCTGTGAAATGAATTAACAGAACACAGAGCAGTTTCTCAGAAAGCTTCTTTCCAGTTTTGAACGGAAGATATTTCCTTTTTCACCATAGCCCTCTATGGTCTTCCAAATATCCCTTTGCCAATTCCACAAGAACAGCCTTAGCGAAAGGCTTCTTGAAGGGAAAGAGGTAACTCTGTGAGATGAATTAACAGAATATAGAACAGTTTCTCAGAAAGCTTCTTTCCAGTTTTGAACCGAAGATATTTCCTTTTTCACCATAGCCCTCTATGGGCTTCCAAATATCCCTTTGCCAACTCCACAAGAACAGCCTTAGCGAAAGGCTTCTTAAAGGGAAAGATGTAACTCTGTGAGATGAATTAACAGAACACAGAGCAGTTTCTCAGAAAGCTTGTTTCCAGTTTTGAACGGAAGTTATTTCCTTTTTCACCATAGCCCTCTATGGGCTTCCAAATATCCCTTTGCCAATTCCACAAGAACAGCCTTAGCGAAAGGCTTCTTGAAGGGAAAGATGTAACTCTGTGAGATGAATTAACAGAACACAGAGCAGTTTCTCAGGAAGCTTCTTTCCAGTTTTGAACGGAAGATATTTCCTTTTTCACCATAGCCCTCTATGGGCTTCCAAATATCCCTTTGCCAATTCCACAAGAAGAGCCTTAGCGAAAGGCTTCTTGAAGGGAAAGATGTAACTCTGTGAGATGAATTAACAGAACACAGAGCAGTTTCTCAGAAAGCTTCTTTCCAGTTTTGAAGGGAAGATATTTCCTTTTTCACCATAGCCCTCTATGGGCTTCCAAATATCCCTTTGCCAATTCCACAAGAACAGCCTTAGCGAAAGGCTTCTTGAAGGGAAAGATGTTACTCTGTGAGATGAATTAACAGAACATAGAGCAGTTTCTCAGAAAGCTTCTTTCCAGTTTTGAAGGGAAGATATTTCCTTTTTCACCATAGCCCTCTATGGGCTTCCATATATCCCTTTGCCAATTCCACAAGAACAGCCTTAGCGAAAGGCTTCTTGAAAGGAAAGATGTAACTCTGTGAGATGAATTAACAGAACACAGAGCAGTTTCTCAGAAAGCTTCTTTCCAGTTTTGAACGGAAGATATTTCCTTTTTCACCATAGCCCTCTATGGGCTTCCAAATATCCCTTTCCCAATTCCACAAGAACAGCCTTAGCGAAAGACTTCTTGAAGGGAAAGATGTAACTCTGTGAGATGAATTTACAGAACGCAGAGCAGTTTCTCAGAAAGCTTCTTTCCAGTTTTGAACGGAAGATATTTCCTTTTTCACCATAGCCCTCTATGGGCTTCCAAATATCCCTTTGCCAATTCCACAAGAACAGCCTTAGCGAAAGGCTTCTTGAAGGGAAAGATGTAACTCTGTGAGATGAATTAACAGAACACAGAGCAGGTTCTCAGAAAGCTTCTTTCCAGTTTTGAACGGAAGATATTTCCTTTTTCACCATAGCCCTCTTTGGGCTTCCAAATATCTCTTTGCCAATTCTACAAGAACAGCCTTAGCGGAAGGCTTCTTGAAGGGAAAGATGTAACTCTGTGAGATGAATTAACAGAACACAGAGCAGTTTCTCAGAAAGCTTGTTTCCAGTTTTGAACGGAAGTTATTTCCTTTTTCACCATAGCCCTCTATGGGCTTCCAAATATCCCTTTGCCAATTCCACAAGAACAGCCTTAGCGAAAGGCTTCTTGAAGGGAAAGATGTAACTCTGTGAGATGAATTAACAGAACACAGAGCAGTTTCTCAGGAAGCTTCTTTCCACTTTTGAACGGAAGATATTTCCTTTTTCACCATAGCCCTCTATGGGCTTCCAAATATCCCTTTGCCAATTCCACAAGAAGAGCCTTAGCGAAAGGCTTCTTGAAGGGAAAGATGTAACTCTGTGAGATGAATTAACAGAACACAGAGCAGTTTCTCAGAAAGCTTCTTTCCAGTTTTGAACGGAAGATATTTCCTTTTTCACCATAGCCCTCTATGGGCTTCCAAATATCCCTTTGCCAATTCCACAAGAACAGCCTTAGCGAAAGGCTTCTTGAAGGGAAAGATGTAACTCTGTGAGATGAATTTACAGAACACAGAGCAGTTTCTCAGAAAGCTTCTTTCCAGTTTTGAACGGAAGATATTTCCTTTTTCACCATAGCCCTCTATGGGCTTCCAAATATCCCTTTGCCAATTCCACAAGAACAGCCTTAGCGAAAGGCTTCTTGAAGGGAAAGATGTAACTCTGTTAGATGAATTAACAGAACACAGAGCAGTTTCTCAGAAAGCTTCTTTCCAGTTTTGAACGGAAGATATTTCCTTTTTCACCATAGCCCTCTATGGGCTTCCAAATATCCCTTTGCCAATTCCACAAGAACAGCCTTAGCGAAAGACTTCTTGAAGGGAAAGATGTAACTCTGTGAGATGAATTTACAGAACACAGAGCAGTTTCTCAGAAAGCTTCTTTCCAGTTTTCAACGGAAGATATTTCCTTTTTCACCATAGCCCTCTATGGGCTTCCAAATATCCGTTTTCCAATTCCACAAGAACAGCCTTAGCGAAAGTCTTCTTGAAGGGAAAGATGTAACTCTGTGAGATGAATTAACAGAACACAGAGCAGTTTCTCAGAAAGCTTCTTTCCACTTTTGAACGGAAGATATTTCCTTTTTCACCATAGCCCTCAATGGTCTTCCAAATATCCCTTTGCCAATTCCACAAGAAGAGCCTTAGCGAAAGGCTTCTTGAAGGGAAACATGTAACTCTGTGAGATGAATTAACAGAACACAGAGCAGTTTCTCAGAAAGCTTCTTTCCAGTTTTGAACGGAAGATATTTCCTTTTTCACCATTGCCCTCTATGGGCTTCCAAATATCCCTTTGCCAATTCCACAAGAACAGCCTTAGCGAAAGGCTTCTTGAAGGGAAAGATGTAACTCTGTGAGATGAATTAACAGAACACAAAGCAGTTTCTCAGGAAGCTTCTTTCCAGTTTTGAACGGAAGATATTTCCTTTTTCACCATAGCCCTCTATGGGCTTCCAAATATCCCTTTGCCAATTGCACAAGAACAGCCTTAGCGAAAGGCTTCTTGAAGGGAAAGATGTAACTCTGTGAGATGAATTAACAGAACACAGAGCAGTTTCTCAGAAAGCTTCTTTCCAGTTTTGAACGGAAGATATTTCCTTTTTCACCATAGCCCTCTATGGGCTTCCAAATACCCCTTTGCCAATTGCACAAGAACAGCCTTAGCGAAAGGCTTCTTGAAGGGAAAGATGTAACTCTATGAGATGAATTAACAGAACACAGAGCAGTTTCTCAGAAAGCTTCTTTCCAGTTTTGAACGGAAGATATTTCCTTTTTCACCATAGCCCTCTATGGGCTTCCAAATATCCCTTTGCCAATTCCACAAGAAGAGCCTTAGCGAAAGGCTTCTTGAAGGAAAAGATGTAACTCTGTGAGATGAATTAACAGAACACAGAGCAGTTTCTCAGAAAGCTTCTTTCCAGTTTTGAACGGAAGATATTTCCTTTTTCACCATAGCCCTCTTTGGGCTTCCAAATATCTCTTTGCAAATTCTACAAGAACAGCCTTAGCGGAAGGCTTCTTGAAGGCAAAGATGTAACTCTGTGAGATGAATTAACAGAACACAGAGCAGTTTCTCAGAAAGCTTCTTTCCAGTTTTGAACGGAAGATATTTCCTTTTTCACCATAGCCCTCTATGGGCTTCCATATATCCCTTTGCCAATTCCACAAGAACAGCCTTAGGGAAAGGCTTCTTGAAGGGAAAGATGTAACTCTGTGAGATGAATTAACAGAACACAGAGCAGTTTCTCAGAAAGCTTCTTTCCAGTTTTCAACGGAAGATATTTCCTTTTTCACCATAGCCCTCTATGGGCTTCCAAATATCCCTTTGCCAATTCCACAAGAACAGCCTTAGCGAAAGGCTTCTTGAAGTTAAAGATGTAACTCTGTGAAATGAATTAACAGAACGCAGAGCAGTTTCTCAGAAAGCTTCTTTCCAGTTTTGAACGGAAGATATTTCCTTTTTCACCATAGCGCTCTATGGTCTTCCAAATATCCCTTTGCCAATTCCACAAGAACAGCCTTAGCGAAAGGCTTCTTGAAGGGAAAGAGGTAACTCTGTGAGATGAATTAACAGAATATAGAACAGTTTCTCAGAAAGCTTCTTTCCAGTTTTGAACCGAAGATATTTCCTTTTTCACCATAGCCCTCTATGGGCTTCCAAATATCCCTTTGCCAACTCCACAAGAACAGCCTTAGCGAAAGGCTTCTTAAAGGGAAAGATGTAACTCTGTGAGATGAATTAACAGAACACAGAGCAGTTTCTCAGAAAGCTTGTTTCCAGTTTTGAACGGAAGTTATTTCCTTTTTCACCATAGCCCTCTATGGGCTTCCAAATATCCCTTTGCCAATTCCACAAGAACAGCCTTAGCGAAAGGCTTCTTGAAGGGAAAGATGTAACTCTGTGAGATGAATTAACAGAACACAGAGCAGTTTCTCAGGAAGCTTCTTTCCAGTTTTGAACGGAAGATATTTCCTTTTTCACCATAGCCCTCTATGGGCTTCCAAATATCCCTTTGCCAATTCCACAAGAAGAGCCTTAGCGAAAGGCTTCTTGAAGGGAAAGATGTAACTCTGTGAGATGAATTAACAGAACACAGAGCAGTTTCTCAGAAAGCTTCTTTCCAGTTTTGAAGGGAAGATATTTCCTTTTTCACCATAGCCCTCTATGGGCTTCCAAATATCCCTTTGCCAATTCCACAAGAACAGCCTTAGCGAAAGGCTTCTTGAAGGGAAAGATGTTACTCTGTGAGATGAATTAACAGAACATAGAGCAGTTTCTCAGAAAGCTTCTTTCCAGTTTTGAAGGGAAGATATTTCCTTTTTCACCATAGCCCTCTATGGGCTTCCAAATATCCCTTTGCCAATTCCACAAGAAGAGCCTTAGCGAAAGGCTTCTTTAAGGAAAAGATATAACTCTGTGAGATGAATTAACAGAACACAGAGCAGTTTCTCAGAAAGCTTCTTTCCAGTTTTGAACGGAAGATATTTCCTTTTTCACCATAGCCCTCTTTGGGCTTCCAAATATCTCTTTGCAAATTCTACAAGAACAGCCTTAGCGGAAGGCTTCTTGAAGGGAAAGATGTAACTCTGTGAGATGAATTAACAGAACACAGAGCAGTTTCTCAGAAAGCTTCTTTCCAGTTTTGAACGGAAGATATTTCCTTTTTCACCATAGCCCTCTATGGGCTTCCATATATCCCTTTGCCAATTCCACAAGAACAGCCTTAGCGAAAGGCTTCTTGAAAGGAAAGATGTAACTCTGTGAGATGAATTAACAGAACACAGAGCAGTTTCTCAGAAAGCTTCTTTCCAGTTTTGAACGGAAGATATTTCCTTTTTCACCATAGCCCTCTATGGGCTTCCAAATATCCCTTTCCCAATTCCACAAGAACAGCCTTAGCGAAAGACTTCTTGAAGGGAAAGATGTAACTCTGTGAGATGAATTTACAGAACGCAGAGCAGTTTCTCAGAAAGCTTCTTTCCAGTTTTGAACGGAAGATATTTCCTTTTTCACCATAGCCCTCTATGGGCTTCCAAATATCCCTTTGCCAATTCCACAAGAACAGCCTTAGCGAAAGGCTTCTTGAAGGGAAAGATGTAACTCTGTGAGATGAATTAACAGAACACAGAGCAGTTTCTCAGAAAGCTTCTTTCCAGTTTTGAACGGAAGATATTTCCTTTTTCACCATAGCCCTCTTTGGGCTTCCAAATATCTCTTTGCCAATTCTACAAGAACAGCCTTAGCGGAAGGCTTCTTGAAGGGAAAGATGTAACTCTGTGAGATGAATTAACAGAACACAGAGCAGTTTCTCAGAAAGCTTGTTTCCAGTTTTGAACGGAAGTTATTTCCTTTTTCACCATAGCCCTCTATGGGCTTCCAAATATCCCTTTGCCAATTCCACAAGAACAGCCTTAGCGAAAGGCTTCTTGAAGGGAAAGATGTAACTCTGTGAGATGAATTAACAGAACACAGAGCAGTTTCTCAGGAAGCTTCTTTCCACTTTTGAACGGAAGATATTTCCTTTTTCACCATAGCCCTCTATGGGCTTCCAAATATCCCTTTGCCAATTCCACAAGAAGAGCCTTAGCGAAAGGCTTCTTGAAGGGAAAGATGGAACTCTGTGAGATGAATTAACAGAACACAGAGCAGTTTCTCAGAAAGCTTCTTTCCAGTTTTGAACGGAAGATATTTCCTTTTTCACCATAGCCCTCTATGGGCTTCCAAATATCCCTTTGCCAATTCCACAAGAACAGCCTTAGCGAAAGGCTTCTTGAAGGGAAAGATGTAACTCTGTGAGATGAATTTACAGAACACAGAGCAGTTTCTCAGAAAGCTTCTTTCCAGTTTTGAACGGAAGATATTTCCTTTTTCACCATAGCCCTCTATGGGCTTCCAAATATCCCTTTGCCAATTCCACAAGAACAGCCTTAGCGAAAGGCTTCTTGAAGGGAAAGATGTAACTCTGTTAGATGAATTAACAGAACACAGAGCAGTTTCTCAGAAAGCTTCTTTCCAGTTTTGAACGGAAGATATTTCCTTTTTCACCATAGCCCTCTATGGGCTTCCAAATATCCCTTTGCCAATTCCACCAGAACAGCCTTAGCGAAAGACTTCTTGAAGGGAAAGATGTAACTCTGTGAGATGAATTTACAGAACACAGAGCAGTTTCTCAGAAAGCTTCTTTCCAGTTTTCAACGGAAGATATTTCCTTTTTCACCATAGCCCTCTATGGGCTTCCAAATATCCCTTTTCCAATTCCACAAGAACAGCCTTAGCGAAAGTCTTCTTGAAGGGAAAGATGTAACTCTGTGAGATGAATTAACAGAACACAGAGCAGTTTCTCAGAAAGCTTCTTTCCACTTTTGAACGGAAGATATTTCCTTTTTCACCATAGCCCTCAATGGTCTTCCAAATATCCCTTTGCCAATTCCACAAGAAGAGCCTTAGCGAAAGGCTTCTTGAAGGGAAACATGTAACTCTGTGAGATGAATTAACAGAACACAGAGCAGTTTCTCAGAAAGCTTCTTTCCAGTTTTGAACGGAAGATATTTCCTTTTTCACCATTGCCCTCTATGGGCTTCCAAATATCCCTTTGCCAATTCCACAAGAACAGCCTTAGCGAAAGGCTTCTTGAAGGGAAAGATGTAACTCTGTGAGATGAATTAACAGAACACAGAGCAGTTTCTCAGGAAGCTTCTTTCCAGTTTTGAACGGAAGATATTTCCTTTTTCACCATAGCCCTCTATGGGCTTCCATATATCCCTTTGCCAATTCCACAAGAACAGCCTTAGTGAAAGGCTTCTTGAAGGGAAAGATGTAACTCTGTGAGATGAATTAACAGAACACAGAGCAGTTTCTCAGAAAGCTTCTTTCCAGTTTTCAACGGAAGATATTTCCTTTTTCACCATAGCCCTCTATGGGCTTCCAAATATCCCTTTGCCAATTCCACAAGAACAGCCTTAGCGAAAGGCTTCTTGAAGTTAAAGATGTAACTCTGTGAAATGAATTAACAGAACGCAGAGCAGTTTCTCAGAAAGCTTCTTTCCAGTTTTGAACGGAAGATATTTCCTTTTTCACCATAGCGCTCTATGGTCTTCCAAATATCCCTTTGCCAATTCCACAAGAACAGCCTTAGCGAAAGGCTTCTTGAAGGGAAAGAGGTAACTCTGTGAGATGAATTAACAGAATATAGAACAGTTTCTCAGAAAGCTTCTTTCCAGTTTTGAACCGAAGATATTTCCTTTTTCACCATAGCCCTCTATGGGCTTCCAAATATCCCTTTGCCAACTCCACAAGAACAGCCTTAGCGAAAGGCTTCTTAAAGGGAAAGATGTAACTCTGTGAGATGAATTAACAGAACACAGAGCAGTTTCTCAGAAAGCTTGTTTCCAGTTTTGAACGGAAGTTATTTCCTTTTTCACCATAGCCCTCTATGGGCTTCCAAATATCCCTTTGCCAATTCCACAAGAACAGCCTTAGCGAAAGGCTTCTTGAAGGGAAAGATGTAACTCTGTGAGATGAATTAACAGAACACAGAGCAGTTTCTCAGGAAGCTTCTTTCCAGTTTTGAACGGAAGATATTTCCTTTTTCACCATAGCCCTCTATGGGCTTCCAAATATCCCTTTGCCAATTCCACAAGAAGAGCCTTAGCGAAAGGCTTCTTGAAGGGAAAGATGTAACTCTGTGAGATGAATTAACAGAACACAGAGCAGTTTCTCAGAAAGCTTCTTTCCAGTTTTGAAGGGAAGATATTTCCTTTTTCACCATAGCCCTCTATGGGCTTCCAAATATCCCTTTGCCAATTCCACAAGAACAGCCTTAGCGAAAGGCTTCTTGAAGGGAAAGATGTTACTCTGTGAGATGAATTAACAGAACATAGAGCAGTTTCTCAGAAAGCTTCTTTCCAGTTTTGAAGGGAAGATATTTCCTTTTTCACCATAGCCCTCTATGGGCTTCCAAATATCCCTTTGCCAATTCCACAAGAAGAGCCTTAGCGAAAGGCTTCTTGAAGGAAAAGATATAACTCTGTGAGATGAATTAACAGAACACAGAGCAGTTTCTCAGAAAGCTTCTTTCCAGTTTTGAACGGAAGATATTTCCTTTTTCACCATAGCCCTCTTTGGGCTTCCAAATATCTCTTTGCAAATTCTACAAGAACAGCCTTAGCGGAAGGCTTCTTGAAGGGAAAGATGTAACTCTGTGAGATGAATTAACAGAACACAGAGCAGTTTCTCAGAAAGCTTCTTTCCAGTTTTGAACGGAAGATATTTCCTTTTTCACCATAGCCCTCTATGGGCTTCCATATATCCCTTTGCCAATTCCACAAGAACAGCCTTAGCGAAAGGCTTCTTGAAAGGAAAGATGTAACTCTGTGAGATGAATTAACAGAACACAGAGCAGTTTCTCAGAAAGCTTCTTTCCAGTTTTGAACGGAAGATATTTCCTTTTTCACCATAGCCCTCTATGGGCTTCCAAATATCCCTTTCCCAATTCCACAAGAACAGCCTTAGCGAAAGACTTCTTGAAGGGAAAGATGTAACTCTGTGAGATGAATTTACAGAACGCAGAGCAGTTTCTCAGAAAGCTTCTTTCCAGTTTTGAACGGAAGATATTTCCTTTTTCACCATAGCCCTCTATGGGCTTCCAAATATCCCTTTGCCAATTCCACAAGAACAGCCTTAGCGAAAGGCTTCTTGAAGGGAAAGATGTAACTCTGTGAGATGAATTAACAGAACACAGAGCAGGTTCTCAGAAAGCTTCTTTCCAGTTTTGAACGGAAGATATTTCCTTTTTCACCATAGCCCTCTTTGGGCTTCCAAATATCTCTTTGCCAATTCTACAAGAACAGCCTTAGCGGAAGGCTTCTTGAAGGGAAAGATGTAACTCTGTGAGATGAATTAACAGAACACAGAGCAGTTTCTCAGAAAGCTTGTTTCCAGTTTTGAACGGAAGTTATTTCCTTTTTCACCATAGCCCTCTATGGGCTTCCAAATATCCCTTTGCCAATTCCACAAGAACAGCCTTAGCGAAAGGCTTCTTGAAGGGAAAGATGTAACTCTGTGAGATGAATTAACAGAACACAGAGCAGTTTCTCAGGAAGCTTCTTTCCACTTTTGAACGGAAGATATTTCCTTTTTCACCATAGCCCTCTATGGGCTTCCAAATATCCCTTTGCCAATTGCACAAGAAGAGCCTTAGCGAAAGGCTTCTTGAAGGGAAAGATGGAACTCTGTGAGATGAATTAACAGAACACAGAGCAGTTTCTCAGAAAGCTTCTTTCCAGTTTTGAACGGAAGATATTTCCTTTTTCACCATAGCCCTCTATGGGCTTCCAAATATCCCTTTGCCAATTCCACAAGAACAGCCTTAGCGAAAGGCTTCTTGAAGGGAAAGATGTAACTCTGTGAGATGAATTTACAGAACACAGAGCAGTTTCTCAGAAAGCTTCTTTCCAGTTTTGAACGGAAGATATTTCCTTTTTCACCATAGCCCTCTATGGGCTTCCAAATATCCCTTTGCCAATTCCACAAGAACAGCCTTAGCGAAAGGCTTCTTGAAGGGAAAGATGTAACTCTGTTAGATGAATTAACAGAACACAGAGCAGTTTCTCAGAAAGCTTCTTTCCAGTTTTGAACGGAAGATATTTCCTTTTTCACCATAGCCCTCTATGGGCTTCCAAATATCCCTTTGCCAATTCCACAAGAACAGCCTTAGCGAAAGACTTCTTGAAGGGAAAGATGTAACTCTGTGAGATGAATTTACAGAACACAGAGCAGTTTCTCAGAAAGCTTCTTTCCAGTTTTCAACGGAAGATATTTCCTTTTTCACCATAGCCCTCTATGGGCTTCCAAATATCCGTTTTCCAATTCCACAAGAACAGCCTTAGCGAAAGTCTTCTTGAAGGGAAAGATGTAACTCTGTGAGATGAATTAACAGAACACAGAGCAGTTTCTCAGAAAGCTTCTTTCCACTTTTGAACGGAAGATATTTCCTTTTTCACCATAGCCCTCAATGGTCTTCCAAATATCCCTTTGCCAATTCCACAAGAAGAGCCTTAGCGAAAGGCTTCTTGAAGGGAAACATGTAACTCTGTGAGATGAATTAACAGAACACAGAGCAGTTTCTCAGAAAGCTTCTTTCCAGTTTTGAACGGAAGATATTTCCTTTTTCACCATTGCCCTCTATGGGCTTCCAAATATCCCTTTGCCAATTCCACAAGAACAGCCTTAGCGAAAGGCTTCTTGAAGGGAAAGATGTAACTCTGTGAGATGAATTAACAGAACACAGAGCAGTTTCTCAGAAAGCTTCTTTCCAGTTTTGAACGGAAGATATTTCCTTTTTCACCATAGCCCTCTATGGGCTTCCAAATACCCCTTTGCCAATTGCACAAGAACAGCCTTAGCGAAAGGCTTCTTGAAGGGAAAGATGTAACTCTGTGAGATGAATTAACAGAACACAGAGCAGTTTCTCAGAAAGCTTCTTTCCAGTTTTGAACGGAAGATATTTCCTTTTTCACCATAGCCCTCTATGGGCTTCCATATATCCCTTTGCCAATTCCACAAGAACAGCCTTAGGGAAAGGCTTCTTGAAGGGAAAGATGTAACTCTGTGAGATGAATTAACAGAACACAGAGAAGTTTCTCAGAAAGCTTCTTTCCAGTTTTCAACGGAAGATATTTCCTTTTTCACCATAGCCCTCTATGGGCTTCCAAATATCCCTTTGCCAATTCCACAAGAACAGCCTTAGCGAAAGGCTTCTTGAAGTTAAAGATGTAACTCTGTGAAATGAATTAACAGAACACAGAGCAGTTTCTCAGAAAGCTTCTTTCCAGTTTTGAACGGAAGATATTTCCTTTTTCACCATAGCCCTCTATGGTCTTCCAAATATCCCTTTGCCAATTCCACAAGAACAGCCTTAGCGAAAGGCTTCTTGAAGGGAAAGAGGTAACTCTGTGAGATGAATTAACAGAATATAGAACAGTTTCTCAGAAAGCTTCTTTCCAGTTTTGAACCGAAGATATTTTCTTTTTCACCATAGCCCTCTATGGGCTTCCAAATATCCCTTTGCCAACTCCACAAGAACAGCCTTAGCGAAAGGCTTCTTAAAGGGAAAGATGTAACTCTGTGAGATGAATTAACAGAACACAAAGCAGTTTCTCAGGAAGCTTCTTTCCATTTTTGAACGGAAGATATTTCCTTTTTCACCATAGCCCTCTATGGGCTTCCAAATATCCCTTTGCCAATTGCACAAGAACAGCCTTAGCGAAAGGCTTCTTGAAGGGAAAGATGTACCTCTGTGAGATGAATTAACAGAACACAGAGCAGTTTCTCAGAAAGCTTCTTTCCAGTTTTGAACGGAAGATATTTCCTTTTTCACCATAGCCCTCTATGGGCTTCCAAATATCCCTTTGCCAATTCCACAAGAAGAGCCTTAGCGAAAGGCTTCTTGAAGGAAAAGATGTAACTCTGTGAGATGAATTAACAGAACACAGAGCAGTTTCTCAGAAAGCTTCTTTCCAGTTTTGAATGGAAGATATTTCCTTTTTCACCATAGCCCTCTTTGGGCTTCCAAATATCTCTTTGCAAATTCTACAAGAACAGCCTTAGCGGAAGGCTTCTTGAAGGCAAAGATGTAACTCTGTGAGATGAATTAACAGAACACAGAGCAGTTTCTCAGAAAGCTTCTTTCCAGTTTTGAACGGAAGATATTTCCTTTTTCACCATAGCCCTCTATGGGCTTCCATATATCCCTTTGCCAATTCCACAAGAACAGCCTTAGGGAAAGGCTTCTTGAAGGGAAAGATGTAACTCTGTGAGATGAATTAACAGAACACAGAGCAGTTTCTCAGAAAGCTTCTTTCCAGTTTTGAACGGAAGATATTTCCTTTTTCACCATAGCCCTCTATGGGCTTCCAAATATCCCTTTGCCAATTCCACAAGAACAGCCTTAGCGAAAGGCTTCTTGAAGTTAAAGATGTAACTCTGTGAAATGAATTAACAGAACGCAGAGCAGTTTCTCAGAAAGCTTCTTTCCAGTTTTGAACGGAAGATATTTCCTTTTTCACCATAGCCCTCTATGGTCTTCCAAATATCCCTTTGCCAATTCCACAAGAACAGCCTTAGCGAAAGGCTTCTTGAAGGGAAAGAGGTAACTCTGTGAGATGAATTAACAGAATATAGAACCGTTTCTCAGAAAGCTTCTTTCCAGTTTTGAACCGAAGATATTTCCTTTTTCACCATAGCCCTCTATGGGCTTCCAAATATCCCTTTGCCAACTCCACAAGAACAGCCTTAGCGAAAGGCTTCTTAAAGGGAAAGATGTAACTCTGTGAGATGAATTAACAGAACACAGAGCAGTTTCTCAGAAAGCTTGTTTCCAGTTTTGAACGGAAGTTATTTCCTTTTTCACCATAGCCCTCTATGGGCTTCCAAATATCCCTTTGCCAATTCCACAAGAACAGCCTTAGCGAAAGGCTTCTTGAAGGGAAAGATGTAACTCTGTGAGATGAATTAACAGAACACAGAGCAGTTTCTCAGGAAGCTTCTTTCCAGTTTTGAACGGAAGATATTTCCTTTTTCACCATAGCCCTCTATGGGCTTCCAAATATCCCTTTGCCAATTCCACAAGAAGAGCCTTAGCGAAAGGCTTCTTGAAGGGAAAGATGGAACTCTGTGAGATGAATTAACAGAACACAGAGCAGTTTCTCAGAAAGCTTCTTTCCAGTTTTGAACGGAAGATATTTCCTTTTTCACCATAGCCCTCTATGGGCTTCCAAATATCCCTTTGCCAATTCCACAAGAACAGCCTTAGCGAAAGGCTTCTTGAAGGGAAAGATGTAACTCTGTGAGATGAATTTACAGAACACAGAGCAGTTTCTCAGAAAGCTTCTTTCCAGTTTTGAACGGAAGATATTTCCTTTTTCACCATAGCCCTCTATGGGCTTCCAAATATCCCTTTGCCAATTCCACAAGAACAGCCTTAGCGAAAGGCTTCTTGAAGGGAAAGATGTAACTCTGTTAGATGAATTAACAGAACACAGAGCAGTTTCTCAGAAAGCTTCTTTCCAGTTTTGAACGGAAGATATTTCCTTTTTCACCATAGCCCTCTATGGGCTTCCAAATATCCCTTTGCCAATTCCACAAGAACAGCCTTAGCGAAAGACTTCTTGAAGGGAAAGATGTAACTCTGTGAGATGAATTTACAGAACACAGAGCAGTTTCTCAGAAAGCTTCTTTCCAGTTTTGAACGGAAGATATTTCCTTTTTCACCATAGCCCTCTATGGGCTTCCAAATATCCCTTTTCCAATTCCACAAGAACAGCCTTAGCGAAAGGCTTCTTGAAGGGAAAGATGTAACTCTGTGAGATGAATTAACAGAACACAGAGCAGTTTCTCAGAAAGCTTCTTTCCACTTTTGAACGGAAGATATTTCCTTTTTCACCATAGCCCTCAATGGTCTTCCAAATATCCCTTTGCCAATTCCACAAGAAGAGCCTTAGCGAAAGGCTTCTTGAAGGGAAACATGTAACTCTGTGAGATGAATTAACAGAACACAGAGCAGTTTCTCAGAAAGCTTCTTTCCAGTTTTGAACGGAAGATATTTCCTTTTTCACCATAGCCCTCTATGGGCTTCCAAATATCCCTTTGCCAATTCCCCAAGAACAGCCTTAGCGAAAGGCTTCTTGAAGGGAAAGATGTAACTCTGTGAGATGAATTAACAGAACAGAGAGCTGTTTTTCAGAAACCTTCTTTCCAGTTTTGAACGGAAGATATTTCCTTTTTCACCATAGCCCTCTATGGGCTTCCAAATATCCTTTTGCCAATTCCACAAGAACAGCCTTAGCGAAAGGTTTCTTGAAGGGAAAGATGTAACTCTGTGAGACGAATTAATAGAAAACGGAGTAGTTTCTCAGAAAGCTTCTTTCCAGTTTTGAACGGAAGATATTTCCTTTTTCACCATAGCCCTCTATGGGCTTCCAAATATCCCTTTGCCAATTCCACAAGAACAGCCTTAGCGAAAGGCTTCTTGAAGGGAAAGATGTAACTCTGTGAGATGAATTAACAGAACACAGAGCAGTTTCTCAGAAAGCGTCTTTCCAGTTTTGAACGGAAGATATTTCCTTTTTCACCATAGCCCTCTATGGGCTTCCAAATATCCCTTTGCCAATTCCACAAGAACAGCCTTAGCGAAAGGCTTCTTGAAGGGAAAGATGTAACTCTGTGAGATGAATTAACAGAACACAGAATAGTTTCTCAGAAAGCTTCTTTCCAGTTTTGAACGGAAGATATTTCCTTTTTCACCATAGCCCTCTATGGGCTTCGAAATATCCCTCTGCCAATTCCACAAGAACAGCCTTAGCGAAAGGCTTCTTGAAGGGAAAGATGTAACTCTGTGAGATGAATTAACAGAACACAGAGCAGTTTCTCAGAAAGCTTCTTTCCAGTTTTGAACGGAAGATATTTCCTTTTTCACCAGAGCCCTCTATGGGCTTCCAAATATCCCTTTGCCAATTCCACAAGAACAGCCTTAGCGAAAGGCTTCTTGAAGGGAAACATGTAACTCTGTGAGATGAATTAACAGAACACAGAGCAGTTTCTCAGAAAGCTTCTTTCCAGTTTTGAACGGAAGATATTTCCTTTTTCACCATAGCCCTCTATGGGCTTCCAAATATCCCTTTGCCAATTGCACAAGAACAGCCTTAGCGAAAGGCTTCTTGAAGGGAAAGATGTAACTCTGTGAGATGAATTAACAGAACACAGAGCAGTTTCTCAGAAAGCTTCTTTCCAGTTTTGAACGGAAGATATTTCCTTTTTCACCATAGCCCTCTATGGGCTTCCAAATACCCCTTTGCCAATTGCACAAGAACAGCCTTAGCGAAAGGCTTCTTGAAGGGAAAGATGTAACTCTGTGAGATGAATTAACAGAACACAGAGCAGTTTCTCAGAAAGCTTCTTTCCAGTTTTGAACGGAAGATATTTCCTTTTTCACCATAGCCCTCTATGGGCTTCCAAATATCCCTTTGCCAATTCCACAAGAACAGCCTTAGCGAAAGGCTTCTTGAAGGGAAAGATGTAATTCTGTGAGATGAATTAACAGAACACAGAGCAGTTTCTCAGAAAGCTTCTTTCCAGTTTTGAACGGAAGATATTTCCTTTTTCACCATAGCCCTCTTTGGGCTTCCAAATATCTCTTTGCCAATTCCACAAGAACAGCCTTAGCGCAAGGCTTCTTGAAGGGAAAGATGTAACACTGTGAGATGAATTAACAGAACACAGAGCAGTTTCTCAGAAAGCTTCTTTCCAGTTTTGAACGGAAGATATTTCCTTTTTCACCATAGCCCTCTATGGGCTTCCAAATATCCCTTTGCCAATTCCACAAGAACAGACTTAGAGAAAGGCTTCTTGAAGGGAAAGATGTAACTCTGTGAGATGAATTAACAGAACACAGATTAGTTTCACAGAAAGCTTCCTTCCAGTTTTGAACGGAAGATATTTCCTTTTTCACCATAGCCCTCTATGGGCTTCCAAATATCCCTTAGCCAATTGCACAAGAACAGCCTTAGCGAAACGCTTCTTGAAGGGAAAGATGTAACTCTGTTAGATGAATTAACAGAACACAGGGCAGTTTCTCAGAAAGCTTCTTTCCAGTTTTGAACGGAAGATATTTCCTTTTTCACCATAGCCCTCTATGGGCTTCCAAATATCCCTTTGCCAATTGCACAAGAACAGCCTTAGCGAAAGGCTTCTTGAAGGGAAAGATGTAACTCTGTGAGACGAATTAACGGAACACAGAGCAGTTTCTCAGAAAGCTTCTTTCCAGTTTTGAACGGAAGATATTTCCTTTTTCACCATAGCCCTCTATGGCCTTCCAAATATCCCGTTGCCAATTCCACAAGAACAGCCTTACCGAAAGGCTTCTTGAAGGGAAAGATGTAACTCTGTGAGATGAATTAACAGAACACAGAGCAGTTTCTCAGAAAGCTTCTTTCCAGTTTTGAACGGAAGATATTTCCTTTTTCACCATAGCCCTCAATGGTCTTCCAAATATCCCTTTGCCAATTCCACAAGAAGAGCCTTAGCGAAAGGCTTCTTGAAGGGAAACATGTAACTCTGTGAGATGAATTAACAGAACACAGAGCAGGTTCTCAGAAAGCTTCTTTCCAGTTTTGAACGGAAGATATTTCCTTTTTCACCATAGCCCTCTATGGGCTTCCAAATATCCCTTTGCCAATTCCACAAGAACAGCCTTAGCGAAAGGCTTCTTGAAGGGAAAGATGTAACTCTGTGAGATGAATTAACAGAACACAGAGAAGTTTCTCAGAAAGCTTCTTTCCAGTTTTGAACGGAAGATATTTCCTTTTTCACCATAGCCCTCTATGGGCTTCCAAATACCCCTTTGCCAATTGCACAAGAACAGCCTTAGCGAAAGGCTTCTTGAAGGGAAAGATGTAACTCTGTGAGATGAATTAACAGAACACAGAGCAGTTTCTCAGAAAGCTTCTTTCCAGTTTTGAACGGAAGATATTTCCTTTTTCACCATAGCCCTCTATGGGCTTCCATATATCCCTTTGCCAATTCCACAAGAACAGCCTTAGGGAAAGGCTTCTTGAAGGGAAAGATGTAACTCTGTGAGATGAATTAACAGAACACAGAGCAGTTTCTCAGAAAGCTTCTTTCCAGTTTTCAACGGAAGATATTTCCTTTTTCACCATAGCCCTCTATGGGCTTCCAAATATCCCTTTGCCAATTCCACAAGAACAGCCTTAGCGAAAGGCTTCTTGAAGTTAAAGATGTAACTCTGTGAAATGAATTAACAGAACACAGAGCAGTTTCTCAGAAAGCTTCTTTCCAGTTTTGAACGGAAGATATTTCCTTTTTCACCATAGCCCTCTATGGTCTTCCAAATATCCCTTTGCCAATTCCACAAGAACAGCCTTAGCGAAAGGCTTCTTGAAGGGAAAGAGGTAACTCTGTGAGATGAATTAACAGAATATAGAACAGTTTCTCAGAAAGCTTCTTTCCAGTTTTGAACCGAAGATATTTCCTTTTTCACCATAGCCCTCTATGGGCTTCCAAATATCCCTTTGCCAACTCCACAAGAACAGCCTTAGCGAAAGGCTTCTTAAAGGGAAAGATGTAACTCTGTGAGATGAATTAACAGAACACAGAGCAGTTTCTCAGAAAGCTTGTTTCCAGTTTTGAACGGAAGTTATTTCCTTTTTCACCATAGCCCTCTATGGGCTTCCAAATATCCCTTTGCCAATTCCACAAGAACAGCCTTAGCGAAAGGCTTCTTGAAGGGAAAGATGTAACTCTGTGAGATGAATTAACAGAACACAGAGCAGTTTCTCAGGAAGCTTCTTTCCAGTTTTGAACGGAAGATATTTCCTTTTTCACCATAGCCCTCTATGGGCTTCCAAATATCCCTTTGCCAATTCCACAAGAAGAGCCTTAGCGAAAGGCTTCTTGAAGGGAAAGATGTAACTCTTTGAGATGAATTAACAGAACACAGAGCAGTTTCTCAGGAAGCTTCTTTCCAGTTTTGAACGGAAGATATTTCCTTTTTCACCATAGCCCTCTATGGGCTTCCAAATATCCCTTTGCCAATTCCACAAGAAGAGCCTTAGCGAAAGGCTTCTTGAAGGGAAAGATGTAACTCTGTGAGATGAATTAACAGAACACAGAGCAGTTTCTCAGAAAGCTTCTTTCCAGTTTTGAACGGAAGATATTTCCTTTTTCACCATAGCCCTCTATGGGCTTCCAAATATCCCTTTGCCAATTCCACAAGAACAGCCTTAGCGAAAGGCTTCTTGAAGGGAAAGATGTTACTCTGTGAGATGAATTAACAGAACATAGAGCAGTTTCTCAGAAAGCTTCTTTCCAGTTTTGAAGGGAAGATATTTCCTTTTTCACCATAGCCCTCTATGGGCTTCCAAATATCCCTTTGCCAATTCCACAAGAAGAGCCTTAGCGAAAGGCTTCTTGAAGGAAAAGATATAACTCTGTGAGATGAATTAACAGAACACAGAGCAGTTTCTCAGAAAGCTTCTTTCCAGTTTTGAACGGAAGATATTTCCTTTTTCACCATAGCCCTCTTTGGGCTTCCAAATATCTCTTTGCCAATTCTACAAGAACAGCCTTAGCGGAAGGCTTCTTGAAGGGAAAGATGTAACTCTGTGAGATGAATTAACAGAACACAGAGCAGTTTCTCAGAAAGCTTGTTTCCAGTTTTGAACGGAAGTTATTTCCTTTTTCACCATAGCCCTCTATGGGCTTCCAAATATCCCTTTGCCAATTCCACAAGAACAGCCTTAGCGAAAGGCTTCTTGAAGGGAAAGATGTAACTCTGTGAGATGAATTAACAGAACACAGAGCAGTTTCTCAGGAAGCTTCTTTCCAGTTTTGAACGGAAGATATTTCCTTTTTCACCATAGCCCTCTATGGGCTTCCAAATATCCCTTTGCCAATTCCACAAGAAGAGCCTTAGCGAAAGGCTTCTTGAAGGGAAAGATGGAACTCTGTGAGATGAATTAACAGAACACAGAGCAGTTTCTCAGAAAGCTTCTTTCCAGTTTTGAACGGAAGATATTTCCTTTTTCACCATAGCCCTCTATGGGCTTCCAAATATCCCTTTGCCAATTCCACAAGAACAGCCTTAGCGAAAGGCTTCTTGAAGGGAAAGATGTAACTCTGTGAGATGAATTTACAGAACACAGAGCAGTTTCTCAGAAAGCTTCTTTCCAGTTTTGAACGGAAGATATTTCCTTTTTCACCATAGCCCTCTATGGGCTTCCAAATATCCCTTTGCCAATTCCACAAGAACAGCCTTAGCGAAAGGCTTCTTGAAGGGAAAGATGTAACTCTGTTAGATGAATTAACAGAACACAGAGCAGTTTCTCAGAAAGCTTCTTTCCAGTTTTGAACGGAAGATATTTCCTTTTTCACCATAGCCCTCTATGGGCTTCCAAATATCCCTTTGCCAATTCCACAAGAACAGCCTTAGCGAAAGACTTCTTGAAGGGAAAGATGTAACTCTGTGAGATGAATTTACAGAACACAGAGCAGTTTCTCAGAAAGCTTCTTTCCAGTTTTGAACGGAAGATATTTCCTTTTTCACCATAGCCCTCTATGGTCTTCCAAATATCCCTTTTCCAATTCCACAAGAACAGCCTTAGCGAAAGGCTTCTTGAAGGGAAAGATGTAACTCTGTGAGATGAATTAACAGAACACAGAGCAGTTTCTCAGAAAGCTTCTTTCCACTTTTGAACGGAAGATATTTCCTTTTTCACCATAGCCCTCAATGGTCTTCCAAATATCCCTTTGCCAATTCCACAAGAAGAGCCTTAGCGAAAGGCTTCTTGAAGGGAAAAATGTAACTCTGTGAGATGAATTAACAGAATATAGAACAGTTTCTCAGAAAGCTTCTTTCCAGTTTTGAACGGAAGATATTTCCTTTTTCACCATAGCCCTCTATGGGCTTCCAAATATCCCTTTGCCAATTCCACAAGAACAGCCTTAGCGAAAGGCTTCTTGAAGGGAAAGATGTAACTCTGTGAGATGAATTAACAGAACACAGAGAAGTTTCTCAGAAAGCTTCTTTCCAGTTTTGAACGGAAGATATTTCCTTTTTCACCATAGCCCTCTATGGGCTTCCAAATATCCCTTTGCCAATTCCACAAGAACAGCCTTAGCGAAAGGCTTCTTGAAGGGAAAGATGTAACTCTGTGAGATGAATTAACAGAACACAGAGAAGTTTCTCAGAAAGCTTCTTTCCAGTTTTGAACGGAAGATATTTCCTTTTTCACCATAGCCCTCTATGGGCTTCCAAATACCCCTTTGCCAATTGCACAAGAACAGCCTTAGCGAAAGGCTTCTTGAAGGGAAAGATGTAACTCTGTGAGATGAATTAACAGAACACAGAGCAGTTTCTCAGAAAGCTTCTTTCCAGTTTTGAACGGAAGATATTTCCTTTTTCACCATAGCCCTCTATGGTCTTCCAAATATCCCTTTGCCAATTCCACAAGAACAGCCTTAGCGAAAGGCTTCTTGAAGGGAAAGAGGTAACTCTGTGAGATGAATTAACAGAATATAGAACAGTTTCTCAGAAAGCTTCTTTCCAGTTTTGAACCGAAGATATTTCCTTTTTCACCATAGCCCTCTCTGGGCTTCCAAATATCCCTTTGCCAACTCCACAAGAACAGCCTTAGCGAAAGGCTTCTTAAAGGGAAAGATGTAACTCTGTGAGATGAATTAACAGAACACAAAGCAGTTTCTCACTAAGCTTCTTTCCAGTTTTGAACGGAAGATATTTCCTTTTTCACCATAGCCCTCTATGGGCTTCCAAATATCCCTTTGCCAATTGCACAAGAACAGCCTTAGCGAAAGGCTTCTTCAAGGGAAAGATGTAACTCTGTGAGATGAATTAACAGAACACAGAGCAGTTTCTCAGAAAGCTTCTTTCCAGTTTTGAACGGAAGATATTTCCTTTTTCACCATAGCCCTCTATGGGCTTCCAAATATCCCTTTGCCAATTCCACAAGAACAGCCTTAGCGAAAGACTTCTTGAAGGGAAAGATGTAACTCTGTGAGATGAATTTACAGAACACAGAGCAGTTTCTCAGAAAGCTTCTTTCCAGTTTTCAACGGAAGATATTTCCTTTTTCACCATAGCCCTCTATGGGCTTCCAAATATCCCTTTTCCAATTCCACAAGAACAGCCTTAGCGAAAGGCTTCTTGAAGGGAAAGATGTAACTCTGTGAGATGAATTAACAGAACACAGAGCAGTTTCTCAGAAAGCTTCTTTCCACTTTTGAACGGAAGATATTTCCTTTTTCACCATAGCCCTCAATGGTCTTCCAAATATCCCTTTGCCAATTCCACAAGAAGAGCCTTAGCGAAAGGCTTCTTGAAGGGAAACATGTAACTCTGTGAGATGAATTAACAGAACACAGAGCAGTTTCTCAGAAAGCTTCTTTCCAGTTTTGAACGGAAGATATTTCCTTTTTCACCATAGCCCTCTATGGGCTTCCAAATATCCCTTTGCCAATTCCACAAGAACAGCCTTAGCGAAAGGCTTCTTGAAGGGAAAGATGTAACTCTGTGAGATGAATTAACAGAACACAGAGCAGTTTCTCAGAAAGCTTCTTTCCAGTTTTGAACGGAAGATATTTCCTTTTTCACCATAGCCCTCTATGGGCTTCCAAATACCCCTTTGCCAATTGCACAAGAACAGCCTTAGCGAAAGGCTTCTTGAAGGGAAAGATGTAACTCTGTGAGATGAATTAACAGAACACAGAGCAGTTTCTCAGAAAGCTTCTTTCCAGTTTTGAACGGAAGATATTTCCTTTTTCACCATAGCCCTCTATGGGCTTCCATATATCCCTTTGCCAATTCCACAAGAACAGCCTTAGGGAAAGGCTTCTTGAAGGGAAAGATGTAACTCTGTGAGATGAATTAACAGAACACAGAGCAGTTTCTCAGAAAGCTTCTTTCCAGTTTTCAACGGAAGATATTTCCTTTTTCACCATAGCCCTCTATGGGCTTCCAAATATCCCTTTGCCAATTCCACAAGAACAGCCTTAGCGAAAGGCTTCTTGAAGTTAAAGATGTAACTCTGTGAAATGAATTAACAGAACACAGAGCAGTTTCTCAGAAAGCTTCTTTCCAGTTTTGAACGGAAGATATTTCCTTTTTCACCATAGCCCTCTATGGTCTTCCAAATATCCCTTTGCCAATTCCACAAGAACAGCCTTAGCGAAAGGCTTCTTGAAGGGAAAGAGGTAACTCTGTGAGATGAATTAACAGAATATAGAACAGTTTCTCAGAAAGCTTCTTTCCAGTTTTGAACCGAAGATATTTCCTTTTTCACCATAGCCCTCTATGGGCTTCCAAATATCCCTTTGCCAACTCCACAAGAACAGCCTTAGCGAAAGGCTTCTTAAAGGGAAAGATGTAACTCTGTGAGATGAATTAACAGAACACAGAGCAGTTTCTCAGAAAGCTTGTTTCCAGTTTTGAACGGAAGTTATTTCCTTTTTCACCATAGCCCTCTATGGGCTTCCAAATATCCCTTTGCCAATTCCACAAGAACAGCCTTAGCGAAAGGCTTCTTGAAGGGAAAGATGTAACTCTGTGAGATGAATTAACAGAACACAGAGCAGTTTCTCAGGAAGCTTCTTTCCAGTTTTGAACGGAAGATATTTCCTTTTTCACCATAGCCCTCTATGGGCTTCCAAATATCCCTTTGCCAATTCCACAAGAAGAGCCTTAGCGAAAGGCTTCTTGAAGGGAAAGATGTAACTCTTTGAGATGAATTAACAGAACACAGAGCAGTTTCTCAGGAAGCTTCTTTCCAGTTTTGAACGGAAGATATTTCCTTTTTCACCATAGCCCTCTATGGGCTTCCAAATATCCCTTTGCCAATTCCACAAGAAGAGCCTTAGCGAAAGGCTTCTTGAAGGGAAAGATGTAACTCTGTGAGATGAATTAACAGAACACAGAGCAGTTTCTCAGAAAGCTTCTTTCCAGTTTTGAACGGAAGATATTTCCTTTTTCACCATAGCCCTCTATGGGCTTCCAAATATCCCTTTGCCAATTCCACAAGAACAGCCTTAGCGAAAGGCTTCTTGAAGGGAAAGATGTTACTCTGTGAGATGAATTAACAGAACATAGAGCAGTTTCTCAGAAAGCTTCTTTCCAGTTTTGAAGGGAAGATATTTCCTTTTTCACCATAGCCCTCTATGGGCTTCCAAATATCCCTTTGCCAATTCCACAAGAAGAGCCTTAGCGAAAGGCTTCTTGAAGGAAAAGATATAACTCTGTGAGATGAATTAACAGAACACAGAGCAGTTTCTCAGAAAGCTTCTTTCCAGTTTTGAACGGAAGATATTTCCTTTTTCACCATAGCCCTCTTTGGGCTTCCAAATATCTCTTTGCCAATTCTACAAGAACAGCCTTAGCGGAAGGCTTCTTGAAGGGAAAGATGTAACTCTGTGAGATGAATTAACAGAACACAGAGCAGTTTCTCAGAAAGCTTGTTTCCAGTTTTGAACGGAAGTTATTTCCTTTTTCACCATAGCCCTCTATGGGCTTCCAAATATCCCTTTGCCAATTCCACAAGAACAGCCTTAGCGAAAGGCTTCTTGAAGGGAAAGATGTAACTCTGTGAGATGAATTAACAGAACACAGAGCAGTTTCTCAGGAAGCTTCTTTCCAGTTTTGAACGGAAGATATTTCCTTTTTCACCATAGCCCTCTATGGGCTTCCAAATATCCCTTTGCCAATTCCACAAGAAGAGCCTTAGCGAAAGGCTTCTTGAAGGGAAAGATGGAACTCTGTGAGATGAATTAACAGAACACAGAGCAGTTTCTCAGAAAGCTTCTTTCCAGTTTTGAACGGAAGATATTTCCTTTTTCACCATAGCCCTCTATGGGCTTCCAAATATCCCTTTGCCAATTCCACAAGAACAGCCTTAGCGAAAGGCTTCTTGAAGGGAAAGATGTAACTCTGTGAGATGAATTTACAGAACACAGAGCAGTTTCTCAGAAAGCTTCTTTCCAGTTTTGAACGGAAGATATTTCCTTTTTCACCATAGCCCTCTATGGGCTTCCAAATATCCCTTTGCCAATTCCACAAGAACAGCCTTAGCGAAAGGCTTCTTGAAGGGAAAGATGTAACTCTGTTAGATGAATTAACAGAACACAGAGCAGTTTCTCAGAAAGCTTCTTTCCAGTTTTGAACGGAAGATATTTCCTTTTTCACCATAGCCCTCTATGGGCTTCCAAATATCCCTTTGCCAATTCCACAAGAACAGCCTTAGCGAAAGACTTCTTGAAGGGAAAGATGTAACTCTGTGAGATGAATTTACAGAACACAGAGCAGTTTCTCAGAAAGCTTCTTTCCAGTTTTGAACGGAAGATATTTCCTTTTTCACCATAGCCCTCTATGGTCTTCCAAATATCCCTTTTCCAATTCCACAAGAACAGCCTTAGCGAAAGGCTTCTTGAAGGGAAAGATGTAACTCTGTGAGATGAATTAACAGAACACAGAGCAGTTTCTCAGAAAGCTTCTTTCCACTTTTGAACGGAAGATATTTCCTTTTTCACCATAGCCCTCAATGGTCTTCCAAATATCCCTTTGCCAATTCCACAAGAAGAGCCTTAGCGAAAGGCTTCTTGAAGGGAAAAATGTAACTCTGTGAGATGAATTAACAGAACACAGAGCAGTTTCTCAGAAAGCTTCTTTCCAGTTTTGAACGGAAGATATTTCCTTTTTCACCATAGCCCTCTATGGGCTTCCAAATATCCCTTTGCCAATTCCACAAGAACAGCCTTAGCGAAAGGCTTCTTGAAGGGAAAGATGTAACTCTGTGAGATGAATTAACAGAACACAGAGCAGTTTCTCAGAAAGCTTCTTTCCAGTTTTGAACGGAAGATATTTCCTTTTTCACCATAGCCCTCTATGGGCTTCCAAATACCCCTTTGCCAATTGCACAAGAACAGCCTTAGCGAAAGGCTTCTTGAAGGGAAAGATGTAACTCTGTGAGATGAATTAACAGAACACAGAGCAGTTTCTCAGAAAGCTTCTTTCCAGTTTTGAACGGAAGATATTTCCTTTTTCACCAGAGCCCTCTATGGGCTTCCATATATCCCTTTGCCAATTCCACAAGAACAGCCTTAGGGAAAGGCTTCTTGAAGGGAAAGATGTAACTCTGTGAGATGAATTAACAGAACACAGAGCAGTTTCTCAGAAAGCTTCTTTCCAGTTTTCAACGGAAGATATTTCCTTTTTCACCATAGCCCTCTATGGGCTTCCAAATATCCCTTTGCCAATTCCACAAGAACAGCCTTAGCGAAAGGCTTCTTGAAGTTAAAGATGTAACTCTGTGAAATGAATTAACAGAACACAGAGCAGTTTCTCACAAAGCTTCTTTCCAGTTTTGAACGGAAGATATTTCCTTTTTCACCATAGCCCTCTATGGTCTTCCAAATATCCCTTTGCCAATTCCACAAGAACAGCCTTAGCGAAAGGATTCTTGAAGGGAAAGAGGTAACTCTGTGAGATGAATTAACAGAATATAGAACAGTTTCTCAGAAAGCTTCTTTCCAGTTTTGAACGGAAGATATTTCCTTTTTCACCATTGCCCTCTATGGGCTTCCAAATATCCCTTTGCCAATTCCACAAGAACAGCCTTAGCGAAAGGCTTCTTGAAGGGAAAGATGTAACTCTGTGAGATGAATTAACAGAACACAGAGCAGTTTCTCAGAAAGCTTGTTTCCAGTTTTGAACGGAAGTTATTTCCTTTTTCACCATAGCCCTCTATGGGCTTCCAAATATCCCTTTGCCAATTCCACAAGAACAGCCTTAGCGAAAGGCTTCTTGAAGGGAAAGATGTAACTCTGTGAGATGAATTAACAGAACACAGAGCAGTTTCTCAGGAAGCTTCTTTCCAGTTTTGAACGGAAGATATTTCCTTTTTCACCATAGCCCTCTATGGGCTTCCAAATATCCCTTTGCCAATTCCACAAGAAGAGCCTTAGCGAAAGGCTTCTTGAAGGGAAAGATGGAACTCTGTGAGATGAATTAACAGAACACAGAGCAGTTTCTCAGAAAGCTTCTTTCCAGTTTTGAACGGAAGATATTTCCTTTTTCACCATAGCCCTCTATGGGCTTCCAAATATCCCTTTGCCAATTCCACAAGAACAGCCTTAGCGAAAGGCTTCTTGAAGGGAAAGATGTAACTCTGTGAGATGAATTTACAGAACACAGAGCAGTTTCTCAGAAAGCTTCTTTCCAGTTTTGAACGGAAGATATTTCCTTTTTCACCATAGCCCTCTATGGGCTTCCAAATATCCCTTTGCCAATTCCACAAGAACAGCCTTAGCGAAAGGCTTCTTGAAGGGAAAGATGTAACTCTGTTAGATGAATTAACAGAACACAGAGCAGTTTCTCAGAAAGCTTCTTTCCAGTTTTGAACGGAAGATATTTCCTTTTTCACCATAGCCCTCTATGGGCTTCCAAATATCCCTTTGCCAATTCCACAAGAACAGCCTTAGCGAAAGACTTCTTGAAGGGAAAGATGTAACTCTGTGAGATGAATTTACAGAACACAGAGCAGTTTCTCAGAAAGCTTCTTTCCAGTTTTCAACGGAAGATATTTCCTTTTTCACCATAGCCCTCTATGGGCTTCCAAATATCCCTTTTCCAATTCCACAAGAACAGCCTTAGCGAAAGGCTTCTTGAAGGGAAAGATGTAACTCTGTGAGATGAATTAACAGAACACAGAGCAGTTTCTCAGAAAGCTTCTTTCCACTTTTGAACGGAAGATATTTCCTTTTTCACCATAGCCCTCAATGGTCTTCCAAATATCCCTTTGCCAATTCCACAAGAAGAGCCTTAGCGAAAGGCTTCTTGAAGGGAAACATGTAACTCTGTGAGATGAATTAACAGAACACAGAGCAGTTTCTCAGAAAGCTTCTTTCCAGTTTTGAACGGAAGATATTTCCTTTTTCACCATAGCCCTCTATGGGCTTCCAAATATCCCTTTGCCAATTCCACAAGAACAGCCTTAGCGAAAGGCTTCTTGAAGGGAAAGATGTAACTCTGTGAGATGAATTAACAGAACACAGAGCAGTTTCTCAGAAAGCTTCTTTCCAGTTTTGAACGGAAGATATTTCCTTTTTCACCATAGCCCTCTATGGGCTTCCAAATACCCCTTTGCCAATTGCACAAGAACAGCCTTAGCGAAAGGCTTCTTGAAGGGAAAGATGTAACTCTGTGAGATGAATTAACAGAAAACAGAGCAGTTTCTCAGAAAGCTTCTTTCCAGTTTTGAACGGAAGATATTTCCTTTTTCACCATAGCCCTCTATGGGCTTCCATATATCCCTTTGCCAATTCCACAAGAACAGCCTTAGGGAAAGGCTTCTTGAAGGGAAAGATGTAACTCTGTGAGATGAATTAACAGAACACAGAGCAGTTTCTCAGAAAGCTTCTTTCCAGTTTTCAACGGAAGATATTTCCTTTTTCACCATAGCCCTCTATGGGCTTCCAAATATCCCTTTGCCAATTCCACAAGAACAGCCTTAGCGAAAGGCTTCTTGAAGTTAAAGATGTAACTCTGTGAAATGAATTAACAGAACACAGAGCAGTTTCTCAGAAAGCTTCTTTCCAGTTTTGAACGGAAGATATTTCCTTTTTCACCATAGCCCTCTATGGTCTTCCAAATATCCCTTTGCCAATTCCACAAGAACAGCCTTAGCGAAAGGCTTCTTGAAGGGAAAGAGGTAACTCTGTGAGATGAATTAACAGAATATAGAACAGTTTCTCAGAAAGCTTCTTTCCAGTTTTGAACCGAAGATATTTCCTTTTTCACCATAGCCCTCTATGGGCTTCCAAATATCCCTTTGCCAACTCCACAAGAACAGCCTTAGCGAAAGGCTTCTTAAAGGGAAAGATGTAACTCTGTGAGATGAATTAACAGAACACAGAGCAGTTTCTCAGAAAGCTTGTTTCCAGTTTTGAACGGAAGTTATTTCCTTTTTCACCATAGCCCTCTATGGGCTTCCAAATATCCCTTTGCCAATTCCACAAGAACAGCCTTAGCGAAAGGCTTCTTGAAGGGAAAGATGTAACTCTGTGAGATGAATTAACAGAACACAGAGCAGTTTCTCAGGAAGCTTCTTTCCAGTTTTGAACGGAAGATATTTCCTTTTTCACCATAGCCCTCTATGGGCTTCCAAATATCCCTTTGCCAATTCCACAAGAAGAGCCTTAGCGAAAGGCTTCTTGAAGGGAAAGATGTAACTCTGTGAGATGAATTAACAGAACACAGAGCAGTTTCTCAGAAAGCTTCTTTCCAGTTTTGAAGGGAAGATATTTCCTTTTTCACCATAGCCCTCTATGGGCTTCCAAATATCCCTTTGCCAATTCCACAAGAACAGCCTTAGCGAAAGGCTTCTTGAAGGGAAAGATGTTACTCTGTGAGATGAATTAACAGAACATAGAGCAGTTTCTCAGAAAGCTTCTTTCCAGTTTTGAAGGGAAGATATTTCCTTTTTCACCATAGCCCTCTATGGGCTTCCATATATCCCTTTGCCAATTCCACAAGAACAGCCTTAGCGAAAGGCTTCTTGAAAGGAAAGATGTAACTCTGTGAGATGAATTAACAGAACACAGAGCAGTTTCTCAGAAAGCTTCTTTCCAGTTTTGAACGGAAGATATTTCCTTTTTCACCATAGCCCTCTATGGGCTTCCAAATATCCCTTTCCCAATTCCACAAGAACAGCCTTAGCGAAAGACTTCTTGAAGGGAAAGATGTAACTCTGTGAGATGAATTTACAGAACGCAGAGCAGTTTCTCAGAAAGCTTCTTTCCAGTTTTGAACGGAAGATATTTCCTTTTTCACCATAGCCCTCTATGGGCTTCCAAATATCCCTTTGCCAATTCCACAAGAACAGCCTTAGCGAAAGGCTTCTTGAAGGGAAAGATGTAACTCTGTGAGATGAATTAACAGAACACAGAGCAGGTTCTCAGAAAGCTTCTTTCCAGTTTTGAACGGAAGATATTTCCTTTTTCACCATAGCCCTCTTTGGGCTTCCAAATATCTCTTTGCCAATTCTACAAGAACAGCCTTAGCGGAAGGCTTCTTGAAGGGAAAGATGTAACTCTGTGAGATGAATTAACAGAACACAGAGCAGTTTCTCAGAAAGCTTGTTTCCAGTTTTGAACGGAAGTTATTTCCTTTTTCACCATAGCCCTCTATGGGCTTCCAAATATCCCTTTGCCAATTCCACAAGAACAGCCTTAGCGAAAGGCTTCTTGAAGGGAAAGATGTAACTCTGTGAGATGAATTAACAGAACACAGAGCAGTTTCTCAGGAAGCTTCTTTCCACTTTTGAACGGAAGATATTTCCTTTTTCACCATAGCCCTCTATGGGCTTCCAAATATCCCTTTGCCAATTCCACAAGAAGAGCCTTAGCGAAAGGCTTCTTGAAGGGAAAGATGGAACTCTGTGAGATGAATTAACAGAACACAGAGCAGTTTCTCAGAAAGCTTCTTTCCAGTTTTGAACGGAAGATATTTCCTTTTTCACCATAGCCCTCTATGGGCTTCCAAATATCCCTTTGCCAATTCCACAAGAACAGCCTTAGCGAAAGGCTTCTTGAAGGGAAAGATGTAACTCTGTGAGATGAATTTACAGAACACAGAGCAGTTTCTCAGAAAGCTTCTTTCCAGTTTTGAACGGAAGATATTTCCTTTTTCACCATAGCCCTCTATGGGCTTCCAAATATCCCTTTGCCAATTCCACAAGAACAGCCTTAGCGAAAGGCTTCTTGAAGGGAAAGATGTAACTCTGTTAGATGAATTAACAGAACACAGAGCAGTTTCTCAGAAAGCTTCTTTCCAGTTTTGAACGGAAGATATTTCCTTTTTCACCATAGCCCTCTATGGGCTTCCAAATATCCCTTTGCCAATTCCACAAGAACAGCCTTAGCGAAAGACTTCTTGAAGGGAAAGATGTAACTCTGTGAGATGAATTTACAGAACACAGAGCAGTTTCTCAGAAAGCTTCTTTCCAGTTTTCAACGGAAGATATTTCCTTTTTCACCATAGCCCTCTATGGGCTTCCAAATATCCGTTTTCCAATTCCACAAGAACAGCCTTAGCGAAAGTCTTCTTGAAGGGAAAGATGTAACTCTGTGAGATGAATTAACAGAACACAGAGCAGTTTCTCAGAAAGCTTCTTTCCACTTTTGAACGGAAGATATTTCCTTTTTCACCATAGCCCTCAATGGTCTTCCAAATATCCCTTTGCCAATTCCACAAGAAGAGCCTTAGCGAAAGGCTTCTTGAAGGGAAACATGTAACTCTGTGAGATGAATTAACAGAACACAGAGCAGTTTCTCAGAAAGCTTCTTTCCAGTTTTGAACGGAAGATATTTCCTTTTTCACCATTGCCCTCTATGGGCTTCCAAATATCCCTTTGCCAATTCCACAAGAACAGCCTTAGCGAAAGGCTTCTTGAAGGGAAAGATGTAACTCTGTGAGATGAATTAACAGAACACAGAGCAGTTTCTCAGAAAGCTTCTTTCCAGTTTTGAACGGAAGATATTTCCTTTTTCACCATAGCCCTCTATGGGCTTCCAAATACCCCTTTGCCAATTGCACAAGAACAGCCTTAGCGAAAGGCTTCTTGAAGGGAAAGATGTAACTCTGTGAGATGAATTAACAGAACACAGAGCAGTTTCTCAGAAAGCTTCTTTCCAGTTTTGAACGGAAGATATTTCCTTTTTCACCATAGCCCTCTATGGGCTTCCATATATCCCTTTGCCAATTCCACAAGAACAGCCTTAGGGAAAGGCTTCTTGAAGGGAAAGATGTAACTCTGTGAGATGAATTAACAGAACACAGAGAAGTTTCTCAGAAAGCTTCTTTCCAGTTTTCAACGGAAGATATTTCCTTTTTCACCATAGCCCTCTATGGGCTTCCAAATATCCCTTTGCCAATTCCACAAGAACAGCCTTAGCGAAAGGCTTCTTGAAGTTAAAGATGTAACTCTGTGAAATGAATTAACAGAACACAGAGCAGTTTCTCAGAAAGCTTCTTTCCAGTTTTGAACGGAAGATATTTCCTTTTTCACCATAGCCCTCTATGGTCTTCCAAATATCCCTTTGCCAATTCCACAAGAACAGCCTTAGCGAAAGGCTTCTTGAAGGGAAAGAGGTAACTCTGTGAGATGAATTAACAGAATATAGAACAGTTTCTCAGAAAGCTTCTTTCCAGTTTTGAACCGAAGATATTTTCTTTTTCACCATAGCCCTCTATGGGCTTCCAAATATCCCTTTGCCAACTCCACAAGAACAGCCTTAGCGAAAGGCTTCTTAAAGGGAAAGATGTAACTCTGTGAGATGAATTAACAGAACACAAAGCAGTTTCTCAGGAAGCTTCTTTCCATTTTTGAACGGAAGATATTTCCTTTTTCACCATAGCCCTCTATGGGCTTCCAAATATCCCTTTGCCAATTGCACAAGAACAGCCTTAGCGAAAGGCTTCTTGAAGGGAAAGATGTACCTCTGTGAGATGAATTAACAGAACACAGAGCAGTTTCTCAGAAAGCTTCTTTCCAGTTTTGAACGGAAGATATTTCCTTTTTCACCATAGCCCTCTATGGGCTTCCAAATATCCCTTTGCCAATTCCACAAGAAGAGCCTTAGCGAAAGGCTTCTTGAAGGAAAAGATGTAACTCTGTGAGATGAATTAACAGAACACAGAGCAGTTTCTCAGAAAGCTTCTTTCCAGTTTTGAATGGAAGATATTTCCTTTTTCACCATAGCCCTCTTTGGGCTTCCAAATATCTCTTTGCAAATTCTACAAGAACAGCCTTAGCGGAAGGCTTCTTGAAGGCAAAGATGTAACTCTGTGAGATGAATTAACAGAACACAGAGCAGTTTCTCAGAAAGCTTCTTTCCAGTTTTGAACGGAAGATATTTCCTTTTTCACCATAGCCCTCTATGGGCTTCCATATATCCCTTTGCCAATTCCACAAGAACAGCCTTAGGGAAAGGCTTCTTGAAGGGAAAGATGTAACTCTGTGAGATGAATTAACAGAACACAGAGCAGTTTCTCAGAAAGCTTCTTTCCAGTTTTGAACGGAAGATATTTCCTTTTTCACCATAGCCCTCTATGGGCTTCCAAATATCCCTTTGCCAATTCCACAAGAACAGCCTTAGCGAAAGGCTTCTTGAAGTTAAAGATGTAACTCTGTGAAATGAATTAACAGAACGCAGAGCAGTTTCTCAGAAAGCTTCTTTCCAGTTTTGAACGGAAGATATTTCCTTTTTCACCATAGCCCTCTATGGTCTTCCAAATATCCCTTTGCCAATTCCACAAGAACAGCCTTAGCGAAAGGCTTCTTGAAGGGAAAGAGGTAACTCTGTGAGATGAATTAACAGAATATAGAACCGTTTCTCAGAAAGCTTCTTTCCAGTTTTGAACCGAAGATATTTCCTTTTTCACCATAGCCCTCTATGGGCTTCCAAATATCCCTTTGCCAACTCCACAAGAACAGCCTTAGCGAAAGGCTTCTTAAAGGGAAAGATGTAACTCTGTGAGATGAATTAACAGAACACAGAGCAGTTTCTCAGAAAGCTTGTTTCCAGTTTTGAACGGAAGTTATTTCCTTTTTCACCATAGCCCTCTATGGGCTTCCAAATATCCCTTTGCCAATTCCACAAGAACAGCCTTAGCGAAAGGCTTCTTGAAGGGAAAGATGTAACTCTGTGAGATGAATTAACAGAACACAGAGCAGTTTCTCAGGAAGCTTCTTTCCAGTTTTGAACGGAAGATATTTCCTTTTTCACCATAGCCCTCTATGGGCTTCCAAATATCCCTTTGCCAATTCCACAAGAAGAGCCTTAGCGAAAGGCTTCTTGAAGGGAAAGATGGAACTCTGTGAGATGAATTAACAGAACACAGAGCAGTTTCTCAGAAAGCTTCTTTCCAGTTTTGAACGGAAGATATTTCCTTTTTCACCATAGCCCTCTATGGGCTTCCAAATATCCCTTTGCCAATTCCACAAGAACAGCCTTAGCGAAAGGCTTCTTGAAGGGAAAGATGTAACTCTGTGAGATGAATTTACAGAACACAGAGCAGTTTCTCAGAAAGCTTCTTTCCAGTTTTGAACGGAAGATATTTCCTTTTTCACCATAGCCCTCTATGGGCTTCCAAATATCCCTTTGCCAATTCCACAAGAACAGCCTTAGCGAAAGGCTTCTTGAAGGGAAAGATGTAACTCTGTTAGATGAATTAACAGAACACAGAGCAGTTTCTCAGAAAGCTTCTTTCCAGTTTTGAACGGAAGATATTTCCTTTTTCACCATAGCCCTCTATGGGCTTCCAAATATCCCTTTGCCAATTCCACAAGAACAGCCTTAGCGAAAGACTTCTTGAAGGGAAAGATGTAACTCTGTGAGATGAATTTACAGAACACAGAGCAGTTTCTCAGAAAGCTTCTTTCCAGTTTTGAACGGAAGATATTTCCTTTTTCACCATAGCCCTCTATGGGCTTCCAAATATCCCTTTTCCAATTCCACAAGAACAGCCTTAGCGAAAGGCTTCTTGAAGGGAAAGATGTAACTCTGTGAGATGAATTAACAGAACACAGAGCAGTTTCTCAGAAAGCTTCTTTCCACTTTTGAACGGAAGATATTTCCTTTTTCACCATAGCCCTCAATGGTCTTCCAAATATCCCTTTGCCAATTCCACAAGAAGAGCCTTAGCGAAAGGCTTCTTGAAGGGAAACATGTAACTCTGTGAGATGAATTAACAGAACACAGAGCAGTTTCTCAGAAAGCTTCTTTCCAGTTTTGAACGGAAGATATTTCCTTTTTCACCATAGCCCTCTATGGGCTTCCAAATATCCCTTTGCCAATTCCCCAAGAACAGCCTTAGCGAAAGGCTTCTTGAAGGGAAAGATGTAACTCTGTGAGATGAATTAACAGAACAGAGAGCTGTTTTTCAGAAACCTTCTTTCCAGTTTTGAACGGAAGATATTTCCTTTTTCACCATAGCCCTCTATGGGCTTCCAAATATCCTTTTGCCAATTCCACAAGAACAGCCTTAGCGAAAGGTTTCTTGAAGGGAAAGATGTAACTCTGTGAGACGAATTAATAGAAAACGGAGTAGTTTCTCAGAAAGCTTCTTTCCAGTTTTGAACGGAAGATATTTCCTTTTTCACCATAGCCCTCTATGGGCTTCCAAATATCCCTTTGCCAATTCCACAAGAACAGCCTTAGCGAAAGGCTTCTTGAAGGGAAAGATGTAACTCTGTGAGATGAATTAACAGAACACAGAGCAGTTTCTCAGAAAGCGTCTTTCCAGTTTTGAACGGAAGATATTTCCTTTTTCACCATAGCCCTCTATGGGCTTCCAAATATCCCTTTGCCAATTCCACAAGAACAGCCTTAGCGAAAGGCTTCTTGAAGGGAAAGATGTAACTCTGTGAGATGAATTAACAGAACACAGAATAGTTTCTCAGAAAGCTTCTTTCCAGTTTTGAACGGAAGATATTTCCTTTTTCACCATAGCCCTCTATGGGCTTCGAAATATCCCTCTGCCAATTCCACAAGAACAGCCTTAGCGAAAGGCTTCTTGAAGGGAAAGATGTAACTCTGTGAGATGAATTAACAGAACACAGAGCAGTTTCTCAGAAAGCTTCTTTCCAGTTTTGAACGGAAGATATTTCCTTTTTCACCAGAGCCCTCTATGGGCTTCCAAATATCCCTTTGCCAATTCCACAAGAACAGCCTTAGCGAAAGGCTTCTTGAAGGGAAACATGTAACTCTGTGAGATGAATTAACAGAACACAGAGCAGTTTCTCAGAAAGCTTCTTTCCAGTTTTGAACGGAAGATATTTCCTTTTTCACCATAGCCCTCTATGGGCTTCCAAATATCCCTTTGCCAATTGCACAAGAACAGCCTTAGCGAAAGGCTTCTTGAAGGGAAAGATGTAACTCTGTGAGATGAATTAACAGAACACAGAGCAGTTTCTCAGAAAGCTTCTTTCCAGTTTTGAACGGAAGATATTTCCTTTTTCACCATAGCCCTCTATGGGCTTCCAAATACCCCTTTGCCAATTGCACAAGAACAGCCTTAGCGAAAGGCTTCTTGAAGGGAAAGATGTAACTCTGTGAGATGAATTAACAGAACACAGAGCAGTTTCTCAGAAAGCTTCTTTCCAGTTTTGAACGGAAGATATTTCCTTTTTCACCATAGCCCTCTATGGGCTTCCAAATATCCCTTTGCCAATTCCACAAGAACAGCCTTAGCGAAAGGCTTCTTGAAGGGAAAGATGTAATTCTGTGAGATGAATTAACAGAACACAGAGCAGTTTCTCAGAAAGCTTCTTTCCAGTTTTGAACGGAAGATATTTCCTTTTTCACCATAGCCCTCTTTGGGCTTCCAAATATCTCTTTGCCAATTCCACAAGAACAGCCTTAGCGCAAGGCTTCTTGAAGGGAAAGATGTAACACTGTGAGATGAATTAACAGAACACAGAGCAGTTTCTCAGAAAGCTTCTTTCCAGTTTTGAACGGAAGATATTTCCTTTTTCACCATAGCCCTCTATGGGCTTCCAAATATCCCTTTGCCAATTCCACAAGAACAGACTTAGAGAAAGGCTTCTTGAAGGGAAAGATGTAACTCTGTGAGATGAATTAACAGAACACAGATTAGTTTCACAGAAAGCTTCCTTCCAGTTTTGAACGGAAGATATTTCCTTTTTCACCATAGCCCTCTATGGGCTTCCAAATATCCCTTAGCCAATTGCACAAGAACAGCCTTAGCGAAACGCTTCTTGAAGGGAAAGATGTAACTCTGTTAGATGAATTAACAGAACACAGGGCAGTTTCTCAGAAAGCTTCTTTCCAGTTTTGAACGGAAGATATTTCCTTTTTCACCATAGCCCTCTATGGGCTTCCAAATATCCCTTTGCCAATTGCACAAGAACAGCCTTAGCGAAAGGCTTCTTGAAGGGAAAGATGTAACTCTGTGAGACGAATTAACGGAACACAGAGCAGTTTCTCAGAAAGCTTCTTTCCAGTTTTGAACGGAAGATATTTCCTTTTTCACCATAGCCCTCTATGGCCTTCCAAATATCCCGTTGCCAATTCCACAAGAACAGCCTTACCGAAAGGCTTCTTGAAGGGAAAGATGTAACTCTGTGAGATGAATTAACAGAACACAGAGCAGTTTCTCAGAAAGCTTCTTTCCAGTTTTGAACGGAAGATATTTCCTTTTTCACCATAGCCCTCTATGGGCTTCCAAATATCCCTTTGCCAATTCCACAAGAACAGCCTTAACGAAAGGCTTCTTGAAGGGAAAGATGTAACTCTGTGAGATGATTTAACAGAACACAGAGCAGTTTCTCAGAAAGCTTCTTTCCAGTTTTGAACGGAAGATATTTCCTTTTTCACCATAGCCCTCTTTGGGCTTCCAAATATCCCTTTGCCAATTCCACAAGAACAGCCTTAGCGAAAGGCTTCTTGAAGGGAAAGATGTAACTCTGTGAGATGAATTAACAGAACACAGAGCAGTTTCTCAAAAAGCTTCTTTCCACTTTTGAACGGAAGATATTTCCTTTTTCACCATAGCCCTCAATGGTCTTCCAAATATCCCTTTGCCAATTCCACAAGAAGAGCCTTAGCGAAAGGCTTCTTGAAGGGAAACATGTAACTCTGTGAGATGAATTAACAGAACACAGAGCAGGTTCTCAGAAAGCTTCTTTCCAGTTTTGAACGGAAGATATTTCCTTTTTCACCATAGCCCTCTATGGGCTTCCAAATATCCCTTTGCCAATTCCACAAGAACAGCCTTAGCGAAAGGCTTCTTGAAGGGAAAGATGTAACTCTGTGAGATGAATTAACAGAACACAGAGAAGTTTCTCAGAAAGCTTCTTTCCAGTTTTGAACGGAAGATATTTCCTTTTTCACCATAGCCCTCTATGGGCTTCCAAATACCCCTTTGCCAATTGCACAAGAACAGCCTTAGCGAAAGGCTTCTTGAAGGGAAAGATGTAACTCTGTGAGATGAATTAACAGAACACAGAGCAGTTTCTCAGAAAGCTTCTTTCCAGTTTTGAACGGAAGATATTTCCTTTTTCACCATAGCCCTCTATGGTCTTCCAAATATCCCTTTGCCAATTCCACAAGAACAGCCTTAGCGAAAGGCTTCTTGAAGGGAAAGAGGTAACTCTGTGAGATGAATTAACAGAATATAGAACAGTTTCTCAGAAAGCTTCTTTCCAGTTTTGAACCGAAGATATTTCCTTTTTCACCATAGCCCTCTCTGGGCTTCCAAATATCCCTTTGCCAACTCCACAAGAACAGCCTTAGCGAAAGGCTTCTTAAAGGGAAAGATGTAACTCTGTGAGATGAATTAACAGAACACAAAGCAGTTTCTCACTAAGCTTCTTTCCAGTTTTGAACGGAAGATATTTCCTTTTTCACCATAGCCCTCTATGGGCTTCCAAATATCCCTTTGCCAATTGCACAAGAACAGCCTTAGCGAAAGGCTTCTTCAAGGGAAAGATGTAACTCTGTGAGATGAATTAACAGAACACAGAGCAGTTTCTCAGAAAGCTTCTTTCCAGTTTTGAACGGAAGATATTTCCTTTTTCACCATAGCCCTCTATGGGCTTCCAAATATCCCTTTGCCAATTCCACAAGAACAGCCTTAGCGAAAGACTTCTTGAAGGGAAAGATGTAACTCTGTGAGATGAATTTACAGAACACAGAGCAGTTTCTCAGAAAGCTTCTTTCCAGTTTTCAACGGAAGATATTTCCTTTTTCACCATAGCCCTCTATGGGCTTCCAAATATCCCTTTTCCAATTCCACAAGAACAGCCTTAGCGAAAGGCTTCTTGAAGGGAAAGATGTAACTCTGTGAGATGAATTAACAGAACACAGAGCAGTTTCTCAGAAAGCTTCTTTCCACTTTTGAACGGAAGATATTTCCTTTTTCACCATAGCCCTCAATTGTCTTCCAAATATCCCTTTGCCAATTCCACAAGAAGAGCCTTAGCGAAAGGCTTCTTGAAGGGAAACATGTAACTCTGTGAGATGAATTAACAGAACACAGAGCAGTTTCTCAGAAAGCTTCTTTCCAGTTTTGAACGGAAGATATTTCCTTTTTCACCATAGCCCTCTATGGGCTTCCAAATATCCCTTTGCCAATTCCACAAGAACAGCCTTAGCGAAAGGCTTCTTGAAGGGAAAGATGTAACTCTGTGAGATGAATTAACAGAACACAGAGCAGTTTCTCAGAAAGCTTCTTTCCAGTTTTGAACGGAAGATATTTCCTTTTTCACCATAGCCCTCTATGGGCTTCCAAATACCCCTTTGCCAATTGCACAAGAACAGCCTTAGCGAAAGGCTTCTTGAAGGGAAAGATGTAACTCTGTGAGATGAATTAACAGAACACAGAGCAGTTTCTCAGAAAGCTTCTTTCCAGTTTTGAACGGAAGATATTTCCTTTTTCACCATAGCCCTCTATGGGCTTCCATATATCCCTTTGCCAATTCCACAAGAACAGCCTTAGGGAAAGGCTTCTTGAAGGGAAAGATGTAACTCTGTGAGATGAATTAACAGAACACAGAGCAGTTTCTCAGAAAGCTTCTTTCCAGTTTTCAACGGAAGATATTTCCTTTTTCACCATAGCCCTCTATGGGCTTCCAAATATCCCTTTGCCAATTCCACAAGAACAGCCTTAGCGAAAGGCTTCTTGAAGTTAAAGATGTAACTCTGTGAAATGAATTAACAGAACACAGAGCAGTTTCTCAGAAAGCTTCTTTCCAGTTTTGAACGGAAGATATTTCCTTTTTCACCATAGCCCTCTATGGTCTTCCAAATATCCCTTTGCCAATTCCACAAGAACAGCCTTAGCGAAAGGCTTCTTGAAGGGAAAGAGGTAACTCTGTGAGATGAATTAACAGAATATAGAACAGTTTCTCAGAAAGCTTCTTTCCAGTTTTGAACCGAAGATATTTCCTTTTTCACCATAGCCCTCTATGGGCTTCCAAATATCCCTTTGCCAACTCCACAAGAACAGCCTTAGCGAAAGGCTTCTTAAAGGGAAAGATGTAACTCTGTGAGATGAATTAACAGAACACAGAGCAGTTTCTCAGAAAGCTTGTTTCCAGTTTTGAACGGAAGTTATTTCCTTTTTCACCATAGCCCTCTATGGGCTTCCAAATATCCCTTTGCCAATTCCACAAGAACAGCCTTAGCGAAAGGCTTCTTGAAGGGAAAGATGTATCTCTTTGAGATGAATTAACAGAACACAGAGCAGTTTCTCAGGAAGCTTCTTTCCAGTTTTGAACGGAAGATATTTCCTTTTTCACCATAGCCCTCTATGGGCTTCCAAATATCCCTTTGCCAATTCCACAAGAAGAGCCTTAGCGAAAGGCTTCTTGAAGGGAAAGATGTAACTCTGTGAGATGAATTAACAGAACACAGAGCAGTTTCTCAGAAAGCTTCTTTCCAGTTTTGAACGGAAGATATTTCCTTTTTCACCATAGCCCTCTATGGGCTTCCAAATATCCCTTTGCCAATTCCACAAGAACAGCCTTAGCGAAAGGCTTCTTGAAGGGAAAGATGTTACTCTGTGAGATGAATTAACAGAACATAGAGCAGTTTCTCAGAAAGCTTCTTTCCAGTTTTGAAGGGAAGATATTTCCTTTTTCACCATAGCCCTCTATGGGCTTCCAAATATCCCTTTGCCAATTCCACAAGAAGAGCCTTAGCGAAAGGCTTCTTGAAGGAAAAGATATAACTCTGTGAGATGAATTAACAGAACACAGAGCAGTTTCTCAGAAAGCTTCTTTCCAGTTTTGAACGGAAGATATTTCCTTTTTCACCATAGCCCTCTTTGGGCTTCCAAATATCTCTTTGCCAATTCTACAAGAACAGCCTTAGCGGAAGGCTTCTTGAAGGGAAAGATGTAACTCTGTGAGATGAATTAACAGAACACAGAGCAGTTTCTCAGAAAGCTTGTTTCCAGTTTTGAACGGAAGTTATTTCCTTTTTCACCATAGCCCTCTATGGGCTTCCAAATATCCCTTTGCCAATTCCACAAGAACAGCCTTAGCGAAAGGCTTCTTGAAGGGAAAGATGTAACTCTGTGAGATGAATTAACAGAACACAGAGCAGTTTCTCAGGAAGCTTCTTTCCAGTTTTGAACGGAAGATATTTCCTTTTTCACCATAGCCCTCTATGGGCTTCCAAATATCCCTTTGCCAATTCCACAAGAAGAGCCTTAGCGAAAGGCTTCTTGAAGGGAAAGATGGAACTCTGTGAGATGAATTAACAGAACACAGAGCAGTTTCTCAGAAAGCTTCTTTCCAGTTTTGAACGGAAGATATTTCCTTTTTCACCATAGCCCTCTATGGGCTTCCAAATATCCCTTTGCCAATTCCACAAGAACAGCCTTAGCGAAAGGCTTCTTGAAGGGAAAGATGTAACTCTGTGAGATGAATTTACAGAACACAGAGCAGTTTCTCAGAAAGCTTCTTTCCAGTTTTGAACGGAAGATATTTCCTTTTTCACCATAGCCCTCTATGGGCTTCCAAATATCCCTTTGCCAATTCCACAAGAACAGCCTTAGCGAAAGGCTTCTTGAAGGGAAAGATGTAACTCTGTTAGATGAATTAACAGAACACAGAGCAGTTTCTCAGAAAGCTTCTTTCCAGTTTTGAACGGAAGATATTTCCTTTTTCACCATAGCCCTCTATGGGCTTCCAAATATCCCTTTGCCAATTCCACAAGAACAGCCTTAGCGAAAGACTTCTTGAAGGGAAAGATGTAACTCTGTGAGATGAATTTACAGAACACAGAGCAGTTTCTCAGAAAGCTTCTTTCCAGTTTTGAACGGAAGATATTTCCTTTTTCACCATAGCCCTCTATGGTCTTCCAAATATCCCTTTTCCAATTCCACAAGAACAGCCTTAGCGAAAGGCTTCTTGAAGGGAAAGATGTAACTCTGTGAGATGAATTAACAGAACACAGAGCAGTTTCTCAGAAAGCTTCTTTCCACTTTTGAACGGAAGATATTTCCTTTTTCACCATAGCCCTCAATGGTCTTCCAAATATCCCTTTGCCAATTCCACAAGAAGAGCCTTAGCGAAAGGCTTCTTGAAGGGAAAAATGTAACTCTGTGAGATGAATTAACAGAACACAGAGCAGTTTCTCAGAAAGCTTCTTTCCAGTTTTGAACGGAAGATATTTCCTTTTTCACCATAGCCCTCTATGGGCTTCCAAATATCCCTTTGCCAATTCCACAAGAACAGCCTTAGCGAAAGGCTTCTTGAAGGGAAAGATGTAACTCTGTGAGATGAATTAACAGAACACAGAGCAGTTTCTCAGAAAGCTTCTTTCCAGTTTTGAACGGAAGATATTTCCTTTTTCACCATAGCCCTCTATGGGCTTCCAAATACCCCTTTGCCAATTGCACAAGAACAGCCTTAGCGAAAGGCTTCTTGAAGGGAAAGATGTAACTCTGTGAGATGAATTAACAGAACACAGAGCAGTTTCTCAGAAAGCTTCTTTCCAGTTTTGAACGGAAGATATTTCCTTTTTCACCAGAGCCCTCTATGGGCTTCCATATATCCCTTTGCCAATTCCACAAGAACAGCCTTAGGGAAAGGCTTCTTGAAGGGAAAGATGTAACTCTGTGAGATGAATTAACAGAACACAGAGCAGTTTCTCAGAAAGCTTCTTTCCAGTTTTCAACGGAAGATATTTCCTTTTTCACCATAGCCCTCTATGGGCTTCCAAATATCCCTTTGCCAATTCCACAAGAACAGCCTTAGCGAAAGGCTTCTTGAAGTTAAAGATGTAACTCTGTGAAATGAATTAACAGAACACAGAGCAGTTTCTCACAAAGCTTCTTTCCAGTTTTGAACGGAAGATATTTCCTTTTTCACCATAGCCCTCTATGGTCTTCCAAATATCCCTTTGCCAATTCCACAAGAACAGCCTTAGCGAAAGGATTCTTGAAGGGAAAGAGGTAACTCTGTGAGATGAATTAACAGAATATAGAACAGTTTCTCAGAAAGCTTCTTTCCAGTTTTGAACCGAAGATATTTCCTTTTTCACCATAGCCCTCTATGGGCTTCCAAATATCCCTTTGCCAACTCCACAAGAACAGCCTTAGCGAAAGGCTTCTTAAAGGGAAAGATGTAACTCTGTGAGATGAATTAACAGAACACAAAGCAGTTTCTCAGGAAGCTTCTTTCCAGTTTTGAACGGAAGATATTTCCTTTTTCACCATAGCCCTCTATGGGCTTCCAAATATCCCTTTGCCAATTGCACAAGAACAGCCTTAGCGAAAGGCTTCTTGAAGGGAAAGATGTAACTCTGTGAGATGAATTAACAGAACACAGAGCAGTTTCTCAGAAAGCTTCTTTCCAGTTTTGAACGGAAGATATTTCCTTTTTCACCATAGCCCTCTATGGGCTTCCAAATACCCCTTTGCCAATTGCACAAGAACAGCCTTAGCGAAAGGCTTCTTGAAGGGAAAGATGTAACTCTATGAGATGAATTAACAGAACACAGAGCAGTTTCTCAGAAAGCTTCTTTCCAGTTTTGAACGGAAGATATTTCCTTTTTCACCATAGCCCTCTATGGGCTTCCAAATATCCCTTTGCCAATTCCACAAGAAGAGCCTTAGCGAAAGGCTTCTTGAAGGAAAAGATGTAACTCTGTGAGATGAATTAACAGAACACAGAGCAGTTTCTCAGAAAGCTTCTTTCCAGTTTTGAACGGAAGATATTTCCTTTTTCACCATAGCCCTCTTTGGGCTTCCAAATATCTCTTTGCAAATTCTACAAGAACAGCCTTAGCGGAAGGCTTCTTGAAGGCAAAGATGTAACTCTGTGAGATGAATTAACAGAACACAGAGCAGTTTCTCAGAAAGCTTCTTTCCAGTTTTGAACGGAAGATATTTCCTTTTTCACCATAGCCCTCTATGGGCTTCCATATATCCCTTTGCCAATTCCACAAGAACAGCCTTAGGGAAAGGCTTCTTGAAGGGAAAGATGTAACTCTGTGAGATGAATTAACAGAACACAGAGCAGTTTCTCAGAAAGCTTCTTTCCAGTTTTCAACGGAAGATATTTCCTTTTTCACCATAGCCCTCTATGGGCTTCCAAATATCCCTTTGCCAATTCCACAAGAACAGCCTTAGCGAAAGGCTTCTTGAAGTTAAAGATGTAACTCTGTGAAATGAATTAACAGAACGCAGAGCAGTTTCTCAGAAAGCTTCTTTCCAGTTTTGAACGGAAGATATTTCCTTTTTCACCATAGCGCTCTATGGTCTTCCAAATATCCCTTTGCCAATTCCACAAGAACAGCCTTAGCGAAAGGCTTCTTGAAGGGAAAGAGGTAACTCTGTGAGATGAATTAACAGAATATAGAACAGTTTCTCAGAAAGCTTCTTTCCAGTTTTGAACCGAAGATATTTCCTTTTTCACCATAGCCCTCTATGGGCTTCCAAATATCCCTTTGCCAACTCCACAAGAACAGCCTTAGCGAAAGGCTTCTTAAAGGGAAAGATGTAACTCTGTGAGATGAATTAACAGAACACAGAGCAGTTTCTCAGAAAGCTTGTTTCCAGTTTTGAACGGAAGTTATTTCCTTTTTCACCATAGCCCTCTATGGGCTTCCAAATATCCCTTTGCCAATTCCACAAGAACAGCCTTAGCGAAAGGCTTCTTGAAGGGAAAGATGTAACTCTGTGAGATGAATTAACAGAACACAGAGCAGTTTCTCAGGAAGCTTCTTTCCAGTTTTGAACGGAAGATATTTCCTTTTTCACCATAGCCCTCTATGGGCTTCCAAATATCCCTTTGCCAATTCCACAAGAAGAGCCTTAGCGAAAGGCTTCTTGAAGGGAAAGATGTAACTCTGTGAGATGAATTAACAGAACACAGAGCAGTTTCTCAGAAAGCTTCTTTCCAGTTTTGAAGGGAAGATATTTCCTTTTTCACCATAGCCCTCTATGGGCTTCCAAATATCCCTTTTCCAATTCCACAAGAACAGCCTTAGCGAAAGTCTTCTTGAAGGGAAAGATGTAACTCTGTGAGATGAATTAACAGAACACAGAGCAGTTTCTCAGAAAGCTTCTTTCCACTTTTGAACGGAAGATATTTCCTTTTTCACCATAGCCCTCAATGGTCTTCCAAATATCCCTTTGCCAATTCCACAAGAAGAGCCTTAGCGAAAGGCTTCTTGAAGGGAAACATGTAACTCTGTGAGATGAATTAACAGAACACAGAGCAGTTTCTCAGAAAGCTTCTTTCCAGTTTTGAACGGAAGATATTTCCTTTTTCACCATTGCCCTCTATGGGCTTCCAAATATCCCTTTGCCAATTCCACAAGAACAGCCTTAGCGAAAGGCTTCTTGAAGGGAAAGATGTAACTCTGTGAGATGAATTAACAGAACACAGAGCAGTTTCTCAGGAAGCTTCTTTCCAGTTTTGAACGGAAGATATTTCCTTTTTCACCATAGCCCTCTATGGGCTTCCATATATCCCTTTGCCAATTCCACAAGAACAGCCTTAGGGAAAGGCTTCTTGAAGGGAAAGATGTAACTCTGTGAGATGAATTAACAGAACACAGAGCAGTTTCTCAGAAAGCTTCTTTCCAGTTTTCAACGGAAGATATTTCCTTTTTCACCATAGCCCTCTATGGGCTTCCAAATATCCCTTTGCCAATTCCACAAGAACAGCCTTAGCGAAAGGCTTCTTGAAGTTAAAGATGTAACTCTGTGAAATGAATTAACAGAACGCAGAGCAGTTTCTCAGAAAGCTTCTTTCCAGTTTTGAACGGAAGATATTTCCTTTTTCACCATAGCGCTCTATGGTCTTCCAAATATCCCTTTGCCAATTCCACAAGAACAGCCTTAGCGAAAGGCTTCTTGAAGGGAAAGAGGTAACTCTGTGAGATGAATTAACAGAATATAGAACAGTTTCTCAGAAAGCTTCTTTCCAGTTTTGAACCGAAGATATTTCCTTTTTCACCATAGCCCTCTATGGGCTTCCAAATATCCCTTTGCCAACTCCACAAGAACAGCCTTAGCGAAAGGCTTCTTAAAGGGAAAGATGTAACTCTGTGAGATGAATTAACAGAACACAGAGCAGTTTCTCAGAAAGCTTGTTTCCAGTTTTGAACGGAAGTTATTTCCTTTTTCACCATAGCCCTCTATGGGCTTCCAAATATCCCTTTGCCAATTCCACAAGAACAGCCTTAGCGAAAGGCTTCTTGAAGGGAAAGATGTAACTCTGTGAGATGAATTAACAGAACACAGAGCAGTTTCTCAGGAAGCTTCTTTCCAGTTTTGAACGGAAGATATTTCCTTTTTCACCATAGCCCTCTATGGGCTTCCAAATATCCCTTTGCCAATTCCACAAGAAGAGCCTTAGCGAAAGGCTTCTTGAAGGGAAAGATGTAACTCTGTGAGATGAATTAACAGAACACAGAGCAGTTTCTCAGAAAGCTTCTTTCCAGTTTTGAAGGGAAGATATTTCCTTTTTCACCATAGCCCTCTATGGGCTTCCAAATATCCCTTTGCCAATTCCACAAGAACAGCCTTAGCGAAAGGCTTCTTGAAGGGAAAGATGTTACTCTGTGAGATGAATTAACAGAACATAGAGCAGTTTCTCAGAAAGCTTCTTTCCAGTTTTGAAGGGAAGATATTTCCTTTTTCACCATAGCCCTCTATGGGCTTCCAAATATCCCTTTGCCAATTCCACAAGAAGAGCCTTAGCGAAAGGCTTCTTGAAGGAAAAGATATAACTCTGTGAGATGAATTAACAGAACACAGAGCAGTTTCTCAGAAAGCTTCTTTCCAGTTTTGAACGGAAGATATTTCCTTTTTCACCATAGCCCTCTTTGGGCTTCCAAATATCTCTTTGCAAATTCTACAAGAACAGCCTTAGCGGAAGGCTTCTTGAAGGGAAAGATGTAACTCTGTGAGATGAATTAACAGAACACAGAGCAGTTTCTCAGAAAGCTTCTTTCCAGTTTTGAACGGAAGATATTTCCTTTTTCACCATAGCCCTCTATGGGCTTCCATATATCCCTTTGCCAATTCCACAAGAACAGCCTTAGCGAAAGGCTTCTTGAAAGGAAAGATGTAACTCTGTGAGATGAATTAACAGAACACAGAGCAGTTTCTCAGAAAGCTTCTTTCCAGTTTTGAACGGAAGATATTTCCTTTTTCACCATAGCCCTCTATGGGCTTCCAAATATCCCTTTCCCAATTCCACAAGAACAGCCTTAGCGAAAGACTTCTTGAAGGGAAAGATGTAACTCTGTGAGATGAATTTACAGAACGCAGAGCAGTTTCTCAGAAAGCTTCTTTCCAGTTTTGAACGGAAGATATTTCCTTTTTCACCATAGCCCTCTATGGGCTTCCAAATATCCCTTTGCCAATTCCACAAGAACAGCCTTAGCGAAAGGCTTCTTGAAGGGAAAGATGTAACTCTGTGAGATGAATTAACAGAACACAGAGCAGGTTCTCAGAAAGCTTCTTTCCAGTTTTGAACGGAAGATATTTCCTTTTTCACCATAGCCCTCTTTGGGCTTCCAAATATCTCTTTGCCAATTCTACAAGAACAGCCTTAGCGGAAGGCTTCTTGAAGGGAAAGATGTAACTCTGTGAGATGAATTAACAGAACACAGAGCAGTTTCTCAGAAAGCTTGTTTCCAGTTTTGAACGGAAGTTATTTCCTTTTTCACCATAGCCCTCTATGGGCTTCCAAATATCCCTTTGCCAATTCCACAAGAACAGCCTTAGCGAAAGGCTTCTTGAAGGGAAAGATGTAACTCTGTGAGATGAATTAACAGAACACAGAGCAGTTTCTCAGGAAGCTTCTTTCCACTTTTGAACGGAAGATATTTCCTTTTTCACCATAGCCCTCTATGGGCTTCCAAATATCCCTTTGCCAATTCCACAAGAAGAGCCTTAGCGAAAGGCTTCTTGAAGGGAAAGATGGAACTCTGTGAGATGAATTAACAGAACACAGAGCAGTTTCTCAGAAAGCTTCTTTCCAGTTTTGAACGGAAGATATTTCCTTTTTCACCATAGCCCTCTATGGGCTTCCAAATATCCCTTTGCCAATTCCACAAGAACAGCCTTAGCGAAAGGCTTCTTGAAGGGAAAGATGTAACTCTGTGAGATGAATTTACAGAACACAGAGCAGTTTCTCAGAAAGCTTCTTTCCAGTTTTGAACGGAAGATATTTCCTTTTTCACCATAGCCCTCTATGGGCTTCCAAATATCCCTTTGCCAATTCCACAAGAACAGCCTTAGCGAAAGGCTTCTTGAAGGGAAAGATGTAACTCTGTTAGATGAATTAACAGAACACAGAGCAGTTTCTCAGAAAGCTTCTTTCCAGTTTTGAACGGAAGATATTTCCTTTTTCACCATAGCCCTCTATGGGCTTCCAAATATCCCTTTGCCAATTCCACAAGAACAGCCTTAGCGAAAGACTTCTTGAAGGGAAAGATGTAACTCTGTGAGATGAATTTACAGAACACAGAGCAGTTTCTCAGAAAGCTTCTTTCCAGTTTTCAACGGAAGATATTTCCTTTTTCACCATAGCCCTCTATGGGCTTCCAAATATCCGTTTTCCAATTCCACAAGAACAGCCTTAGCGAAAGTCTTCTTGAAGGGAAAGATGTAACTCTGTGAGATGAATTAACAGAACACAGAGCAGTTTCTCAGAAAGCTTCTTTCCACTTTTGAACGGAAGATATTTCCTTTTTCACCATAGCCCTCAATGGTCTTCCAAATATCCCTTTGCCAATTCCACAAGAAGAGCCTTAGCGAAAGGCTTCTTGAAGGGAAACATGTAACTCTGTGAGATGAATTAACAGAACACAGAGCAGTTTCTCAGAAAGCTTCTTTCCAGTTTTGAACGGAAGATATTTCCTTTTTCACCATTGCCCTCTATGGGCTTCCAAATATCCCTTTGCCAATTCCACAAGAACAGCCTTAGCGAAAGGCTTCTTGAAGGGAAAGATGTAACTCTGTGAGATGAATTAACAGAACACAGAGCAGTTTCTCAGAAAGCTTCTTTCCAGTTTTGAACGGAAGATATTTCCTTTTTCACCATAGCCCTCTATGGGCTTCCAAATACCCCTTTGCCAATTGCACAAGAACAGCCTTAGCGAAAGGCTTCTTGAAGGGAAAGATGTAACTCTGTGAGATGAATTAACAGAACACAGAGCAGTTTCTCAGAAAGCTTCTTTCCAGTTTTGAACGGAAGATATTTCCTTTTTCACCATAGCCCTCTATGGGCTTCCATATATCCCTTTGCCAATTCCACAAGAACAGCCTTAGGGAAAGGCTTCTTGAAGGGAAAGATGTAACTCTGTGAGATGAATTAACAGAACACAGAGAAGTTTCTCAGAAAGCTTCTTTCCAGTTTTCAACGGAAGATATTTCCTTTTTCACCATAGCCCTCTATGGGCTTCCAAATATCCCTTTGCCAATTCCACAAGAACAGCCTTAGCGAAAGGCTTCTTGAAGTTAAAGATGTAACTCTGTGAAATGAATTAACAGAACACAGAGCAGTTTCTCAGAAAGCTTCTTTCCAGTTTTGAACGGAAGATATTTCCTTTTTCACCATAGCCCTCTATGGTCTTCCAAATATCCCTTTGCTAATTCCACAAGAACAGCCTTAGCGAAAGGCTTCTTGAAGGGAAAGAGGTAACTCTGTGAGATGAATTAACAGAATATAGAACAGTTTCTCAGAAAGCTTCTTTCCAGTTTTGAACCGAAGATATTTTCTTTTTCACCATAGCCCTCTATGGGCTTCCAAATATCCCTTTGCCAACTCCACAAGAACAGCCTTAGCGAAAGGCTTCTTAAAGGGAAAGATGTAACTCTGTGAGATGAATTAACAGAACACAAAGCAGTTTCTCAGGAAGCTTCTTTCCATTTTTGAACGGAAGATATTTCCTTTTTCACCATAGCCCTCTATGGGCTTCCAAATATCCCTTTGCCAATTGCACAAGAACAGCCTTAGCGAAAGGCTTCTTGAAGGGAAAGATGTACCTCTGTGAGATGAATTAACAGAACACAGAGCAGTTTCTCAGAAAGCTTCTTTCCAGTTTTGAACGGAAGATATTTCCTTTTTCACCATAGCCCTCTATGGGCTTCCAAATATCCCTTTGCCAATTCCACAAGAAGAGCCTTAGCGAAAGGCTTCTTGAAGGAAAAGATGTAACTCTGTGAGATGAATTAACAGAACACAGAGCAGTTTCTCAGAAAGCTTCTTTCCAGTTTTGAATGGAAGATATTTCCTTTTTCACCATAGCCCTCTTTGGGCTTCCAAATATCTCTTTGCAAATTCTACAAGAACAGCCTTAGCGGAAGGCTTCTTGAAGGCAAAGATGTAACTCTGTGAGATGAATTAACAGAACACAGAGCAGTTTCTCAGAAAGCTTCTTTCCAGTTTTGAACGGAAGATATTTCCTTTTTCACCATAGCCCTCTATGGGCTTCCATATATCCCTTTGCCAATTCCACAAGAACAGCCTTAGGGAAAGGCTTCTTGAAGGGAAAGATGTAACTCTGTGAGATGAATTAACAGAACACAGAGCAGTTTCTCAGAAAGCTTCTTTCCAGTTTTGAACGGAAGATATTTCCTTTTTCACCATAGCCCTCTATGGGCTTCCAAATATCCCTTTGCCAATTCCACAAGAACAGCCTTAGCGAAAGGCTTCTTGAAGTTAAAGATGTAACTCTGTGAAATGAATTAACAGAACGCAGAGCAGTTTCTCAGAAAGCTTCTTTCCAGTTTTGAACGGAAGATATTTCCTTTTTCACCATAGCCCTCTATGGTCTTCCAAATATCCCTTTGCCAATTCCACAAGAACAGCCTTAGCGAAAGGCTTCTTGAAGGGAAAGAGGTAACTCTGTGAGATGAATTAACAGAATATAGAACCGTTTCTCAGAAAGCTTCTTTCCAGTTTTGAACCGAAGATATTTCCTTTTTCACCATAGCCCTCTATGGGCTTCCAAATATCCCTTTGCCAACTCCACAAGAACAGCCTTAGCGAAAGGCTTCTTAAAGGGAAAGATGTAACTCTGTGAGATGAATTAACAGAACACAGAGCAGTTTCTCAGAAAGCTTGTTTCCAGTTTTGAACGGAAGTTATTTCCTTTTTCACCATAGCCCTCTATGGGCTTCCAAATATCCCTTTGCCAATTCCACAAGAACAGCCTTAGCGAAAGGCTTCTTGAAGGGAAAGATGTAACTCTGTGAGATGAATTAACAGAACACAGAGCAGTTTCTCAGGAAGCTTCTTTCCAGTTTTGAACGGAAGATATTTCCTTTTTCACCATAGCCCTCTATGGGCTTCCAAATATCCCTTTGCCAATTCCACAAGAAGAGCCTTAGCGAAAGGCTTCTTGAAGGGAAAGATGGAACTCTGTGAGATGAATTAACAGAACACAGAGCAGTTTCTCAGAAAGCTTCTTTCCAGTTTTGAACGGAAGATATTTCCTTTTTCACCATAGCCCTCTATGGGCTTCCAAATATCCCTTTGCCAATTCCACAAGAACAGCCTTAGCGAAAGGCTTCTTGAAGGGAAAGATGTAACTCTGTGAGATGAATTTACAGAACACAGAGCAGTTTCTCAGAAAGCTTCTTTCCAGTTTTGAACGGAAGATATTTCCTTTTTCACCATAGCCCTCTATGGGCTTCCAAATATCCCTTTGCCAATTCCACAAGAACAGCCTTAGCGAAAGGCTTCTTGAAGGGAAAGATGTAACTCTGTTAGATGAATTAACAGAACACAGAGCAGTTTCTCAGAAAGCTTCTTTCCAGTTTTGAACGGAAGATATTTCCTTTTTCACCATAGCCCTCTATGGGCTTCCAAATATCCCTTTGCCAATTCCACAAGAACAGCCTTAGCGAAAGACTTCTTGAAGGGAAAGATGTAACTCTGTGAGATGAATTTACAGAACACAGAGCAGTTTCTCAGAAAGCTTCTTTCCAGTTTTGAACGGAAGATATTTCCTTTTTCACCATAGCCCTCTATGGGCTTCCAAATATCCCTTTTCCAATTCCACAAGAACAGCCTTAGCGAAAGGCTTCTTCAAGGGAAAGATGTAACTCTGTGAGATGAATTAACAGAACACAGAGCAGTTTCTCAGAAAGCTTCTTTCCACTTTTGAACGGAAGATATTTCCTTTTTCACCATAGCCCTCAATGGTCTTCCAAATATCCCTTTGCCAATTCCACAAGAAGAGCCTTAGCGAAAGGCTTCTTGAAGGGAAACATGTAACTCTGTGAGATGAATTAACAGAACACAGAGCAGTTTCTCAGAAAGCTTCTTTCCAGTTTTGAACGGAAGATATTTCCTTTTTCACCATAGCCCTCTATGGGCTTCCAAATATCCCTTTGCCAATTCCCCAAGAACAGCCTTAGCGAAAGGCTTCTTGAAGGGAAAGATGTAACTCTGTGAGATGAATTAACAGAACAGAGAGCTGTTTTTCAGAAACCTTCTTTCCAGTTTTGAACGGAAGATATTTCCTTTTTCACCATAGCCCTCTATGGGCTTCCAAATATCCTTTTGCCAATTCCACAAGAACAGCCTTAGCGAAAGGTTTCTTGAAGGGAAAGATGTAACTCTGTGAGACGAATTAATAGAAAACGGAGTAGTTTCTCAGAAAGCTTCTTTCCAGTTTTGAACGGAAGATATTTCCTTTTTCACCATAGCCCTCTATGGGCTTCCAAATATCCCTTTGCCAATTCCACAAGAACAGCCTTAGCGAAAGGCTTCTTGAAGGGAAAGATGTAACTCTGTGAGATGAATTAACAGAACACAGAGCAGTTTCTCAGAAAGCGTCTTTCCAGTTTTGAACGGAAGATATTTCCTTTTTCACCATAGCCCTCTATGGGCTTCCAAATATCCCTTTGCCAATTCCACAAGAACAGCCTTAGCGAAAGGCTTCTTGAAGGGAAAGATGTAACTCTGTGAGATGAATTAACAGAACACAGAATAGTTTCTCAGAAAGCTTCTTTCCAGTTTTGAACGGAAGATATTTCCTTTTTCACCATAGCCCTCTATGGGCTTCGAAATATCCCTCTGCCAATTCCACAAGAACAGCCTTAGCGAAAGGCTTCTTGAAGGGAAAGATGTAACTCTGTGAGATGAATTAACAGAACACAGAGCAGTTTCTCAGAAAGCTTCTTTCCAGTTTTGAACGGAAGATATTTCCTTTTTCACCAGAGCCCTCTATGGGCTTCCAAATATCCCTTTGCCAATTCCACAAGAACAGCCTTAGCGAAAGGCTTCTTGAAGGGAAACATGTAACTCTGTGAGATGAATTAACAGAACACAGAGCAGTTTCTCAGAAAGCTTCTTTCCAGTTTTGAACGGAAGATATTTCCTTTTTCACCATAGCCCTCTATGGGCTTCCAAATATCCCTTTGCCAATTGCACAAGAACAGCCTTAGCGAAAGGCTTCTTGAAGGGAAAGATGTAACTCTGTGAGATGAATTAACAGAACACAGAGCAGTTTCTCAGAAAGCTTCTTTCCAGTTTTGAACGGAAGATATTTCCTTTTTCACCATAGCCCTCTATGGGCTTCCAAATACCCCTTTGCCAATTGCACAAGAACAGCCTTAGCGAAAGGCTTCTTGAAGGGAAAGATGTAACTCTGTGAGATGAATTAACAGAACACAGAGCAGTTTCTCAGAAAGCTTCTTTCCAGTTTTGAACGGAAGATATTTCCTTTTTCACCATAGCCCTCTATGGGCTTCCAAATATCCCTTTGCCAATTCCACAAGAACAGCCTTAGCGAAAGGCTTCTTGAAGGGAAAGATGTAATTCTGTGAGATGAATTAACAGAACACAGAGCAGTTTCTCAGAAAGCTTCTTTCCAGTTTTGAACGGAAGATATTTCCTTTTTCACCATAGCCCTCTTTGGGCTTCCAAATATCTCTTTGCCAATTCCACAAGAACAGCCTTAGCGCAAGGCTTCTTGAAGGGAAAGATGTAACACTGTGAGATGAATTAACAGAACACAGAGCAGTTTCTCAGAAAGCTTCTTTCCAGTTTTGAACGGAAGATATTTCCTTTTTCACCATAGCCCTCTATGGGCTTCCAAATATCCCTTTGCCAATTCCACAAGAACAGACTTAGAGAAAGGCTTCTTGAAGGGAAAGATGTAACTCTGTGAGATGAATTAACAGAACACAGATTAGTTTCACAGAAAGCTTCCTTCCAGTTTTGAACGGAAGATATTTCCTTTTTCACCATAGCCCTCTATGGGCTTCCAAATATCCCTTAGCCAATTGCACAAGAACAGCCTTAGCGAAACGCTTCTTGAAGGGAAAGATGTAACTCTGTTAGATGAATTAACAGAACACAGGGCAGTTTCTCAGAAAGCTTCTTTCCAGTTTTGAACGGAAGATATTTCCTTTTTCACCATAGCCCTCTATGGGCTTCCAAATATCCCTTTGCCAATTGCACAAGAACAGCCTTAGCGAAAGGCTTCTTGAAGGGAAAGATGTAACTCTGTGAGACGAATTAACGGAACACAGAGCAGTTTCTCAGAAAGCTTCTTTCCAGTTTTGAACGGAAGATATTTCCTTTTTCACCATAGCCCTCTATGGCCTTCCAAATATCCCGTTGCCAATTCCACAAGAACAGCCTTACCGAAAGGCTTCTTGAAGGGAAAGATGTAACTCTGTGAGATGAATTAACAGAACACAGAGCAGTTTCTCAGAAAGCTTCTTTCCAGTTTTGAACGGAAGATATTTCCTTTTTCACCATAGCCCTCTATGGGCTTCCAAATATCCCTTTGCCAATTCCACAAGAACAGCCTTAACGAAAGGCTTCTTGAAGGGAAAGATGTAACTCTGTGAGATGATTTAACAGAACACAGAGCAGTTTCTCAGAAAGCTTCTTTCCAGTTTTGAACGGAAGATATTTCCTTTTTCACCATAGCCCTCTTTGGGCTTCCAAATATCCCTTTGCCAATTCCACAAGAACAGCCTTAGCGAAAGGCTTCTTGAAGGGAAAGATGTAACTCTGTGAGATGAATTAACAGAACACAGAGCAGTTTCTCAAAAAGCTTCTTTCCACTTTTGAACGGAAGATATTTCCTTTTTCACCATAGCCCTCAATGGTCTTCCAAATATCCCTTTGCCAATTCCACAAGAAGAGCCTTAGCGAAAGGCTTCTTGAAGGGAAACATGTAACTCTGTGAGATGAATTAACAGAACACAGAGCAGGTTCTCAGAAAGCTTCTTTCCAGTTTTGAACGGAAGATATTTCCTTTTTCACCATAGCCCTCTATGGGCTTCCAAATATCCCTTTGCCAATTCCACAAGAACAGCCTTAGCGAAAGGCTTCTTGAAGGGAAAGATGTAACTCTGTGAGATGAATTAACAGAACACAGAGAAGTTTCTCAGAAAGCTTCTTTCCAGTTTTGAACGGAAGATATTTCCTTTTTCACCATAGCCCTCTATGGGCTTCCAAATACCCCTTTGCCAATTGCACAAGAACAGCCTTAGCGAAAGGCTTCTTGAAGGGAAAGATGTAACTCTGTGAGATGAATTAACAGAACACAGAGCAGTTTCTCAGAAAGCTTCTTTCCAGTTTTGAACGGAAGATATTTCCTTTTTCACCATAGCCCTCTATGGTCTTCCAAATATCCCTTTGCCAATTCCACAAGAACAGCCTTAGCGAAAGGCTTCTTGAAGGGAAAGAGGTAACTCTGTGAGATGAATTAACAGAATATAGAACAGTTTCTCAGAAAGCTTCTTTCCAGTTTTGAACCGAAGATATTTCCTTTTTCACCATAGCCCTCTCTGGGCTTCCAAATATCCCTTTGCCAACTCCACAAGAACAGCCTTAGCGAAAGGCTTCTTAAAGGGAAAGATGTAACTCTGTGAGATGAATTAACAGAACACAAAGCAGTTTCTCACTAAGCTTCTTTCCAGTTTTGAACGGAAGATATTTCCTTTTTCACCATAGCCCTCTATGGGCTTCCAAATATCCCTTTGCCAATTGCACAAGAACAGCCTTAGCGAAAGGCTTCTTCAAGGGAAAGATGTAACTCTGTGAGATGAATTAACAGAACACAGAGCAGTTTCTCAGAAAGCTTCTTTCCAGTTTTGAACGGAAGATATTTCCTTTTTCACCATAGCCCTCTATGGGCTTCCAAATATCCCTTTGCCAATTCCCCAAGAACACCCTTAGCGAAAGGCTTCTTGAAGGGAAAGATGTAACTCTGTGAGATGAATTAACAGAACACAGAGCTGTTTTTCAGAAAGCTTCTTACCAGTTTTGAACGGAAGATATTTCCTTTTTCACCATAGCCCTCTATGGGCTTCCAAATATCCTTTTGCCAATTCCACAAGAACAGCCTTAGCGAAAGGTTTCTTGAAGGGAAAGATGTAACTCTGTGAGACGAATTAATAGAAAACGGAGTAGTTTCTCAGAAAGCTTCTTTCCAGTTTTGAACGGAAGATATTTCCTTTTTCACCATAGCCCTCTATGGGCTTCCAAATATCCCTTTCCCAATTCCACAAGAACAGCCTTAGCGAAAGGCTTCTTGAAGGGAAAGATGTAACTCTGTGAGATGAATTAACAGAACACAGAGCAGTTTCTCAGAAAGCGTCTTTCCAGTTTTGAACGGAAGATATTTCCTTTTTCACCATAGCCCTCTATGGGCTTCCAAATATCCCTTTGCCAATTCCACAAGAACAGCCTTAGCGAAAGGCTTCTTGAAGGGAAAGATGTAACTCTGTGAGATGAATTAACAGAACACAGAATAGTTTCTCAGAAAGCTTCTTTCCAGTTTTGAACGGAAGATATTTCCTTTTTCACCATAGCCCTCTTTGGGCTTCCAAATATCTCTTTGCCAATTCCACAAGAACAGCCTTAGCGGAAGGCTTCTTGAAGGGAAAGATGTAACACTGTGAGATGAATTAACCAGAACACAGAGCAGTTTCTCAGAAAGCTTCTTTCCAGTTTTGAACGGAAGATATTTCCTTTTTCACCATAGCCCTCTATGGGTTCCAAATATCCCTTTGCCAATTCCACAAGAACAGACTTAGAGAAAGGCTTCTTGAAGGGAATGATGTAACTCTGTGAGATGAATTAACAGAACACAGATTAGTTTCACAGAAAGCTTCCTTCAGTTTTGAACGGAAGATATTTCCTTTTTCACCATAGCCCTCTATGGGCTTCCAAATATCCCTTAGCCAATTGCACAAGAACAGCCTTAGCGAAACGCTTCTTGAAGGGAAAGAGTAACTCTGTTAGATGAATTAACAGAACACAGAGCAGTTTCTCAGAAAGCTTCTTCCAGTTTTGAACGGAAGATATTTCCTTTTTCACCTTAGCCCTGTATGGGCTTCCAAATATCCCTTTGCCAATTGCACAAGAACAGCCTTAGCGAAAGGCTTCTTGAAGGGAAAGATGTAACTCTGTGAGACGAATTAACGGAACACAGAGCAGTTTCTCAGAAAGCTTCTTTCCAGTTTTGAACGGAAGATATTTCCTTTTTCACCATAGCCCTCTATGGCCTTCCAAATATCCCGTTGCCAATTCCACAAGAACAGCCTTACGCGAAAGGCTTCTTGAAGGGAAAGATGTAACTCTGTGAGATGAATTAACAGAACACAGAGCGAGTTTCTCAGAAAGCTTCTTTCCAGTTTTGAACGGAAGATATTTCCTTTTTCACCATAGCCCTCTATGGGCTTCCAAATATCCCTTTGCCAATTCCACAAGAACAGCCTTAACGAAAGGCTTCTTGAAGGGAAAGATGTAACTCTGTGAGATGAATTAACAGAACACAGAGCAGTTTCTCAGAAAGCTTCTTTCCAGGTTTTGAACGGAAGATATTTCCTTTTTCACCATAGCCCTCTTTGGGCTTCCAAATATCCCTTTGCCAATTCCACAAGAACAGCCTTAGCGAAAGGCTTCTTGAAGGGAAAGATGTAACTCTGTGAGATGATTAACAGAACACAGAGCAGTTTCTCAGAAAGCTTCTTTCCACTTTTGAACGGAAGATATTTCCTTTTTCACCATAGCCCTCAATGGTCTTCCAAATATCCCTTTGCCAATTCCACAAGAAGAGCCTTAGCGAAAGGCTTCTTGAAGGGAAACATGTAACTCTGTGAGATGAATTAACAGAAACACAGAGCAGTTTCTCAGAAAGCTTCTTTCCAGTTTTGAACGGAAGATATTTCCTTTTTCACCATAGCCCTCTATGGGCTTCCAAATATCCCTTTGCCAATTCCACAAGAACAGCCTTAGCGAAAGGCTTCTTGAAGGGAAAGATGTAACTCTGTGAGATGAATTAACAGAACACAGAGAAGTTTCTCAGAAAGCTTCTTTCCAGTTTTGAACGGAAGTATATTTCCTTTTTCACCATAGCCCTCTATGGGCTTCCAAATACCCCTTTGCCAATTGCACAAGAACAGCCTTAGCGAAAGGCTTCTTGAAGGGAAAGATGTAACTCTGTGAGATGAATTAACAGAACACAGAGCAGTTTCTCAGAAAGCTTCTTTCCAGTTTTGAACGGAAGATATTTCCTTTTTCACCCATAGCCCTCTATGGGCTTCCATATATCCCTTTGCCAATTCCACAAGAACAGCCTTAGGGAAAGGCTTCTTGAAGGGAAAGATGTAACTCTGTGAGATGAATTAACAGAACACAGAGCAGTTTCTCAGAAAGCTTCTTTCCAGTTTTCAACGGAAGATATTTCCTTTTTCACCATAGCCCTCTATGGGCTTCCAAATATCCCTTTGCCAATTCCACAAGAACAGCCTTAGCGAAAGGCTTCTTGAAGTTAAAGATGTAACTCTGTGAAATGAATTAACAGAACACAGAGCAGTTTCTCAGAAAGCTTCTTTCCAGTTTTGAACGGAAGATATTTCCTTTTTCACCATAGCCCTCTATGGGCTTCCAAATATCCCTTTGCCAATTGCACAAGAACAGCCTTAGCGAAAGGCTTCTTGAAGGGAAAGATGTAACTCTGTGAGACTAATTAACGGAACACAGGGAGCAGTTTCTCAGAAAGCTTCTTTCCAGTTTTGAACGGAAGATATTTCCTTTTTCACCATAGCCCTCTATGGCCTTCCAAATATCCCGTTGCCAATTCCACAAGAACAGCCCTTACCGAAAGGCTTCTTGAAGGGAAAGATGTAACTCTGTGAGATGAATTAACAGAACACAGAGCAGTTTCTCAGAAAGCTTCTTTCCAGTTTTGAACGGAAGATATTTCCTTTTTTCACCATAGCCCCTCTATGGGCTTCCAAATATCCCTTTGCCAATTCCACAAGAACAGCCTTAACGAAAGGCTTCTTGAAGGGAAAGATGTAACTCTGTGAGATGAATTAACAGAACACAGAGCAGTTTCTCAGAAAGCTTCTTTCCAGTTTTGAACGGAAGATATTTCCCTTTTTCACCATAGCCCTCTTTGGGCTTCCAAATATCCCTTTGCCAATTCCACAAGAACAGCCTTAGCGAAAGGCTTCTTGAAGGGAAAGATGTAACTCTGTGAGATGATTTT